>NC_136958.1:25909658-25997158 GCF_032717465.1 Coenobita brevimanus | reverse complement strand
AAGGTGTGAGAAAGGGGTGTGAGATGGTGTGACACGGAATTGTAGACTTGAAGGTGCGGACTGGGGGGACAGTGAGAGATAGGTGAGGATTTTGTGTGTGTGTGTGTGTGTGTGTGTGTGTGTGTGTGTGTGTGTGTGTGTGTGTGTGTGTGTGTGTGTGTGTGTGTGTGTGTGTCCGACTCTAGGCACAGTCTTCAGGGCCTATCTCAAGGCCCAGTAGTACTCCTACACACCTTCACACGTCAGCACTTCGGCGCTAACAGCCACCGCCCGTACTGAGAACATGCTAGGGCTGTTTCAAACAGGACTGGTGTAGGTCTACTGGTATTAGCGGGGATATTTTTACGGTACGTCGGCGGGTCTTCTGGTAGATCAGTAAAGTCTGCTTTTATGACATTCAGATCCTGAAATTGTTCCCTACCCCAGCCGGGATTCGATCCTGGGTTTATTAGGACTGCAGGCCGCCTCACTACCAAGAGAGAGGAGGGTGTGTTAGACAAGTGAGTTAAACCGAATATATATCTTGGAAAGCGAGATGGAAGGGTGTGTGGTGGTATGGTGAATAGATAACAATAATAATAATAATAATAATAATAATAATAATAATAATAATAATAATGATGATGATCATGATGATGATGGTGTTAATACTGATGATACCTAATAATAATAATAATAATAATAATAATAATAATAATAATAATAATAACAAAAACAAAAACAACAACAACAATATTCTCGTTGCAGAGGTTAACTGTACTAAGACTGGGCATGTCAGATTATAGGCCGAAATTTCTAACTTTTCTGAGGGGGCTCGGCCGAGGCTGAAGAAGCGAGAGTTTCAAGTTCCTGGAGCGGAATGAGTTTCAATTTGGGCTGGGCTCCTGTAAAGCTAACTTTATGAGTCTCTCTCTTTCTCCTCGCTCACTCTCACCACACACTCCCTCTATTCCATCGCACTCGCTCAATCTCTTCGTAACTCCCCGTCTCCCTCGCTAACTTTGTTCATTTCTCATAGTTCTCTCTCTCTCTCTCTCTCTCTCTCTCTCTCTCTCTCTCTCTCTCTCTCTCTCTCCATTTCTTCACTTGTTTCCTGCCACTCAATCTTCCCCTGTTTCCTTCTCTTCTTATTACAGTTTCCGTTCTCATTACCAGCCTTTTTTCCTTGTCTCGTCTTTCTGATTTCTCTTCCAGCACCTCCCTCCTCTTCATGTGTTTCCCTTTATCTCTCCATCCATATAAATTACATTCCCTCTTCGCTTCCTTTTTCTTCCCTTTCCTTCTCTTCCTTTCCCTCCCCTTCCCATTCCTTCTTTTCCCTTCCCTTCCCATTTCTTCTCCATCCTTCTCTTCCCTTCCCAATCTATTCCCTTACTTCCCTTCCCTTCCGTTTCCTTCCCTTTCCATCCCTTTCTCTTATTTCAATTCCCTTCCCTTCCCTTCCCTCTCCTTCCCTTCCCTTCCATTCCATACCATTCCTTCTCCTTCTCTTTCCTTCCTTTCTCATCTTATCTCTTCTATCTCTTCTGCACCATTCCTTCAATCTCTTAATTCTCTGTCTCCGAATTCCATATTATTCCTCAGTACTCCTGCAAATCCACTTCTCTTTCTCCTTCACGCGTCCCTATTGTCTTATCTCTGTCTCTTATGCCTACTTCTCCTTTTTCCATTCCTCTCTCTCTCTCTCTCTCTCTCTCTCTCTCTCTCTCTCTCTCTCTCTTCTTCTTCTTCTTCTTCTTCTTCTTCTCCTCCTCCTCCTCCTCCTCCATTCTCAAACCTTGTAACATCCTTCTCATTTAACAAAAATTTACCTTCTCCACCTCCTCCCTACTGCTCTTCATCTTGTCTTCTCCATCTCTTAACGTTTTCTCTCCACTTCCTTCAACATTTATTTGCCTCTTCTTTATGATGGCATGCTATAGTAGTTTCACCTTAACTTTGCCTAGATTATCGTCCTTTCTTTGCGTATTGCACCTAGGTGAGTGGTAGAGAAATCGTTGTGGTTCTAGTTCCTTGCTTGTGACTGCAACCATGTTCTAGTGCGAAAGATGCAGAGAGGGCACCTTTAGGCATGGTATGAGTAAATAGAGTATTGTTTTGCATATTCTTGCTACCTCTAGATGATTTTCCTCAACCTGGGAAAGATTTCTCTCAGTAAACGGCTTATAGAAGACCATCTAACACCGACAATCTAAGGTCAGAGCTCATCAACCTAACACCCTCAAAATAACTTCATGAAAGTTCGTATCTAACCTCGGCAAAATATCTTAAACTTAGCAAAATCGTCTGATGGCAGGAAGAATATAATAAAAACGGAGTACTTGGGCTAAAGGATATTTTTTTTCATTTCTTTTAACTCTCTTGAATCCGCGTCTCCCCCCACCCCTCTTATTTTTTAACAAGTGTCGATTTCTTTCAGTCTGAGGAGGACCTATAGTTGTGAGCGGGATCATGAAGACAATGGCCTGAATTCTCCTCGGGTAAGCAGACTCCATAGACCTCTTCCTGAACGATTTATTTCGCCTATTACATCTTATCATACTCTTGTGCGTAAGTCATTCTAATATAGCCACACTCTGCATAAATGGCGGTCAGAATTATACTGACCAGCCGTATCCAGAAATTAACCACTAAACAAGAGGTGTTAGGGAACTTCCTTAGTCACCGGGGATTCCAAACTATTTGATTGTTCCAGCTGGAAAATTGTATCTAAAAGTGAGTGATATTATTTTCTGATCCCTTATGATATTTTCCTGTAATTTCTTGTAAAGTGTAATTATTTTTCCTCGTTGTATCTGGAGGAGGACATCGAAGGACTGAATAAGAGTAATCAGATGCATGAGCTATTTTAATGGACACTTTTGTGCTAGTTTCTGTTGGCATTTATATCCTCTCTCCTGTTTCCTTCCTTCCTTCTCTATATCTCCTCCATAATTTCCTTTTCCTTCTCCCTCCCTCCTTCATCAACAGGCTCTCTCTATTGTCTCCCTCTCTGCTTCTCCTCCTCATTCACCGACAGTCTGTCTAAGTATATCCTTCTCCTTCCTCCTCCTCCTCCTCCTCCTCCTCCTCGTCCAACAATCTCTCCAACTTTCCCTCCTCTCCCTCATCACTCCTACTCTGGCTTGTCTCTACCCCCCAGTGACTTCCTATGTCACTCATAATTCATTTTATGGGTCTCCACAAGACAGTTTCCCAGCGGTCCTATTTATAAAAAGTCTGGAGTCTAAACCTCTGAATACCGAGAATGCCGTTACATTCTAATGTGGACCTATATCACCCCATGTGCCTGTTTTTCCCAATCACTTATTTTTGCAGTGGCACTAGGTTTCCAACATGGACATAGTTTCATCATGGACCTATTTTCCCACACTGAACCATTTTTGACCGTGGACATATTTTTTCATGGACCTATTTCACCCATGGACTTACATTTACCATGAATATATTTTGCCACATGGACCTGTTTTTACATATGGAGCAATTTTCCCAATGGACCTATTTTAAATTATGAACCTAGTTTCACCATGGATATATTTTTCTCACATGGGTCTTTTTTTCACATGGACTTATTTTCCCAATGGAGCTATTTTCGCACTGGTCCTATTTTCACTATGGACCTATATTTACCACTGATCAATTTTCACCATGGGCCTATATTCACCATGGGCCAATATTCACCATCGACCAACAGTATATTTACCATGGACCCATTTTCTTCCTACACCTATTTTTTCCATTGACCTATTTTACCACACACACACACACACACACACACACACACACACACACACACACACACACACACAGTATATTATCCCGCAAACACGTACTTAACGTGTTTATCACGGATTTATGTAACCCCTAGCCTAAGGTGAAAAAAAAATCATTTTCTTCTTCATAATAATAATCATCCCGACCTCCTTTCCCACCCTAGGCTGGGTGAGGAGTAGAAACGTCCAGACAGCCCAACTCTGCCCAATCTAATGAGTCACTCTTCCATTCACTCATCATTCAGGCCCCCAGAATCGTGGCTCTATCTGTTACGCCAAAACACTTTCACCACATTCTGTAGCTTCATAATAATAATAATAATAATAATAATAATAATATACCTACCTCTTACCAGATGCCTTTATCCCATAAGGGCTGGCCATAAATAAAATAATCACCTCCATGTCGCCTTGTTACTCTGCCATTTCACTGCCATTCTCCCATCCTTCCAGTGTACCTCTCATATACCTCTCAACTCCATTCCTCCAGCTCACCCTCGCCCTCCCCCTCTCTACCCCCCCCCCCGCTCCACCTCACTAACATACACTCTTCTAGTTAGTCGCTAGCTCTCCATTCTCTCCACTTGGCCTCATAATAATAATAATAATAATAATAATAATAAATATTATTAATAATAATGATAATCAGAATTCTAAAACTGCTGAAATAATACTCAAAGAACTCCACATTCCAGACGATAATGCTACATTCCAGATTAGAATGACAAAAAGAAAAAAAAAATCCACACTATTACATAAGATATGGTGTACAGTCGTTGCAACATACAAAGTATTAACTCGACAGCCGGTATGTATTTTATATGATGGAACACGTGAAGCTGCTACATACATCATATGAACTTTTTTTTTTTTATGGGCACGTTTCTAATACCATTTGGCACCCCAGCTGAGGTATTTTTGTCACCACCAATGTGTCCCGCCACCACCCTCGCATCCTCAGTATCTCCCTAATATTAGTATGGAGGGGGAGATGTCAGATGTGCATCATCATTACTTCACCACAGCCGAGATTATGTAAATAATGAACTTATATATTTTCGTATACTTTTCCACGTGCTGTTTCACTTCATATGAGCAATAATTACTTTTAAAAAAGACTTTTTTCCCATTTATTTTGCACATGGGGGGGTAGACCAAAAAAACCAATGCAGCAGTTGTCGGGTTAAGAGTGATTGTGGTAAATGATGCATTATTAATAATACGTCATAAATTCAATGTGCAGTGAAAAGTGTCATGATTATTGTTCTAACCAAAATCTATAGGTAAGAATCTGTCTTATCGAATAAACTATTATATGTGGCAAGCAACTAAGGTTTGATTAAATATGTATGCAGAAAATTGTATTTTTAGCATCTTTAGGAATCGTCGAAAGCATCCCAGAATATTGATTTGACATAACTGCTGTTATGAAATCTTACAAAACTAGACACTCTTAGATTCTGAAAATACTTTGGTGTCATTGTAGACATACCGGTAATAATATGGGACTTTTGGTATGACAAAATCTCTTATGATTATTGAGCTTTGACCTTGAGAACAATGTCAAGGTCATCCACAAAATGCAAATCATGATCACTCACTACCCCCTACATTCTACCGAGTTTGGTCGAAATCGACCAAAGACTTTCCAATTTAGCACTTTCGCTTGTGAGGTTTCCATTTTAATTTTGCTCAACATCTCAAAATTAATTTGTTGGATCTCAGTATTAATACCCAGTTGCACTAGTATATTATGATGGCTACATACTGGAACATTTGGAAAGCAATCAACTTAGTAGTTAATGCTGCACAGGAGAGCAAAAACTGAAAAAATAACATAGAGGCTTCTAGTGTTAGCGGTAGTGCCAGAAAAAAAAAAAAAAAAAAGTCTGAAGAAACCTGCCACGAAGACACATCACTTCTGAAAATATTAAGCCTCTATCTCGAAGGATCTTGGAATGCTAGCCTTCTAGCGCTTTTGTCTCCCCAAGAAAACAAAGAAATAATATGTACAATATCAAGATCTCAATAATAATAATAATAATAATAATAATAATAATAATGAGAATGATAATAATCATATTAATAATAAAAACTACAACAAAATCAACAATAATAATAATCATTATCATCATCATCATCATCATCATCATCATCATCATCATAATAATAATAATAATAATAATAAACACCTCTGATTTCAAGGCGAAAGTTGTGTATGAAACTCTCATACAGGGAGAGTATGTTTTCACCCCTGTTTGTTATCCAGCTCCATACTACTCTTATTGTTAGTCACATTCCCTTTCTTGTGGTCTTGTGTAATTGTGGTAGGCACTTCTACCCTTTATAATTAACTGATTCCAACCAAACCTGGAACAATTACCCATCCGCCCCTCTCCCGGTGACGACTCGAGGTGCCTGAAACAACTGTCTGACTCTCTTCTTCTTCATTTCTGCAACATTCGCGGCCTTTCCTCTAACTTTCGCTCTGTTGAGCACCATCTCTCCTCCTCTAAACCTCACCTTCTTTTTCTAACTGAGACTCAGTTGTCTGAGGCAACTGACAGCAAACCCTTTTCTGTATCCTCCTACTTTCTCTATACTCATTTCAAAGCCAAAGGTGGCTGTTGTGTATATATACGCAACGACTTATCTTGCTCTCGTGTTCCTGAACTCGATTCTTCTGAATTCTCTACACTCTGGCTTCGGCTTTCCTGTCATTCTCTGACTAAATATATCTGTGCTGTTTACTTATCCTCTAATTCTACTGACTATCAAAAATTCTTCAACTATCTTACTTCTATGATGGAACACATTCTATCCATTTCTCCTTTCTCTGAAATCTCCATTCTAGGAGATTTCAATGTTCACCACCACCTTTGGCTCTCCTCTCCTTTCACTGATCCACCTGGTGAACAAGCCTACATCTTTTCTATCCTTAACCCCTTAACTGCGGGGCGTCACTTTCGTGACGCTTGGGGGCAAGGGATCATACCGCGGGGCGTCGCTTTTGTGATTCTGTGTTATTTTGAATTCACCCGGGCTTCCAAGTGGGGGCTTGTATCATCTATCAGTACTGCCAATGTCCAACACTAGTCAGCACTCCTAATCTCATCTGTACTCCCATCCATTGTTGACAATTTAGCCATTTCTCCCCGTTCTTGACTCCCCTCCCTACCCCCCCTTCATTACCCTATCCTCTCGCCTGCCCAGCCGTGCTATGCTAAGTAAATCTTCCCTGGAATTTTTCACTAATTTCATCCATTGAAATAAGCCCTATGCCCTATTCTTATACCAAATAATATATACAAGAAAGAAATAAGGTAAGTGAGAGTGCCATACACCTGGAATTGGCTAATTATCACCTGACAACACCTCACGTGCACTCGTTCGCTAATTTTCGCTGTTTATTTCCCCTTGAAATATGCCGTATAATCTATTTTCGTAATAAATATACATATAAGGAGGGAAGGGAGAAGCCTAAGTGATATTTACATTCACCTGGAACTACCTAATTTATAATGTATTGTCTAGATTTCCTGCCAATCATTTCACTGCTATAAATTAGCTGTGTCAAGAGGCTAACGTTGACAGTAATGATTTCCCTAGATAGGCCACCACCCCGGCCCACCCTTATCAGTTCACTCTCATCTTCCAGTGTGGAGGTATGTCTGTTCGCTCTTGCTAGCTTCAGGGACTTTTCACCCCCATGCAAAGGGCCCTGTGACCTTTACCCCCTACTAAACCTCGTGTGGAAAGAGGTAAAGGGCTGACAATTGATAAAAGAGTGACTACGATCTTTCTATTGAGTAAAACAGTGCAAGTGGAATTGTAAATAATGTGTAAATAATGTGTAAACAGCAAGTGAAAGTAATGAATGTAAATATACGTGAACAGTGGAAAATAGTTTTATAAGTTACTTCAAGTGACAGTGCATAACACAGTGTAAATAAAATAGAAATGTAAATAACGTAAATAAAATAGAGAAAGTAAATAGAAATGTAAATGAGTAGTATTATAAGAATACGAGTATATACCCTACGAGTAATGAAAGTGAAAGTTTCACTCTAGCATGTCTGAATACTATGAGTTATGAGAGTGAAGGTGAAAGTGACATTCACTCTCAATGCTAGTATACAGGACGAGAAAGTGAATGCTACGTATTTTACTGAAAGAAATTGAATCCCTACAGTGACAATAAACTAATACTACTGAAGGAAACTTATGGATAAAGACTATAGATATATATAAGTGTTATATAGTAATAGAAATATAAAGTGTGAGGGGTTTTATGAATAATAAATGACAGAGTACCAAGAGTGAACTAGCGCAAGTGCGACGGTCAGACGCACTCTTAATTTTCATTGCTTTCACAGTGGTTTTTTTTTTGGAGTATGGATCCCAAACTACTTGAAAATCATAGAGTAGTGTTTATAGTGTTAATATCTGGCTGTGGTAATCATATTACAGGTTGTTGGGAAGTGTAAAGTGGAGACTCCGTTACCCAACTTCAGAGGTCTCCACAAGTCCTACGGTAACAGACGAAGGCCCAACAAACATTCCAGGAGAAAGCTGAAGCTATGTGCCATAAGCATATTTAATTTTAATATTCTAGGACTAATAACTGATTTTTGGCAAATATTTTTTGAGAGTCTGTCGGAGCACAAATAACCCCGCGGCACATGCAAAACATTGGTAAACATGCCCGCGGTGTAGGGGTTAATGACCTAGAGCAGCTTGTACAGCACCCTTCCCGTATCCCTGACCGCCTTGAAGAGAGCTCCAACATACTTGACCTCTTCCTCACAACTAATCCTTCTGCTTACTCTGTTAATCTTTTCTCTCCGTTGGGCTACTCTGATCACAACCTTATTACCTTAACCTGTCCTATCACTCTGGTACGGCCTGTGGACCCTCCAGGGAAACGTCGTCTGTGGCATTTTGGAGCCGCGGACTGGGAGGCCCTCAGGCAGTACTTCTTTGATTTTCCCTGGAATGATTAATGCTTCCATGGCCGTGAGCCATCTGAGTGTGCCTTGCGCATTACGGAAGTTATTCTCTCGGGCATGGAAGCATACATTCCTTTCTCATATCCTTTGACTAACGTAAGAAAGCCTTGGTTTAATCACGCTTGTTCTAATGCTGTCCGCAACAAGGAGAGGGCCTACAAAAGGTACCGGAGCCAACCCACCCCTGAATCACATCATCTTTACGTTTCTGCCCGGAATCGTGCTAAGTCTGTTCTTCGCTCTACTAAAAATAATTTCATCCATACTAAATGCTCTCAACTCTCCAACTCGAATTCTTCCCGCTCCCTCTGGCACCTTGCCAAAAATCTTTCTAACAACTTTACCTCATCATCCTTCCCTCCTCTTTTCTACTCTGATGGTTCTGTAGCTATTTCTTCTACTGATAAAGCAGATCTCTTCGCACAGATTTTCTCCTCCAATTCCACCTTAGACGATTCTGGTGCTGTTCCTCGATCACTTCCCCCCTCTGACATCCTCATGGCTGACATTAAAATTTCTTCAGCTGATGTATTTTCTGCCATCACTGGCCTCAGTACTAACAAGGCATATGGGCCTGATGGGGTCCCTCCTGTTGTTCTCAAGAACTGTGCTTCTGTGCTTACACCCTGCTTAGGCAAACTCTTTCGCCTTTGTCTGTCAACTTGTACCTTTCCTTCTTGCTGGAAGTTTGCTCTCATTCAGCCAGTCCCAAAGAAGGGTGACCACTCCCAACCCTCCAACTATCGTCCAATTGCTTTAACGTCCTGTATTTCAAAAGTTTTCAAGTCAATTCTCAATAGAAAAATTTTAAGACATCTTTCCTATCAGAACCTTCTTTCCGATCGTCAGTACGGGTTCCGTTAGTGACGCTCCACTGGCGATCTTCTCACCTACCTTTCAGACTCCTGGTCATCCTCCTTTCGGGACTTTGGCGAAAGCTTTGCCATTGCACTTGACATCTCAAAGGCTTTCGATCGAGTCTGGCATAAATCTTTAATTTCCAAACTGCCCTCCTACGGTTTTATCCGTCTATCTGTGCTTTCTTCCCTAGCTTCCTTTCTGGTCATTCTATAGCCGCTGTTGTAGACGGCCATCGTTCTTCTCCTAGATCTATCAACAGTGGTGTTCCTCAGGGCTCTGTCCTATCACCAACTCTCTTCCTTTTATTCATCAATGATCTTCTAAGCTGTACATCTAACCCTATCCACTCATACGCTGATGACTCCACCCGTCACCTTTCCATTCGGTTCCCGCAACGCCCATCTCAACAGTTACTTCAAGAAACAAGGGATGAGGCTATGGCACACCCAATGTCTGACTTGGCTCGTATCTCTGACTGGGGTAAAAATGATATGGTTGTTTTTAATGCATCTAAGACTCAGTTCTTACACCTATCAACCCGATAAAATCTTCCACAGGTATACCCACTAATGTTTAATAATATTCAGCTTAATCCTGCATCATCCTTGAACATGCTTGGGGTTTCATTTACTCGGGACTTATCTTGGAAAGATCATATTACATCTCTTGTAATATCTGCTTCCAAGAGATTGGGTGTGCTAAGCTGACTCCGCTCTTTCTTTACCCCTGCACAATTGTTGACTCTATACAGGGGTTTTATCCGCCCCTGTATGGAGTACAACTCTCATGTGTGGGGAGGCTCCCCACATACAGCTCTTCTCAATAGGGTGAAGTCAAAGGCTTTTCATCTCATTAACTCTCCTCCTCTTACTGACTCCCTTCAACCTGTCTCTTCGCTGCACTGTTGCATGTGTATCTCTTTTCTATCGCTACTTTAATGGTCACTGCTCCTCTGAACTGTCTGCTTGCATTCCTCCACCTCTACGACGGGCGCGTAGCACCCGTCTGGCAGCAAACTCTCATCCCTTTTCTGTCCAACTCTCTAATGCAAGAGTTAACGGTTACTCCCAGTCTTTCATTTATGGAACAGGTCAACTGTGGAACTGTCTCCCTCTGTCTGTATTTCCTGCTGCCTATGATCTCCAGTCTTTCAAACGCAGTGTGTCCAGGCATCTCAAAATGATCGGATCTTGAATTTGTCTCTCTATTGTATTTTGTTTTTCTCTTGGAGGGAACTGTTACTTCGGGCTCATGGCCTTTGGTTCCTTCTTCCTCGTATTAAAAAAAAAAAAAATCTATGACCTAGTTGCGTCCACAAGGTTTTGATTGCTAAGCAACTACTCATTGCCTTGCAACGGCCGAGAAATGCTTTCTTCTTTGTTTAATTGTGGCAGATAATTGATCCCTTTAGAATTAGCCAATTCTGACCAAACCTAGAAAGAATGACCATCCTGTGACCTTGTTGTGTCCGTAAGGTTTTGGTTGCTGGGCAACTACTTGTTGCCTAGCAACGGCAGAAAAGCGATTTTTTCATACTTTTTCACCTTTTTAGCTGTGGAAGCATTACTAATGGGCATACAAAGCTCTTACTTCTTTTGGTGTTTCCTGAGGTCATTCTCTGTCGGACGTGTACCATCCATTTTTTCCCCTTTCTCCTCTAGTTTTCGAGTGGCAACCTTGTGAAGATTGCCCTCAGCGTCCCTAACAGTCTTGTTTAATTGTGGCAGGCACTTCTACCCTTAAACATTAACCAATTATGACCAAACCTGGACACAATGACGAGCCTATGAGCTTGTTGTGTCCACAAGGTTTTGGTTGCTAGACAACAACTCGTTGCCTAGCAACGGCCCTCTTAGCCCCTTCATGGCCGAGGGTCCGGAATTGTTGGGAACCAGTGGCCAGCCCCGACATTTTTTTTTTTTTTTTTTTTTCAAATTTCAGAAATCGATTTATTATCTTACCAAATTGATGAGAAACGTCTGGTGCACCTGTCAATGCAATTTTGAGCTTCACAAACCGAGCCCGTGCTTCGCAATGAAACGCGAAAATAATCACAAAATGATTTCGTACACACCAGTGAAAAATAAGCAGGGTAGTGAAAGAACATCTCATTAAGAAATATCTTTATTTTTACCCCCAAATAGTTTCAGTGGTGCTGAAATGGTTTGAAATGACTAGATATGTATATTACGAACAATATTATTACATAAGGGAGGTTTCATACCAAGAAAAGTATGATTTTTTTCATACCTATTTTTAATGTGTTTATGCAAGTTTCGAGTTATTTCTGTTGTCTGGGTGATTTAGTTCTTGTTCAAGGAGAGGCGAGGGATGTTATTTTTAGATTCTAACCAGAGAAGGGTCCTTCTTTGTGTGTACAGGTTGAACATCAGTGACTAATACTCGATAGGCCCGCTTAGAGCTGGCCATCGTCATCTATCGGCTTGTTTGTTTGGCTGTTAGCAAGATTACTCAAAAACTAAAAGAGATATGGACCAAATTTGGTGGGTAGATAGCCCATGTCCAAGAGAACAATCGATTAAGTTTTGGGACCGATTCTGATCGTATTACAGCTTCTGGATCCGGAAAACTCTTTTTGTGAAACCCTAATCATTGATGAGAAACCTAAACCCATTATGAAAATTTGTTTGGAAATTACGTTGTTCTTGTCGGAGGGATGTGCTGCACTAAGTGCCCCTCTGGTTTATGCATTCATCTTCACTTAAACAGGTACCAAACACTCGAAAATTAGAACACACATCAAGTTGTAAATTCAAGACTGTTTCATTTCATCCACTGACACAGCCACCAAACACTTAATAATCTAACATGTCAATATTAGTATGGATATAAAAATAGTTAATGCCTCATTTTCAGTCAACCAGCAACATTTTATATCCAAATTTAAAGGCTTATTTAGGTGAACAGTGTCATTACACAAAATTAATGTTGATAGTAACAAAGTACCATGGCAAATTGTTTATAGAAAGAGCTGGTTTAGATTCCATATTGATATGGGAAAGATAAATAAGATCACATATAGTTGAAGCAAAATTTGTTCTGCTTATATATACATAAGGCAAAATAGTTTCAGATCTCTTAAGAACTCGGCGAAGTTGATTCAGACCCTTTACGGCTTAACTGGTTCAGGTCCTTCATAAATATTGCAGAACTTGCTAAAATCCTTAATAAAGCAACCGAACTCTATGCAAGGCAGTCCGCAGTGCTATTCTCAGAGGTACTGTAGTGAGTGAGTCCAGTTTCATTTATTTGTTGAGTTAGGACTAAAGAACACACACACACACACACACACACACATAATCATAAAAAAATTCTTTACAATATCCTCCATCACCATTTTCACCAGATCTCCGTTTAAACCACTCCATGACACACACACACACACACACACACACACACACACACACACACACACACACACACACACAATCACACAAAACAAATTCTTTACAATATCCACCATCACCATTTTCATCAGATCTCCGTTTAAACCACTCCATGACACACGCACACACACAAGAAAATCCCTTGCAACATCCAGCATCACCACATGCACATCAAATCCCAGCCTAAACACTCCACACCATCACTATTCATCACACGACATTGATAAGTAAGCTGGTAATGATAAGCAGACTGGAGACGACTTCCCATCCTGATAACCACCACATCAATCACCATTAAGAAGAGAACTGAAGATAATGTACCGTAGATTTTCATGCCCAGAGCTTGTCCCATTGAATATCCATTATACGTGGTTGTAATGGGGGGCCATGGATGTTATTAATGGACGTAAGAAGACTACAAGCGGGTCTCAGAAAGAAAGTTTCGAGGTTGGATTAAGGAAGAGTGATGGGAATTTAGGGCATTGATGGTTGAGCTTGTGTGTTAATTTCTACCGTGCTAGTGACATAAATATGCGTCCCCATCTAAAACTCCAACGACATAGATCTACGTCCTGCAACAGTGAAGTGTCCATTGCCTTGATATATGTGTCCTCAACAATTCTCATGCATAATAAATACATATCTGGTATGTTGAGCCAGTGCCACACCCACAAACACAGCCAGTTGGCCGGGGTCAATAACTAAATTTCTACACACTTTACCTCAAAGATTACAGCGGTAAAGTGGCACTAACCCAACTCGATTCAACCATCTTTCTGGCATTGGTGAGTACTTTTAGTAGTGCCAGGGATCTTTGTATTGATGTATTAAACCCATTTAGCCTGAAAAAAATAAATCCAAATTCGGCCGGCATAGAGAGGTATCATTTCTTCTTGTCTTTTCTTTCTTTTTTTCTCAGCACGGTACGGGTTAAGCTGAAGATTGTGTAGAGGATAACGTAGGCTGTTTGAATTTGGGTGGAATGTTTCAAGGTAGGATGACACGAGTTGAAAGGAAACTAAGAATATTGGTTTCAGATCATGAGCAGACAAATTATATTTACGTACGTCAACCAGGCAAATAGTTGATTCCTCTATATTTTTTTTATGTTGTCTATGTGTGCCTGTGTGTCTGTCCGTGAGAATAGTTTCAGCCTTGAGAACACGAACAGTTTCTCTCTGACACCGGCAAAATAAGGTGGATGTGTTGAAAGGGTAGCCCAAGACCGAACTCACTGTTTTTTTAAACACTTGGTTAAAGGTCAATGTTACAGGACATATCCTGTTTTAAGCTTGCTTTATAGTCTTTACCTCTGAGTTACTGGTCTCACATCTAGTAGGATTTGTCATCAGCTGTCCATCAGCCTTTCCCTCAAATCTGCTTAAGATCGGGAAAAATGAATTAGTTTTTTTTTTTTTTTCCCAAGGCCAGATCTATTCTGACGGTCGCGAAATTAGTTCCAGGTGATAGATTAAGATCCGTTCGCCTCTGATTTTTACCAAATTTGGTGGAGGTATTGAAGATTAGCTCATTGCCAAACCTCCTGATATTCAAAGCAAAACTCGTATGTTAGAGGTGGAGGTCACAGGCAAGGTCAACTCTGAGCTTGCCCTGCGAACTTTACCTACCGTAGAACTGTCTTTATCTGCCATCGAAATACATAAAATGAATTGCAAAAGAACAAAAATTTAGATCAAGTAAAACTGAAAGAACTGTACTATCAACAGGATAACACTCATTGTGCCTCTCTCTTCACCTGAATAAAATCGTGTATCATTTCCTGGGATAGAAAGTTATAGTTGCCTGCATCTAGATTTGGATACTGGTACCAGCATTAACACTCTCAGCCTCCTATGTCTCACTCTCAGTTGTATAAAATCTTCTGACGGCAGCTGGAATAAAATATGTGGGAAACTGCGACCAGAATCATGAATAAAAATTAGAGGAAAGATGTATGAGCTGAGAAGTGGTGGTGGTGGTGGTGGTGGTGGTGGTAGTAGTAGTAGTAGTAGTAGCTGCAACCACAGTCTCATCTGAATGTGAAGCCACTCAACTTCAGGCTAAAGTTGCTCTTCTCCCACAGTCCACAGTCCTTCTTACAGTGGATAGGGAGGAGACTGGGGGACTTATGCAAAACTGGGGAACTCCAGCACCCTGACATATCGGTGCCACCACAAAAAGGCATCCCTCCCCAACATTACAGGCTTTGAGATGTGGAAATATTACGGTTGGGAAGAGACTGATGTGGCATCGAATGGCAGGAATTACTTAGTTGGAAAGGAAACTTGATATACAGACATAGTGAAGAGATGATGGGAAAGCAATATCGCCTTAGAGAGGAACTGCGACTAGAGATATTCCTCACTATTATATTAGACAGATCGCCTACTTGGAACATCCTTAATACCAGTAAAGTGCGTTTTGTGTGTGCATGACGAACAAGCGAGTGCCATTTAATCACAATTTTCTTCTGCTATACTGTAGCAATTGTAGGATGAAAGTAAGAAACAGTGCATTTCCCCTAGATGATTTCTACCTGGATGATTTTCGGTTAGTGATTAAATTTGATTCTCTCATTGAGTATTGTGGAGCACATATTATATGGCAAAGAAAATCGAAGTTTTTACTATTGCCTAGGGTTTGTTTAAATAATATAGGTTCCAATGGTACTTTAGCGCTGGTGTTAAGCGAGGTGCCGTAGTATTTACCACACACATACTGCTAAATTCTACAATCTCCACTGCCACCTTGCCCTGTCAACAAAACTGAAACGACAAGTGGTGCCAGGCACAATAAAACTCACCCGGCTAAACCAGTTTCGAGTTATAGCCCCCTGAATATCCGTGACCTTGAGTCTGACCTTGCACGGTCACTTAAGGTCAAAAGTCATAGTGCCAATTAAAAATCCATATGGAACTTCCCATATGTTGATAATAGTGAATACTGAGAATCTATCTTCAACCAGTTTCGAGTTATAACCCCCTGAAAATCAGTGAACTCGAGTTTGACATTTCAAGGTCACTTTAGGTCAAAGGTCCTGGTACCAATTAAAAGCCCATATGGGACTTCCTCTATGCTGATAATAGTTAATATCTGACTGCAGCCAGTTTCGAGTTACAACCACCTAAATATCCGTGATCTTGAGTTTGATCTTTCAAGGTCACTCAAGGTCAAAGGTCTTGGAACCAAATGAAAGCCCATATGGTAGTTCCTGTGTGCTGATAATAATAAATAGCCTTATCTTGAACAGGTTTCATGTTATAGCTTTCTGAAATTCGTGACCTGCAGTTTGACGTTTCAGGATCACTCTATTACCTCCAAAATTAAAGCACTTCCTTTTGGGACCAGTGGCCACATATCCTGGAAGTATCATGGAATTTCATTCAGCTGTTGCTAACAAAGAAACAAAGAAATAAAGAAACGACCAAAAGCAATACCTTGCCGGACTCCGTCCGGACGAGGTTACGAAGACTCGGTTATTGATGATATGAATAAAGCCAGAAACGGGGTGTTTTACCTTTGTGATTTCACCATCAAAACATAGCAATAATATTAATGTAAAATTATAGACGGAATCCTCGACATTCAATTGTTAGAGCTGATGCCAAAAGACACAGTGTTATGACGAAATATCTTTTTTCATTTGATTTCGTAATTAAGGCGTTCACCGATCATAGCTGAACACTCCCTCAAGATTCTAAGCGGTTCCTACGCCTTTATGGTCGAATTATCAGTTGATAAAAATTATTGAATGAATGTATAACATACAGACAGAATTCAACTCAACCTCACATAGGAGTAAAGTTATTGGCTTCTGCTTAGCGTGACTGTCAAGTTGGACCGGGCCGGGTCAGGCCGGTCACTCATTTCCAGACTTAACTGAGAGTAAACATCGCTCTCTCACCTCATTTGCTCGCTTGTAATTACAGTAGGTACGAGAAATCTTCCGTAAGACAAATAGTCGTTTTGTCGTAGTGATATTTTAGCAAAAAAAAAAAAAATAATGTTATCTTAATGAATTGGTTAAATTCTCTATTTTACGCAGCAGGGTAGGCTTCGGTGTACCTCATCTTAAGTGAATTATATTGCATCTTGCACAAAAGCATTGCTTTGCATTTTAATTTTTTAAAATCTAATATCAGTATAGTTCGTGTTCATAACATGCAAGATCGATTTAAGACGCAGCGTGAAAAATAAATCGCAAAGGAAGAGGTGTTGCGAGATCTCCAAAGCCACTTATAGTACAACCAGTCCCACCCCAACCCAGCCCGAAAGAAGTCACCACACACCAAACTTTTTACACAAACTTGGCCCAGATGATCGCTCTTTTGCAACTTGTTCCACGTAAATCTGTGACAGAAACAAGACAACACTACGATTGTGCATCATTTCACAACACTTGTTCGTGACTAGCACCGTATTCTATTGATAATCGGTTACAACATCTTATCATTCAAGATGGAGAGGTGACAATTTGAGCCAAGTTGGAACAAAAGGAATATAGAACTGCTTCCATTTGGGGTGTATGGACTGGAATGCGAGATTAAACGGGGAACTTAACTGCCTGTTCTCCTGATGGACCCCTCCCAGTGAATCCTGGCAGGGAGGCGGGTTAAGGTGGATGGCATACGACAGTCGTTCATTTACATTATAATTGTCATTGCTCTGTATGTTGTGAATATCGCTGATGAAATAGTGGTAGTAGTTGTAGTACGAGTAGTAGTAGTAGTAGCAGTAGTAATAGTGATGGTGGTATAGTGGTGTTAGTGGTGGTAGTAATAATGGTTATGGTGGTGGTGTTGTTGTTGGTGGTGGTGGTGTTGGTAGTAGCAATAATTGGTAGTAGCAGTATAGTAGTGATAGTGGTGGTAGTAGTAGTAGTAGTAGTAGTAGTAGTAGTTGTTGTTGTTGTTGTTGTTGTTGTTATTGTTGTTGTTGTAGCTCCAGGTCCATCTGAAACGCGAACACAATGGGCTGCAGGCTGAAGTCACCCCACTATCCCCCTTTCGAAAAAAAAAAAAAAATAGTGTAGTTTTTATTATACACGATAGAAAAGGCATACACATAATGCTGCGAACTCAGCTCGACTGTAGTTTCCTACTCTGTCCCAATCCTCTTCAAGTATACGATCAGATCCCCATCTCCATAACAAGCACGTGGAATGAAACACAACCTATGTCTATTTCAAAATGGAGGAGAAGATGAAGAGGATCAGGAACAAGTAGACAGAGCACTGGTGTTATGGGATGGGACGTATGGACTGGAAGGAGAATGATGGGGAAATAGAGTGAAGTGTACGATGTACAGTGATGGGAATTCGGAAGGAGACTAGAATAGAAAAATGGGAGGGAAACATGACTTAGGAAAGACGTACACTGAATGAAGGAAATAGAATGACACGAAGGAAATAGGATGATGGGAAGAACGTAGAATATTTCAAGGAATACAGAATGATGAAAAAAGAAAGAAAACGATAGCAATGATACAGAAAAATGGGAAGGGAAGAAAATGAGAGGAAGGATATGGAATGACGGGAAGGCAACATTGATGGGAAAGAAAGGGAATGATGGAAAATAAAGAAAATGTTGAAAGAAAACAACGTCAGAAAGGAATCAATTATGGGAGGGGAGCAGAATTATGGGAAGGAAACAGTGATGGAACGGGAGCAGGAAGATAATGATAAGAACGAAACAAAATCAATTAGTCAATCAGTCAATCAATCAGTCAGTCAATCGATCAAGCAACCGTTCAGTCATTATTTAGTTCACGAAGTCACTGATTTATCGAAATAACATTTTAATTGTCGCCTTGGCCACACATAAATTTGATATCTTCATTCTTCCTCTGTCCCCACCGTTAGCAACCCTCTCTTACAGCCCCTGTCAAAAACCTCCGCAATAATTTACAGCTTCCCCTGTCCAGTTCCACCCGGAAGCATTGCGTCGCCTCCAACTCCCTCCACAAATTACACGACATTTCCTTTAAAAAGTTGCATAGTTATCTTCTGTCTTACATGTGATCTGGGGAGGCATTGGCTATATTATGAGAGAGAGAGAGAGAGAGAGAAAGAAAGAGAGAGAGAGAGAGAGAGAGAGAGAGAGAGAGAATGGCAATGAAAAAAAAATAAACACCACTGTTTAAAAAATTCCATAACAGAGATCGCAACCCCCATCCTCACCCTCTCAAATCTTACTCAAGTGAGTTATCTGCCTTTATAATAGTTATGCTGTCAAGAGGCATAAATATATTTGACCGAACAAAAAGGACGTGTTATGAAAAGGAGATATTTCCGTCACGGGGTCAAGAACAAAATAATTTTGGTTTTAATGCGGAAAGTATTAAAGATTAGGTCTCTCTGTCTCTGTCTCTGTCTATCTGTCTGTCTGTCTGTCTGTCTCTCTCTCTCTCTCTCTCTCTCTCTCTCTCTCTCTCTCTCTCTCTCGTGATGGGGGGGGCTTGCATGCCCTGTATATCTAGTGGGCTTTACCAGCGGGGGATGATCTCCCCCAGACTCAGCAGGACTGGGTTAGCCGTGGTAGAGGGGCCAACAGTCAGGGGTCAGACTAAGTGTTCCTAGGTCCACTGCCTTATGAACTGCCCTTAATTGGATGTGTTAAGGCCACGGGAGTAAATCCCGAACGAAAAATCAGTAAATAGAGTCCCACTGAAGTTGGGCCTCGAGAGACAGAGTTCCCGACAGACTCCTACAAACCTGTACAGTAGATGGTCCTTGTGAATCTTCATGCCACCATCACAAAATAAAAAGGGCCATGTCACGTGGTGTTAAGGACTGTGCACCCTCACCATCACACCAAATCCATTCATTGTGCAAGCCCATTCCTATCCTAACCCCTCATATTATCTTTTCATCAAAATCAAAAGACCTATGGCTACAAGACTGGGTGAAAGTGACAGGACATGGATGTGGCTCGAAGTTGCTAGTTCGAGCCCTGCACATGTGCACCATTGGCTTAGTAATCACTGGCATGATGGCATGGGAGCAGGCCATGTCTTCAGCAACATCCACAGTGACTATACAACCGGAAACGAATGCCCAACTGCTTTTCTATAAATTTGCTGGTATTCACCACCTAGGCAGATAACTGCATCTGTCAAGACATCTCACACTGTAGTCGAAAAACAAAAGAATCCCTCTGACTCTTGCTACCTGGAATATATGAACCTTGCTTGATACTGACCAAGACACATGACCATGCCACAGAACTGCCCTTATCGCTCACGAACTGAAAAGATATAAAACTGACGTTGCTATTTTGTCTGAGACTCATCTCTCAAGAATGGGACAACTTAATACAGTAGAAGCAGCAGAAAAGTATACTTATTTCTGGAGGGGATATTCAAACAATGTAAAAAGAAACCATGACATTGGCTGCAGTCCGAAACACCCTACTACGGGATATCCAAGAAACACGTATATCAGAGGGGCTAATGTTTTGGAACATAATACTCTCTAAAGGTTAATGTGCAACACCCACTATTGTCTATGCCCCAATATTTGATTCAGAGGACACGGACACAAATTTCTCTTATGACTCTTTGGATGCTAATATTTGCTCAGTACCACTTAATGACAAACTGATCCTGCTTGGAGATTGTAATGCCAGAGTAGGAAAGGATAATCACCACTGGCAAGGCATTATAGGCTGCCATGGTGTTGGTAATATGAACAACAATGGCCTTTGACTGCTTTCCTTATGGTCAGAACACTGTCTGGTCATCACCAACACCATTTTTAAAATTATGAATAAACACAATATCACATGAATATGCCCACAATCTAGACACTGGCGCTTCATTGACTACGTCATTGCAAGGCATCAGGGTAGACGAGAAGTTCTTATAACCCTAGCTATGAGGGGTGCTGAGTGCACAACAGACCATAACCTTATAGGCACCAAATTGCAACTAGTCTTACGCCCCCAAATGTGTCACAGACCATTCACCAAGAAGCTAAATTGCAGCAGTTTAAAGGATGTGGCAGCTTGCAACACCTTCTGGAACATTATTACAGACAAGCTCTCTCAATGCCCAATACATGATCCAAACAACAGTGCAACAAACCTAGACACAGAATGGCTAATCAATAAGACACTGCTCCATAGCATTCCAAAAGAAACACTGGACTTCTCCACTCGCTACCATAAAGATTGGTTTGATGAAAATGTGAAGGCCATTCATGACCTTCTTGCAATGAAGAATAGAGCACATACTGTAGCAATTGCTTGGCTCATTGTAGCTCCTTAACCCTAAAAACAGAATTCCAGAATATGAGATGTAAAACCCAGAGAAAACTGCATCACATGGAGAACATATGGTGGAATGAGCAGGCAAATAAGCTGCAGAAACTGACTGGTATTAATGGCAAACATGGATTCTACAAGTCCATTAAAATGATCGATGGGCCAACAAAACACAACATAAACCCTGTTCGATCAGCAGAAGTAGAGCTTCTGAAAGACAAGCAAGCAATCCTACAAAGATGGGTACAACACTTCAACACCTTACCAATTGAAGAAACCCGGTGGAGCAAAATATCCTTGGTAACATCGCAAATGATCCTGAATGGTTTACTTCTGCTATTGTAACCGTTTACAAGAAGAAAGAGGACTGCTGAAATGTGACATATGTGGAGGTATCTCCCTCCTTGTCAATGCTAGCAAAATACTATACAAGATAACATTATCTGGACTGACAAAACATTTGACTGAGTCAACACTTCCTGAAAAACATTGTGGATTTCGGATGGAACAAATACCTGTGATATGGTCTTTGTTCTCCGACAGATTCAAGAGAAATTCCACGAGCAGAACCGTGATTTGTATATTGCATTCATCGAGCTTGCAAAAGCATTTGACACTGTCAATAGAGGACTTTTATAGAATGATCATTCAAAATTTGAAGAAGCCAAACAAGTTTCTTACCATCCTAAAGAGTCTGCATGACAACATGGATGGTCGAGTACCCATAGGTGGGAGCAAATCCGAACCCTTCAGTGTGCATGCGGGTGAAAAGCAAGGATGTGTCCTGGCTCAGCCCAATTTCAACATACAGTATATATCACTGCAGTCACCCTTCTATGTCACCAGCAAATGAGCCATGATGATGGAATAAAAATCCGGTTTCATCTAGATGGTAACTCATTTAATTTCAGACGTCTTCAAGCACAAGCATAGACTGAAATAGCACGTTTCCTAGAGCTGCAAGATGCTGAAGACTGTGTTGTCCCTGCATATACCACAGAAACCCTACAACAATGTCTTACCATAATTTCCAACATATTTCATGGAATGGGGCTCCGAATAAATGTCAATAGAACAGAAATAATGTCTCAGAGAAACAACGCACCAGGGCTTCTTGCATTTCAGATGAATTGAGAAAATGTAAAACAGATGGAGGATTTTACCTACCATGGAAGTGTGCTCCCAGATAAACAACATTGATGCAGAAGTCCTCACATGAATCAATCATGCCTCAGCTTCTCTTGTTTGTCTCACATACTGACTCACTGAAAACATCAAGTTGAGCATTGAGACGAATGTATCAGTATATTGACCTTTATGCCTCGCCACTTATACTGTGCTTAATCCTATACCATTTACTTGTGCTACAGGAAACAGCTTGAGCCTTTTGACATCCAATGCTTACAGTGCATCCTAAAACTTACATGGGAGGATAAAGTCCCTTACTCACAATTTCTCCAAATTCTCCAGCAGGCAAAGTCAATCGGCATAGAAACTGTGCTGACTAAAAAGCAGCTTAGATGGGTCAGACACATGTTCCACATGCCTGAGCACCGCCCTCACCGCCAGGTTCTGTTTGACTAACTCCCTGAAGCAAGTTGCAACCCTGGGGAACAGAAGATAATAGAAGGATCATAATATGGAAAACTCTGAAGAAATGCAACAACATACCAATAGATCTTTAAACTAGTTTTACTGACAGAAAACAATGACAAGCCGTCCATAACGAAGGAACCATCCATCTCGAAGAAACTCCTATCCTGACAAGAAAAGAGCATATACAGCAGAGATACAACCAAAATAGTGTTCTCTCAGGAAACCCGGACTTGACACACCAGTTGAGTGATAAAGATTGCGGATCTACAATTGGTTTGCACGGACACACACCTTGGCACCAAAGACTGAGAAATACATCATTTTAGTGAGTTGCAGCCGTTGTCTCCTGTAATACAAGGAATTTTTGTGTAATTAATTGTGTGTGTGTGTGTGTGTGTGTGTGTGTGTGTGTGTGTGTGTGTGTGTTTACCTAATTGTTCTTACCTAATTGTATCTTTACAGGAATGAGTCAAGCTCGTACTGTCCCGTGTCTTAAACCATATTTATCGTACATATCCTTAAATTTGTGAATTGTTTTGGCACACACTATTTCATTCAGTAGTGCATTCCACTGATCAATTGCTCTATTTGGGAAACTAAATTTCCTTACGTCTTTATCACCTCTCTTTTTATGCAGTTTTTTGCAGCGTCCTCTTGCTGATGCTTTCCCATACGTTAAGTAATCATTTATGTCTATTTTCTCCTTCCCTGATATGCATTTATGTAGCATAATCATGTCACCTCTTTTCCTTCTCTCCTGTAGTGTTGGTAGATTCAGTTTATTTAGTCTTTCATCGTAGCTTAGATCCCTTAAGCTTGGTACCCATCTTATAGCTGCCCTTTGGACTTTCTCAATCTTGTCTATTTTTTTTTTTTGAGATGAGGACTCCAGACTACTAATGCATACTCCAGGGTTGGTCTGATGAATGATGTTATTATCTTTCTTATGTCTTCATTTTGTATGTAAATGCTATTCTCATATTGGCAAGCAGTGTATACATGTTCCGACCTTCTCACTGATGGGGTCAGCCGGAGAGAGTCTGTTATTGACAATCACACCTAGGTCCTTCTCTCTTTCTGATGTGTGTAGGGCTTTATTTCTTAATGTATAATCCCAGTCAGGTCTTTTTCCACTTCTACCAAACTTGATTACATGACTCTTGTCCACATTGACTTCCATTTCCCATGTATTACTCCATTCATGAAGTTTACTTAATTCTTCTTTTAGCTCTTTACAAGAGTCTGTGTTAGTAATTCTCCTTTGTATGTGTGTGTGTGTGTGTGTGTGTGTGTGTGTGTGTGCACGAGTTTTCTTTATGATTTGGTAGGGTTTGTTTATTGAGAGAGACTTTTATCTTATGAGAACCACATGCATATCTCGAATTTTAAACTAGGACGTTGAACTGAGAGAAAACGAAAAGAGGAAATTGCTCTAAAACTAAGACAGTTGCAGGTCAAGGTTCGTCCAAGACGAGTATCAGAACAAAGGAAAATGGTTGCGAGTGAGAAAGACACCTAAATCAGGAGCAGTTCAAGGAAAACATCAATGGTTTCATTAATCCTCGAGTAAGAGCCTGATGGATGCCTAAGGAAATGAGAGAGAGAGAGAGAGAGAGAGAGAGAGAGAGAGAGAGATACAAGCCTGAACACTGCCGCCACTTCAGAATGCATTATGCAAAACTATCTCGCTGGCCTCATCACAAATTCTCATACGCATACTTTGTGCCTAAGACTGTTTGTGTATACTCTTATCCTCCCTGCTATGTCCACCAAACACGTAACCTAAGAAGAATAAATATCTAAGTTTTAAAAGTATGATCAAACAACGTGGTTTCTGATAATCACTAACATCTAAGGACACATATTTTAAATTAGGAATTAACAGCCATCATGAAAATTGCCTAATGTTTTGATAAGATTAAGTGACACTTTTCAGTGAAACAGGAAGACAGGAGTACAATGTAAGAAATGTTTAAATAGGAGTTTAAAGTTGACCTGATGTTAAGTGCTACGCTTTGATGACATGTGTAAAGCTGGGTAATTTCTAGCTTTGATATGCGATGCTATGATGTACGTAGTTATTCTGCGGCCATATCTGGTCTATTATGTAAGCTGAGATTGTCACTAACTTTAAACATACAATTCATTTTAATTGTTGTATGTCGATGTCACGCATTATCTGGGTAAGTTACTACATTTTATTCTGTCTGAATTTATGTTTAACCAGTAAAGTGCCCTTTGTGAGCACGTGACAAGCGAGCAAGCATTTTTACATACGCCTATCCTCAAAATTTCATCTTGGTGTGAACTTTCAACATTTCTGGTGAGTTAATTCAACAATAAAGGAAGAATAATTGAGCTAAAATATTTACATTCTCACCTTTTTTCTCCCTCACGTTTTCTCTCTGGATGTGCATACTGCATGGCGAGGCACCGCAGCATTTATCATATGATCAATGTTCATTTCTCTGCTCCTGACTTGCCGTGTCAATGAACTGAGTCGGTAAACGTTTGGTTATTGACTGAATGATAAAACTCAGAAATGGGGTGATTACCCTTGCTGATTTCTCCCCCTAAACGTAGGAAAAACGTTCATGTGAAGTTATGAGCATAATATCCGATATTTATGTCAAAATCCATGCAAGAAAACATAATGTTACAGCAGGAATTCTTTTTGCTATCCACTGACAAAATCAGAGGAGGGTGTTGTTATTACTTCGGTCAACAGGTGTCTGTCCGTAGAGTTGGGCAGCAGGGCGGTAGGGCAGCTGGCCGGGCATAAAGATTTTGTTTCTGGGCCAGAACTAAGAAAGTATTCACTATAGAGCCATGATATTTCACATAGGTATATGTCGTGTAGTGAACTTGTGCCTTTTGATAGGTAGAATGATGTGTTTTTAGTAGTTTATTCAAAAATAATGGAAAACTATTTCATTTTTTAATTCCAGAAATTTCAGTGCACCTTGCGCAAGGAATCTGAAGGGCCCAGGTTATGTGTCCTCAAGGCATTCTCCCTGAGCCCACCTTTAAAAGAAAAAATTGGGGGTGTGAGGGGCCTATATGCACTTGGTTAGGTGTACAATGAGGTGGGGGTATGTGCTTGGTCAGATGGAGAGTTGCAACAGCATAGTGTTGCCTATGTTTTAATTCGATTTTATAATGGGACACGTCAACTGAAGCCCTTGGTACATTTCCTTGGAATGTCAGGACTCTTAAATATTATAAATAATGGCTAGTAGCATAGATGTAATCTAGAAGGTTAAATCAACGTCATGGCTAGGGCCTGCAGGAACATTGTTTGCAAATTCCCACTGAGGAATGCTGTATTCAGCACCTCATGATGCTTGGCCGGAAAGCCATGATACATAGACACATACACACACACAGGCTTCTAGAACATTTTGACGACAGTGTAGCCCACGTGATGGAAGTTCTTATAAATGGAAAGAAAGAGGTGGAGAAGGGAGAAGGAGGCTAAATACAGAGCCGATAGGTTGTAGAGAGAGAGGTTGTAAAGAGAGAGGTTGTAAAGAGAGAAGAGAGGTCTAGCAAGACAGTCTGGGAGGTAACAGCGGGACTCTGCTCTATACTTCACTCATGTGTAAGAGACTTTAGTTAATCTTTTCAAGACAATAAAGTTATAAATAGTTCCATACTCATCTTTACCTCTCCTGTCATTGCATGACAAAGGGAACTAAGATTATCTACTTACAAACCTTGCTCACATATAACTACCGCTCGTCCACGAGTAAAATATATGCATAACTGAACGACAAAACCTCACTACCAGGAATTTCGAAGTTTATGCAAGAGATAGTGGCAGCGAAAGTACGAACCTTGCCTATGAATCTACAGTGAACTTCTACAAAACCAGGCAAGATGGTAACCAAGATCAGCTTCAGTTCTACAGTTGATTCTACATTATTAAGAAACTACATTTCAACGATCAAGTAACCACAGCCGAGTTTACAGTAAGAGGAACGAGTTATGAATGAGGAAAAACAAGCTCTACAATTAACCCGCCGCGTCCTGGAGACGTGAATTCACGTCCTCACATGATGTGCACTCGTGTCCCGGAGACGTAAATTAATGTGGCAACATTGCAAGGTCCCTAATTTGCACAATTTTCAATTTTCGCGAGTGATTTCGCGAGTGATTTTTGGCACGTATACACGGGACATCTTCCTCTATTCCTCTACAAGATGCCAAGCAGAGACAATGCCTTACACCGCATAACCTCTCCCCCCCCCCTGCACACCATTGTCTCAACAATTCACCTGTTACCAGTGACCTGGCCAATAAAGACATTCAGGGCCAGAGTGATTCCCCAATCGATGACAATGTGGAGGACAAAGTTTACATAGCATTAGAGGAAGAAACAATCAGAAATGATGATCAGGTAATGTGGGAAAAAAAGGTCATGAATGGTGATGAGTTAGTGAGTGAAACAATGCTTATAATCCCTATATTACCGTTTGAAAACCAATATACTCTTGTACTACATATAAATTCGTACCAAGTAAATAAATAAATACTGTTTATGAGTGGATAAAATAGTTACCCTCCCATAGAACTCGTTTTCTTTGGTGCCAGCCTGTTAGAAATCCCAGTCAGGTAAGGAGGTACTCATACCTGAATCGAGTATTTTAAACCTCAGGTGAGCGATTTCTCTATGAATTTTCGATGTTTCTCACCAAAAGCGAATGTTTGAGCCAAAAAAAAAAAAAGGTCCAAAAATGTCGGGACTGGGGCGTACCACTGCCCAGAAAACGTCAGGATGGGGTGGGTTAATGCGCCCTGTCCCAACCGATTTTCCACCACTGACCCCCCCCCAATCCCGACCAATTTTGGAAAAATAAATTTTGGCTCAAACCTCTGCTTTTGGTAAGAAACATCAAAAATTCATAGAGAAATTGCTCATCTGAGGTTTAAAATACTGGATTCAGGTAGCAGTACCCTTTACCTTACTGTGTTTTCTATTAGGCTGGCTCCACTCATAAACAGTATTTATTTATTTATTTGGTATGAATTTATATGTAGTAGGAGAGTATATTGGTTTTCACATTGTAATATAGGCAATATAAGCATTGTTTCACTCAACAAACACATCAACATACCTGATCTTTTTTGGCGACATTACCTGATCACCATTTCTGACTGTTTCCTCCTCTAATGCTATGTAAACTTTGTCATCCACATTGTCATCGATTGGGGAATCACTCTGGCCTTGAATTTCATACCATGGCACGACATGTCTTTACTGGCCAGGCCACTGGTAACAGGTGAATTGACAAAACAATGATGTGCTGGGGGGGGAGGTCATGGGGGGTTAAGGCATTTTCCCTGCCTGGCATCTTGTAGAGGAAGGTGTCCCGTGTATACGTACCAAAAATCACGCATGAAATTTGAGAATTGTGCAAATTAGGGACCTTGCAATTGCTGCGTGTTTATATACGTCAATGGGAGTCACAGTGACAAAACATGTGGACATATATATACGTCAATGGGAGTCAGCAGGTTAACCGCAAGTAACAAGTCTATGAGCCTTCTCTATAAGCTTCTACACACACCTACAAGTGGTGGCAGTCTTCATCCCACAACGAGTAAATCACAATAAGAAAAGACTGAGAATGAATAAAAAACAACAACAAACAAAGAGCAATAACACAGCAACAAGACCCCCACCCCTCTCTCCAACCGCCCCCTACCTCCACCAACATCATCACGCTGACGCAGGAGTGAAGAGGTCAAGACGATGGCAGCAAATACCAAAGCCCACATTCAGAACTCATGTTACTCATCCTTCTTCACTCAAGTTACTCATCACTACTTATTTACTCACCATAGCTACCAGAGTGTGAGAAGTTGACGTTGTTAGCATTTTGCTGAGAAGCTAAGGACACCCCACAACACGTCAATCAACTCATGTATGACAACACTATCACCACCTGCAGAATCACTAATACAATTCCCACCATGGTAAACTTAGTGAGTTACATAGTTATTTCATTTATACAATACACAGTGATAAACACAGTGGTAGACAAAACCTTCTGCACAAACATGTAAAACGTGCTGTATAGTTACAACTTACGTACACATACCTACTTCAGTTATTGCATAATTCAATCACTAAATACTTGCACCAACAATAAGTATTTTACACTGTATATACTGAATCATTTATTATAGCATTCATTTACTACCAACGAGTATTACCATTTATACCTACATAGAATATGTGTTTCATAAATACAACTAGACCTTATTACATCTACAAAGTATTAAAGAAAATATACTATCACAGTTACTCAGCAAGCGATTAAAAAGAACTGTAATAAACATATATTAATTAAAGAAACCTAGTGGAACCAGACAAATTTAATTACAAAGAAAACCAGGAAGCAACAAAATGACCAACACAAATGATGTTAGTAAGAATGAACGACATCTTCCACACAATCGTGAAGACAAAGATTTCCACAGTGCTAACACATACTGTATATTGCCCATGATAGGTACAAATGAACAACAAGCGAGTGTATATTGTATATAGTGTATATACATTTTTATATAAAATAAAATATGGGGCTATATAATATCATTTTCAATAATAACTGTGAAATACAAACTAAGCATAAGGGTCTCAAGGATTAACCAGCAATTATGCAACCTCGAACACCACTGAAATGGCAAACAGAATTAACAAAAACAAACTATAGAAACTTATATATATATATATATATATATATATATATATATATATATATATATATATATATATATATATATATATATACTATGTATGAATTGTTACATAAGTGTATTGTTACATAGTTGTGTTTTTATTGTACATAATTGTATTGCACTGTAATTGTTACATATCGTCTGTAGTTATATATATATATATATATATATATATATATATATATATATATATATATATATATATATATATATATATATATATATATATATATATATATATATATATATATATATATAACTACAGACGATATGTAACAATTACAGTACAATACAATTATGTACAATAAAAACACAACTATGTAACAATACACTTATGTAACAATTCATACATAGTATATATATATATATATATATATATATATATATATATATATATATATATATATATATATATATATATATATATATATATATATATACATAAAACAACAAACAAACAAAAATAAGTACAACTGATGTCACACATGCCACAGTATAGCATAAACTCCTATAAGTGAAACAAAGAGCAAGTTATTGTTCTCCACGAGCCAGTGGTAAGGCAAATCATCTATATCATCGACTGCAGCATGACCGGATTACTGATGTCAGGACTGCAGTTACTATATTACTGCGATTCTTACAATTATGTAATGGCAAACGATTGCATTACTGCATTTATGTTACGTTTGCTACGATTATTTAACTACAAACGATATGTAACAATTACAATACAATTATGCACAAAAAAACACAAGTATGTAACAATACAGTTATGTAACAGTTCATACAAAGTATTACTACAGTGTCTCTACAATAATACTACATTGTTATTACAATTATGTTACAGTTGCTACAATTATGTAACTACAAACGATATGTAACAATTACAGTACAATACAATAATGTAAACTCGCACAAAAGAGTATCGGTGCAGAATATGTGTTAAACATTATGACACGGTACAAAGGGAACTGGAAATTGCGGCTCTGTCCTCCCACACACAGGCATCCCAGACAATAGATGACAGCTATATCAGATATAACTCTTGTGTCCTTCATAATGAGTAGGAAATGGCCGTAAATGTTATATTAAATATAGGTGTTAACGGGCTGTCAGTGCTGCATGGTTGAATCATTCCGGATGGCATCGGACCCACAGTGCAGCGATACTTTCTGATGCGAGTGTACAATAAAAATACAAGTATGTAACAATTCATACAGTGTTCCTACAATTCTGTATTACCAGAATCATCATACAAGTTAGGTGAAATACTACAGTAGGCATTACTAAAGGGATAACTCAATGTAATGTAATGACCTAGCAGTATTACCATTGCACAATTATATGCGTATATGTGTTATGCATACACATTTTACAATATTTTATAAAATATTCTATAATCAGTTTTACTACAGTGTATGAGTATTTGCTCCAATATATATACAATATCTATACAATGTATTATGTTTCTAGAATATTATTAGATCAGTACAGTATTATCATGATTATGTCTATAGAATATTATAATCAATATTATGCATAGATTATACCTTATCACTAATACAGGCTGTCGTAGGTTCTCCAGCTGGCGTGACCGAGCAATGTCAGGACTCTTAAATATCGTAAATAATGGCTAGAAGCATAGATGTAATCTAGAAGGTTAAATCAAAGTCATGGCTAGGGCCTGCAGGAACATCGTTTGCAAATTCCCACTGAGGAATGCTGTATTCAGCACCTCATGAAGCTTGGCCGGAAAGCCACGATACATACACACATACACACACACAGGCTTCTAGAACCTTTCGACCACAGTGTAGCCCACGTGATGGAAGTTCCTATAAACGGAAAGAAAGAGGAGAAGGGAGAAGGAGGCTAGCTACAGAGCCGATAGGTTGTAGGGAGAGAGGTTGTAAAGAGAGAAGAGGGGTCTAGCAAGACAGTCTGGGAGGTAACAGTGGGACTCTGCTCTATACTTCACTCGTGTGTAAGAGACTTTAGTTAATCTTTTCAAGACAATAAAGTTATAAATAGTCCCATACTCATCTTTACCTCTCTTGTCATTGCATGACAAAGGGAATTAAGATTATCTACTTACAAACTTTGCTCACGTATAATTACCGCTCGTCCAGGAGTATAATATATGCATGTCTGATCTACAAAACCCACTACAAGAAGCTACGAAGTTACTACAGGAAAGCTCGGATTCCAAGGGGTTTCTTTGGCCTCATAAGTAAATATATAGCTAAAAACTAAATTCATTCAGTGTATCCACTTCCTGCTGAATGAAAGAATCTCTTCTCTACCTCACACAGTAGAAAAGGCATTAGCCTCTACAAACTATTGAGGTCGGGCCGTATTGTGTTGGGCTGGGCCGGGTTGTGTCGGGCCGCTCTTTTCTCAGCTGAACGTAAACATCACTTCGCTACGCTTGCTCGCTTCTCTAGCTGCGCTCGATCACTCGTAGTAAGTTACTGTGTCTGCTTATTCAGCGGTCATTTATCATTATCATCATTCTAAATATAGCTTCGCTACTCTTGTTCCCTTCTCTCGCTGCTCTCGCTTGCTTTTAACAAGTTACTGTGTCTACTTATTCAGTGGTGATTTATCATCATCATTATAATTGTTGGATGTGAGAGTTCTGAGAGGGGAGGGTGGAGGTATGTCTGACCACTACTTGGTGGAGGGAAAGTTAAGAGTAGGTAAGAGATGGGTGAGAGCTAGGAGGGTTAGGTGTGGCAGGGAGGTTTTGAAAGTGAGTGAGTTGGATAAAAGAGAGAAAAAGATAGAGTATCAGGAGAAATTGAAAGATGAGTGGAACGCAGTGAAAGATCGGGAAAATGGCAGCGTGGAGGAGGAATGGCAGTTGTTTAAGAGTGCTGTGGTGGGGCATGCAGAAGAGGTGTGTGGTGTGAGACATGTGGGTGGTGGTGTAAGAAAAGGAAGTGAATGGTGGTGCGAGGAAGTAAGTATGGCCGTGGCTGAGAAGAGACGTGCATATGAAGTGTGGCTGCAGAGGAAGGATGAGATGTCATATGAAAGGTATAAGGAAAAGAGGAATAGAGCGAGAAGGGCTGTGCGTGATGCTAAAGTGGCAGCAGATGAGAGGTGGGGTAGGCAGCTGACAGAGAATTTTCAACAGAATAAGAAAATGTTTTGGAAGGAGGTGAAAAGGGTGCGAAAGGGAGAGTCTGGGAAGGAAGAACGAGTAAAAGCAGAGGATGGAAGGATGTTAATTGAGATGGATGCAGTAAGGAAGAGATGGGCAGAGTATTTTGAAAGATTGTTAAATGTAGAGGAGGAAAGGGTGGCTGAGATTGTGGCAGATAGAAGGGTGCAAGGAATAAATGTGTTGGGAGAGTTGAATGATTCTTTGATCACGAAGGAGGAAGTGGAGAAGGCAGTAAAGGAGATGAAAACAGGGAAAGCTGCAGGTATGGATGGGTGTGCTGTGGAATGCCTGAAGGGTGGTGGAGTGACTATTGTTGACTGGTTAGTAAGATTATTGAATGTGTGCTTTGAGAAAGGTATGGTGCCAATTGACTGGGCAAGTGCTTGTGTGGTCCCGTTGTATAAAGGCAAGGGTGATAAGTATGAATGTACTAGCTTTAGGGGTATAAGTCTGTTGAGTGTTGTAGGTAAAGTGTATGGTAGAGTGTTAATTATGAGAGTAGAGAGGGTACAGAGGGAGTGATTAGTGATGAGCAGTGTGGCTTCAGGAGAGGGAGGGGATGCGTTGATCAGGTGTTTGCTGTGAGACAAGTGTGTGAAAAGTATTTAGCGAAAGGCAAGGATGTGTTTTGGGCATTTATGGATTTAGAGAAAGCGTATGATAGAATTGATAGGGAGGCTTTGTGGACTGTTTTAAGATTGTATGGACTTGATGGTAGGTTGCTAAAAGGGGTGAAAAGTTTTTATGTAAATAGTAGAGCGTGTGTAAGAGTGGGAAATTCTGTGAGTGATTGGTTTCCCGTGGGAGTGGGGCTGCGACAGGGATGTGTGATGTCGCCTTGGTTGTTTAATATTTACATGGATGGTGTTGTAAGGGAGGTGAATGCAAGAGTTTTAGGTGGTCTGAGTCTGGTAAATGTTGATGGAGGAGAGTGGAATCTGAAGCAGCTGCTGTTTGCAGATGATACTGCACTGGTGACTGATTCAGAGGAGAGATTGAGACAGTTGGTAGAGGAGTTTGGAAGGGTGTGTGAAAGGAGGAAAATGAAAGTAAATGAGAATAAGAGTAAAGTGATGAAGTGTACGAGGTTGATAGATGGTAGGGGGATGAATATAGTTTTGAATGGTGAGATGCTTGAGGAGGTAGATTGTTTTAAATATCTAGGGTCACATGTTGCTGTGGATGGAAGAATAGATGCAGAAGTGAAGTTTAGAATAAATGAAGTAGGAAAGGTGCTGGGAGGAATGAAAAAAGTGTTTAAATGTCGTTCGCTTAGAATGGATGTAAAGAGAAGGCTGTATGAGGGTGTTGTGGTACCGACTGCGTTATATGGGGCTGAAACATGGAATATGGGTGTAGCAGAGAGGAAAAGTTTGAATGTAATGGAGATGAGATGTCTGAGGAGTATGTGTGGAGTGACGCGTATGGATCGAGTGCGAAATGATGAAGTGCGAAGGAGAACTGGAGTTGTTCGGGAGATGGCTGGTAGAGTTGAGCAGAGGGTGTTGCAATGGTTTGGGCATATGGAGAGAATGGATAATGAGCGATTGGTGAAAAAGATAACTAGATCTGATGTGAGAGGTGTAAGACTGAGAGGAAGACCACGAATAGGATGGATGGACAGTGTGAAGAGAGCGCTGGATGCGAGAGGGATGTCCGTTGAGCAAGGAAGAGTGGCTGTGCGTGACAGAAATAAATGGAGAGAAATTGTGAATGAATAAGTGATGACGCAGCCCTGAGGGAATATTCTCCCGCATTTGGTCTGATCAGCTAGTCAGGTCAGGTGCGGGTAAGGGGATGGGTCTGTTATGATGTGGCAGGGGTAAACCAGTTCTGCTGTCGGGCCCTGCTGTGGATGTCACTGCTTGCATTGCGCAGTTGACCCTTGTGCGGTGTGATGCGGTGAGGATCTGTCCGTTCTCCCCTTTGGGGCTAAGATGCGAATGAATGTGTTTGAATGGATGAGTAAATGGAGAGTGAGTCGTCCTGTCTCGTCTACCTCCCTTTCCTTGGGGGAAGCAGCCTAGGTATATAGATAGATAGATAGATAATTATCATCCTCTACACGCGATATTCTCTTGGGAACCCCTGGACATATTATAACAGTGACCGAAACTTCTCCATACTGTTCACTTTCAACACACACACACACACACACACACACACACACACACACACACACATCTATATCTATATCTATATCTACAGTATCTATTTACCTATCTATCTGTGTCAATCAATCATTCTATCTATCTATATCTATCTATCAGTCTATCTATATTATATGTCTCTCTCTCTCTCTCTCTCTCTCTCTCTCTCTCTCTCTCTTTCTACATATATATATATATATATATATATATATATATATATATATATATATATATATAATTCATTTTCTACCATTCACTGGAAGCCCAAATACTCAGGAGAACAATGTAGCTGGTTAAATGCTTCTTTCTTATATTAGTCATTGCTTTTCATCTTATTCTTTCATAAGACCGTGCTGTTCCACTTCGTCAGTCCGCTATGGAGTTCATTCACTTTAACTTGGTGCAGTTTTTCATCTTTTTGCAGCCTGTTTCCCGTAACTCATTGGCAGAATCAGGTAGTACTAGAGATTTACATCCTCCCCATAGCACTCGGTCATGACTAGTCTAATTTATGTTTCAGTGTTGCCCTTTTCCTGCATCTCAACATTCACGATAGAGGATATTTTATGCCTGGTTAAATCAACAGAATACACCTAAGTCTCTTTCTTTCAACAATGCCTTCAGTCGCTTTCTCCCCATACCTACTTGTTAAACCATGTTTCTCTGGTAAACCATCAGAGGAAATATTATGCAATGGAAAGGTACATTGCCCGAACCATATTAAACTATGATTTGTGTGTTGATATGTTGTGTCGTGTTAGGTTAGCATATGTTAACCAATGTACGTGTGTCAGTGGCCTTTCATTTGCTACATCACACACGGAAAGTAATCTTCAACACCTTCCTCTGGTGAATGATAATGCAACCTCATGGGAAAAAATATAGCCATCTAGAGGGCGCTCAAAGAGTGCATACCTCAGCCAATGCCATTGCCATTAAAAAGGATCCGGATGCGGACCCGTCGATATAGGATTCAAATCCAGATCCTCCCTCAAATTTAATAATTTCTTCCTTGGCCGATGGCCCACCCTTCCACAAAATGTCATCAAAATCTATTCATTACTTTTTGAGTAGTTCTGGATCCGGAACGGTGGATACAGAATCCGGATCTACCCCAAAATTTAATTAAATTTTTCATGATCCATGGCCCACTTTTCTAAAAAATTTCATTGAAGTTCATTGAGAACTTTTGGAGATATTGTGCAGGATACTCTGGATCCGGATCCGGATCTGGCCCAATATTTAATCACTTTTTCCTTGGCCCATGGCCCACCCATCCATAAAATTTCATCAAAATCTGTTCATAACCTTTTGAGTAATCCTGCTAACAGACAGGCAAAGAAACAGACAAACAAACCAACGGGAGGTAAAACATAATCTCCTCGGAGGAGGTAATAAAACGCCGAGAACTCGGGCCCCGAGTTGTCGACTCAAAGCATTGTTTGGTATGCCTCCGCCAAACATTGCTCGCTGACTTGGCATACAACTTCCATGACAGTGTTTATTATGGGTTGAAATCAGACTAAAAACTAGAAAGCGCTCAAAGTGCCATACCTCCTCCAATGCCATTGCCATTATAAAGGATATAGGATTCGGAAACGTCTACACCCCAAAATTGAATAAATTCTTTCTTGGTTCACGGCCCACCTTTCGGCAGAATTTCATTAAAAATCCGCTCATAACTTTTTTGTGTAATCCCGGATCCGGATCCATGGATATAGCATCCGGATCCGTCCCAGATTTTAATGAATTTATTCTTGGTCTATGACCCACCTTTGCACAAAGTTTAATTGAAATTCACTGAAAACTTTTGGAGGTATTGTCCGGGATACTCCAGATCCACATCCGTATCTGGCCTAAAATTTAATTATTTCTTCCACGGCCCATGGACCACACTTCCACAAAATTTCATCATAGTCCGTCCATAACTTTTTTTTAGTAAACCTGTTAACCGACAGACAAACAAACCAACGAAGGGAAAAACATAACCTCCTTGGCGGAGGTAATAGACTAAGTATACCCCATATGACCTTCACCTTTGACCCTTGACCTTGATGACAAGATCAGTTCATCATACGTTCATACTGAATCACTGGCGAAAGTTTGATCGAAATCCGTCGACGGGTTCAGGAGATATCGCGTCCACAATGGTTTTACAGGCGCATGCCCACAAGGATATACTAAGGCGACCTCACATGACCTTGAGCACTGATCCCTTGACCTTCCTGACCTAAGTAGTTCACCTTTCCCTCGTACTTTATCACTGACAAGAGTCTGGTCGAAATCCGTTTGAGGGGTTCAGGAAATATTGCGCCCAGAAGGATAAACTAAGTCGACCCTATAGAACCTTGACCTTTGACCCCTTGACCTAGATTTCCTAATCATTTCATCATCTCCTTATACTGCATCACTGACAAATGTTTGGCGGAAATCCATCGATGGGGTCAAGAAATATCGCGCCCAGAAATGTGTTACAGATAAACGTTACGGAAGCACGCACCCACGCACGCACGCACGCACGGATCAGTCACTTAATGCCTCCTCCAACATACATGGGTGAAGGCATAAAACACACACACACACACACACACACACACACACACACACACACACACACACACACACACACACACACACACACACACACACACACACACACAGCAGAAAGTAAAGAAAGAGTATGGTGCCTTGAGATCAGCAAGAGAGAGAGAGAGAGAGAGAGAGAGAGAGAGAGAGAGGCTCCTAACTGACCCAGGGAAAAGAATGATAGCCTTCAGCTATTTTTACCGAGCAAGTTCAGAAGGGGAGGCGAGGCCGAGTATGTATTTATGAAGACGCTTAACATTCAGTCTCCTCCGACTCACTCAGCTCAATATCGTCTCCTGGCTTTACCTGTAAAAGAATGTTGGAGTTAATCGGGCCATGAGAGGGTTAACAGTATTTGAATTAGGGGTATCAAGGCTAATGGGATCAGGGCTAGCCGTATCAGGGCTAATGGTATCCTGGTTAGTGTATCAGGGCTAGTGGTATCAGGGTTAATGGTATCAGGGTATTGGTATCAGGGTTATTGGCATCAGTGTTAGTGGTATCAGGGCTAATGGTATCAGGGTTAGTTGTGTCAGGGCTAATGGTATCAGGGTTAGTGTTATCAGGGTTAATGGTGTCAGGGTTAGTGGTATTAGGACTAATGGTATCAGGGTTAGTGGTATCAGGGCTACTGGTATTAGAGCTAGTCGTATGAGGACTAATGATATCGGGTTCTTATGAGTCACTTTCAGCTGAATAAAATCGTCTGCTGCAAGCTGGAATACAATACTAGAGCTGTTCCAACTACGAGAGTGCTAACTAAATTTTATGATAAGCAAGGACTGAGAAACCCGAACCATTATCAGACCTCATATTGCTTGCTCGCATTCTTCACTTCATTACCCACTCTCCCTCGGTTGCACAAGTTCTTTAAGTATTTGAGTGAAAGTAGAACTATGCGGTAATATATGCAGTTTGTGGCTGAGAAAGGTTATGAATACGGTCTTAGGTTATGGTGGTGGGAGAAATCGTTGACTCTTCGTTGTGAGATTTGGCTCATTTCCAGAGTGGAGGGTGATAAATTGACTCTGTTTAAGGAGAAAAAAGTTTTATTTGGCTCACCTCAAAAGTTTTAGGCAGGTTTTGGCTCATTTTAAGAGTGAAAGACGTTGACTCTGCACTGTTTGGCGAATGAGATGTTTTCTTTGGCTCTTCCCAAATGTTATGGCAGGTTTTGACTCATTTCAAGGATGGAAAATGTTACTTTTGTGCTGTTTCGCGAATGAAAAGTTTTACCTGGCTTATGCAAGATGTCATAGGCAGTACTCTTTCATCCTGAGGAAAAGAGGTGATAATCAGGCTCAAATTAGGAACAGGAACGTTTATTTGACTCATCTCCGACGCCATGGGCTAGATTTTTCTCATTTCAGAGTTGGAAAGGGAATTAATTTGGGTCACCTTAGGGTGGAAGTGAATCATTGGACTAATTTCTGAGGTAGGCACTTATGGTACATTTGAGCGATGACATGTATAATATTATGGATAGGACTTGTCATATTTTAGAGGAAGACGAGTTAATTTGGCTATTTTCAGGAGTGAAGGAGGTAAGTTTGGGTTATTTCAGAACCGGAAGAGTTAATTTGACTCGTTTCAAGAGTGGAGGAAGTAAATTTGATTCATTTCAGGAGTGAAGGAGAAAAATTTGACTCATATGAGGAGCGGAGGAGGGTAACTGTGCTCATTTCAGGAGCGGAGGAAGTTCATTTGCCTCATTTCAGGAGTGGTCGAGGTAATTTGGCTCATTTCGGGAAGGGCAGAGGTTACTCTGGCTTATTTCAGCATGGATGGAGCTGCTTTGGCTCATTTCTGGAGTGGGGGGGGGGGTAATATGACTCATTCCAAAGGTGGGCAAGTTTAATTTTGCTCCTTTCAGAAGTGTAGACAAAACCTTAATCATTTCAGAGAGTCGATGAGTTTATCTGACCCATTTCAGGAGTGGAAGAGGTAATTTGGCTAAACCTAAGGGTAACTTATACAATCTGACTGGAGTAAGTAGAATTAAGGCTCATCTCAAGGGCAGGACTTGGATTATTTCAGGAGAGGAGAGGGCATGTTTGCTCGCTTCAGGGGTGTCGTAGGAACAAGGAAAGCTCGTAGTGAACCGTAGGAAAAAAAAAAAAACTATAGCCTAGGTGGGAGGAAAGGACAGTGGTAACTGGGCAGGAGGGAAGACATCATATTCTCATGTTTTCATAGTTACTCTTCATCACATTGGTCTCTCCCCTCTCCCTCTCTCTCTCTCTCTCTCTCTCTCTCTCTCTCTCTCTCTCTCTCTCTCTCTCTCTCTCTCTCTCTCTCATTTGCCCCTTTCAAGCAGTGGAACCTGTTACATATCTACTATATCCAGACCATTTTATTCATCCCAGGAGGACATCTTTAACTGCAGGTTTAAGTAACGCTACATAGAGGCTCTTGAGTTCCAAAATATGTCCTGAGTATAAAAAAAATGCAGATGAAGTGAAAGAACAGCATTCGGGAGTCGAATGCTAATCGCCCGCCGGAATATGCTGTTAACCAAGTCCAAGATTTAGGCCATATCTTGATGCCCAGAAGGTTTCATGTTGATAACTCAAGCCGTTAATGAGATATAATGGCACTTAATGCTTGTGATAAAAACTAGTTGACTTGTGCAACCATTTTGGTGACCTTGACCCTGAGCCCAAATGCCCATTTTCAAACTCGGCCAAGATTTTGGACATATCTCGATACCCTGAAGGTTTCATATTGATAGCTCATGCCGTTCATGGGATATAATGGAAACACACACACACACACACACACACACACACACACACACACACACACACACACACACACACACACACACACACACACACACACACACACACACGCAAACACACACACATACACACACAGTCAAAAATATTATCGCTCCGCCTTCTAAAAGCGGGCGACGGTGTAACAAGATGTTAGAGGTTTAGGATAGGCAGAATACGATTTTTTTTTTTTTTTTTCAGTTTTGTTGTATTCTCTTTTGGTCGTGATTTATGTACATTTATCTCTCGCCTTTACAAGGCGGAATGATAATGTTTTTTGCCCGCCTCTGTGTGTGTGTGTGTGTGTGTGTGTGTGTGTGTGTGTGTGTTCCCATTATATTTCATCGACGGCTTGAGTTGTCACCATGATACCTTCAGGGTATCAAGATATGGCCAAAATCTTGGCCGTGATCGAAAATGGGCACTCGGGGTCAAGGTCAAGGTCACCAAAATGGCAGCCAATGGTCAACTAGTTTTTATCGCCCGTCTTTAGCATCATTATTTATCATATACGGCTTTAACTATCAACATGAAACCTTCAGGGTACCAAGATATGGCCAAAATCTTGGACTTGGCTAATAGCATATTCTGGCGGGCGATTAGCACTGCGCTCCCGAATGCATTGCTTTCATTATTAATTTATTTTGTCCAGGGTGGTAGAAATGGGTGAAAAAAAGTGGCAGGGTGAGCTTGGATTGCGTCTGGTGGTGTCACAAGTCGCCCTTTGAACATTGTGGGTTGGACGTCAATGGTAGGTTAAAGGATTTAATCAGGTATTTCTTCACGAGCAAGCACAAGAACACCAGCTTAGTAAGTACCTGTTTCTCTCACTACACACAGCGTTTTGTTTCGTTGAGAAAACTGTGTGTGCGAGTTTATGGTGAAGCGAGTGAGAGAATGCGTGGAGCGAGAAAACGAGTTTGACACTGTACGAAGCTAGTAAACAATGTGTGAAAGAGTATATGAAGTGAGTGAGAGTGTCTGAAATGATCCAAAGAGTGAGTGGGAGTGTGTGTGAAATAACTGAGCGTGAGAGTGCGTGAAGCAAGTGAAAGTGTGTATTGGTCGGATGAAGGTGTGTGAGATAGTGTGCCTAGCAAGTGAAAGTGAGTGAGAGAGTGAATGAAGTGAGTAAAACAGAGACAGAGAGTGTGTGTCGAACTAGTGAAATTTGAATGAGAGTGTGAAATGAGTAAATGAGTGAGTGAGTGTGTGAAATGCATGAAAGAGCTGTGAGTGTATGGGAGGAGTAAAAGTGAGCGAGGGAGGGTAAGGAATGAGTGAAAAAGTGAGTGAGGGAAAGTATGTGAAATGAATGAAAGAGTGTGAGACTGTACAGTATGGAGCGAGTAAAAATAAGAGAGAGAGTGTGAAATGAGAGAAAAAGAATGTAAAGTATGGATAGGGTGAAAAGCTGTGAGTGTGTAACGCAAGTGGGTGTGCGTAAGGAAGTGTAGGAGTGTTTTTTTTTTTTTTTTTTTTATGGAACGAAGATAAATCAAAAGCTATAGAAGCCCGTAACACTGCCCCCCTCAAAAAAAAAAAAAAAAAAAAAAGCCAAATGTAAGATCGTTTCACTTCGACAGGCCTAGATACATTGCGTTTAAAAGACTGGAAGTCATTGGCAGTAGGAAATACAGGCAGTGGAAGAGAGTTCCAGAGTTAACCTGTTGCATACAGGAAGGACTAGGACTAAGGCTTGATTTTCGCATTAGAGAGTTGAACAGACAAGAGAGTTTGCTGCTAGACAGGAGCTACGCGCCCGCCATAGTCGTGCAGGGTTGCAAGCGTACAGTTCAGAGGAGCAGTGACCATTGAAGTAGCGACAGAAAAGAGATAAAGATGCAGAAATGCAGTAATGAGACAGAGGTTGAAGAGAGCCGGTAAGTGGAGGACAGTTAATGAGAATAAAAGCCTTTGACTCCACCTTGTTGAGGAGAGTTTTATTTGAGGATCCTCCCCACACATGATAGCTGTACATAAAACAGGGGCGAGAACCCCTGAATAAAGCCAACAGTTGTCAGTGGTTAAGAAGGCACAGAGTCGGCATAGCTCACCTGATTTCTTGGATGCTGATTTTACAAGAGAGGTAATGTAATCTTTCAAGGACGAGTCTCAAGAGACTGAACACCACGTATGTTGAATGACGAGGCAAGATTCAGCTGGATATTGTCAAAAGATTGAGGATACCCCTGCGGTAGATTTTGGCGGATCGAAATATGTAAGAAGTGAGTTTTTAATGCATTAAAATAATAAGGTTACATTTAACCCAATCAGATATATTAGCTAAGTCAGACATTAAGCGGGCCATAGCTTCGTTCCTCGTTTTTTGAAGTAACTGCTGAGGTGGATGTTGTGAAAAGTGAAAGGAAAGGTGAACGGTGGAGTCATCATGGTATGAGTCAAGATATAAAGCTTAGAAAGTTACTGATAAATAGAATAAGAGTTGGTAATTGGACAGAACCCTGAGGAACACCAATGCTGCTAGTTTTAGAAGTACGGTGGTCATCTACAACAGCTATAAAACGAACAGAAAGGAAATTAGAGATGAAGGCACAGATAGAAGGATAGAAACCATAAGAGGACAGTTTGGAAATTAAAGATTTATACTAGACTCGATCGAAAGTCTTTGAGATGTCAAGTGAAATAGCAAAGCTTTCGCCAAAGTCCCGAAATGAGGATGACCAGGAATCTGAAAAGAAGGTTAGAAGATTACTAGTTGAGCATCCCTGGTGGAACCCGAAATGACGATCGGAAAGATTCTGATAGGAAAGGTGCTTGATTTTTTTTTTTTTGTTAAGAACAGATTTACAATCTCTAGAAATAAAGGATATTAAAGCAACTACAAGATAGCTAGAGGGCTGGAACTGGTCAGTCTTCTTTGGGACTGGCTAGATGAGAGTCAACTTCCAGCAAGAAGGAAATGTACTAGTGGACAGACAACGGCGAAAGTTTGTACCTAGGCAGGATTTCAACAAACAAGCAGAGTTTTTGAGGACATCAGGAGGGACTAAATCAGGTCCATATGCCTTATTAGTACCGAGGCCAGTGAGGGGAAGTAGTACATCAACTGAAGAAATTTTAATGTTAGTCATGAGGGAATCAGATGAGGGAAGTGATGTAGGAACAGCACCGGAATCAACAACGATGGAATTGGAGAAGAATGTCCGTGCAAACAGTTCAGCTCTTTAAAGTAGAAGAAACACCTACAGAACCATCAGCGCGGGGGAAAAAAAAAAAAAAGAAAAGAGGGAATGATGAAGTGAAGCTGTTAGAAAGATTTTTTTTTTTTTTGGCAAGGTTCTAAAAGGAGTTGGAATAATTTGAGAGTTCAGAGCATTTAGTACAACTGAAGTCTTTCTCAGCAGAACAGAGAACTGACATATCAGTTTCGGGCAGACATGTAAAAAAGATTTGAGCTTCAGTGATGGGTTGGCTCCATTATTTTTTATTTTTTTAGACCTTTTTCATGTTATGGACAACATTAGAATAAGCGTAATTTAACCAAGTGTCTTTCGGAATAGTGAAAGAATAAGAGAAAAGAATGTATACTTCCATGACCGAGAGAAAAACCTCAATAATGCGCATGAAACACTCTGATGGCTTTCGGCCATAGAAACAATAATCATTCCAGGGAACATCAAAGAAGTACAGTACTGCCTAAGGGCCTCCCAGTCAACAGACCCAAAGTCTTGGGAGGGTCCACAGTCCTTACTTGTGATAGGACAGGTTGAAGTGATAAAGTTGTGATCAGAGGAACCCAACTGAGAGAAAAGATTAAAGTAAGCACGATGATTAGTTGTAAGGAAGAGGTCAAGTATGCTGGAACTCTCCAACGAGGTCAGGGATAGGTTTAGGGTAGTGTAAAATCTGCTCAAAGTTCTTAGGGATAGAAAAATATAGGCCTGTTCACTAGATGGATCAGTGAATGGAGAGGAGAGACAATGGTTGTGGTGAATAATGACATCACCTTGAATGGAGATTTCAAAGAAAGGAAGAACAGATAGGATGTGTTCCATCTTAGAAGCAAGATAGTCAAAGAATTGTCTGTAACCAGTAGAATTAGTGGACACGTACACAACACAGGTATGTTTAGTCAGAGAGTGACAGAATAGCCGAAGTCAGACAGTAGAGAACTTAAGAGATTCAAGTTCAGGAACAAGAGAGCAGAGTATGTTATTGTGTATATAAACACAACAGCCACCTTGAGCTTCGAGGTGAGTATAAAGTAGGCGTTCGCATGCACGTGTGTGTGTGTGTGTGTGTGTGTGTGTGTGTGTGTGTGTGTGGCAGGCAACGCTGATAGTGCTTTTGATATTTGAGGTTGGGGAGAGAGAGAGAGAAAGGTGGGGGGAAGATATGTAAAGCATGTATGTGAGAGAGGATGTATAAGAAAGGACAGGGCGGAAAAGGATTTATGAAGAGGAAGGCTTGTCAGTGAGCAAAATGGGTCCACCGCCTTAGTGAGAAAGTCTGTGAAGCAAGAGAGAGCGAGGTATGTAATAGAGTGTAAAGCTAGTGAAAGAGTGCGTAAGAGAGAGGTGAGGGGAGTGTGAGGCCTTTAGGAGAACTTAGAGCCAAGGATAATTTACAGAGAGAGAGAGAGAGAGAGAGAGAGAGAGAGAGAGACGCCTTAAGGGAATTACGCGGAGGAAGGCTTGTCACTCAGTAAAATGCTTGCTAAGTGGACGTGTGACAGGTTTTGTGTGTGTGTGTGTGTGTGTGTGTGTGTGTGTGTGTGTGTGTGTGTGTGTGTGTGTAAAGCAAGAGAGAGAGAGAGAGAGAGAGAGAGAGAGTCTGAGTGCGTGTTGTTGCATATTTTGGCCTAGGTCTGTAAAAGTGGCACACGCCGTTTGTGCCTGCGTGTTTGTGTGTTCGCGTGTGAGTGAGTGTTTGCAAGTGATGGCGTGTGGCGTGAAGGAAACTAATTATTTTACAGTGCTGACGAAGAGAAGTGATAAATTTATAGCGTCATTTGCACTTTGTTTAGTTTCAGCCAATAAAAATTGAGAGAGAGAGAGAGAGAGAGAGAGAGAGAGAGAGAGAGAGAGAGAGAGAGAGAGAGAGAGACAGACATACAGACAGACAGACAGACAGACAGAGACAGAGAAAGAGAGAGTTTCATTTTTATAATCATGTAAGTTTCCTAAGTTAGTGGTAATTTTCTAGTGGTCAATACAGCTCTAGTTTTCTATTCTAGCCAGCTTCATACGATATTATTCAACACAAACTGATAGGAGCCCGAGAGTGTAAATAAATAAATAAACAAATAGGGCGAAGAGAGAAGAATGTATCGGCCAATTTACACCATGGTTCTTTCAGGCAGACAAACTAAGCTCAAACCCTTCTAATTCAAAAACGTATTTTTTACTCTATTTTTCTTTCTGAAACCAAATGATAACATTATGCTTTCAAGTGCATCAGTGCAGTGGACGGGTTAATTAAAGCTATCCCTAACTCATCAAAAGTCCCTCCTGAGCTGAATGAAACTGTCTGTAAGTAGCAAGAGCAAGATTAATATTACGTCCGACATCGATCTGAAGCGGCTGGGAGAACGCTTTGTCGGTTTCAAGGCCCGTATTCCCGCTGGTTGAGGAAACTCCCTAACATCGTTTCCTATGCGATTATTATTTTTTAATTACACACCAATGTCCTCTTCTTTGTTACATAAATCCCTCCAGTATCTCCATACACCGCATTAATAACGTGCGGAAGTGATATCAACTAGTTGTATCCAAAAATAAGTGGCGCCAAGCACAACAAACCTCGCCCGACTACTCAAGGTCAAAGGTCATGATGCCAAATGAAAGCCCATATGAGCCTTCCCATATCTTGGTAATAGTAAATATCTCTATCCTCAAATAGTTCCGAGTTATAGTCCCCTGAATATCCGTGGTCTTGAGCTTTACCTTTACAAGTCGCTTAAGGTCAAAAGTCATGGTACCATTTAATAACCCATATTGGACTTCCTATATTTTGATAATAGTAAATATCTATTTTCAACCAGTTTTGAGTTATGGCCACCATGAATATCCGTGATCTTGAGTTTGACCTTTCATGGCCACTTGAAGTCAAAGATCATGGTAACAATTACAAGCCCATGTATGACTTCCAATATGTTGATGATGGTAAATATCCATCTGCAACCAGTTTCGAGTTATAGCCCCCTGATTATCCGTGACCTTGAGTTTGAGCTTTCAAGGTCACTCAAGATCAAAGGTCTTGGTGCCAAAAAAAAAAAAAAAAATACAAAAAAAAAAACATATGGGAGGTCCTGTATGTATCTCCATCTTCAACCGGTTTCAAGCCCCCTGAAAATCGGTGACCTCCATTTTGACCTTTCAGGCTCACTTAATTACCTACAAAAGCACTTCCTTTTGAGACCAGTGCCCACAATTCCTGAAACTTTCATGTACTTTCATTCAGGGTTTTTTTTCCGTAATGTTGCTAACAAACACACAAATAAACAAACAAAATTGGTGCCAGGCACAACAGACCTCGCTGGCCAGCAGTTATTTAACTGCTGTTAAATACTGAACTTTAGTTTCAGTGTACATTTAAAGTCTAAGGTAATGGCGCAAATGTTTTCATGTTATGTCCTCTGAAAATTCGTGATCTTGCGTTTGGCCTTTCAAGGCCACTCAAGGTCAAGGTTATGGTGCCAAATGAAAACCCATACTAGACTTCCTCTCTTGATAATAGTATATATATCCATCTTAGATGAGTTTTGAGTTATTGCCTCCTGAATATCCGTGACCTTTAGTTCGACCTTTCAGGGTCACACAAGGTCGAAGGTATTGCTGCCAAATGAAAGCCCATATTACGAGTTCCTGAATGTTCATAGTAGTAAATATCTTTATCTTCAACCGGTTTCAAGTTATAGTCCTCTGAAAATCCGTGACCTTGATTTTGACCTTTCAGGGTCACTCACTTACCTCCAAAATTTAACCAATTTCTTTTGGGACCAGTGCCCATGTATATTGGAAAGTTTCACGTAATTTTGTTCAGCCGTTTTTCCATAATGTTGTGAACAAACAAACAAGCTAAAACAATACCTACCTGACTTCGTCCGGGAGAGGTAGTAAATCGGCAAGGAAGCGGTGTTAGGGAGTTTCAATAGCCGATGAGAATATGAAACCATTAGTGCTAGTGTTTCTTAAATCAACACTTATAGCAGTATCCTGGTTAGCATTGCAAGGTTTTTGGCACCCATTACTCAGCGTTTTTTTCTGTACCGTACACCTCAGTATCCTTTTGTATGTCTCTGATGCAAAGTATGTCGATATAAAACTGATCCAGACAACACAGAAAAGACTGTTCAGATATAACATACAAAATATATCGTTTAGGAAGATGTTCTACGAGGCCTCCTGTGCGACAGAGAATACAGCTCTTAATGACGCCATGAATATTTGTGCAACTCTTTACGAAGAAGACGATGAAATAAAAAGAGAAAAACTTTAAGTTGGTCTTAACCAATGGCTTTGACCTTTGATGTACTGTACATGACTGATCTCAGTCCTGCCACCAAGGTTAGTTGAAATCGAATCAAAACTGTTTGAGTTTTTTTGTTAGTAAGCACTCACTCGAATCGGTCTTTGATTTTGCCTTGTGAGATTGACCTCTGATTGTTTCAGAACTTTATTATTACCTTCCTCTCAATTCTTCCTCTAACTTTGGTCAACACTGAAAAATAATTGCCTGAGTACAATGTAATAATTTGACCTATCCTAGTGACCTTGACATATCTCTTTTTTTTCTGAAAATCATTAGGTCTACTCATTGGATGACCTTCAGCCAGTCCACCAATTTTAGTTATACTCGGAAAAAAAATATTTAGGTATATTGTTAAAACATACACACACACACACACACACACACACACACACACACACACACACACACACACACACACACACACACACACACACACACACACACACACACCGGTCAAATCATAACATCCACTCTCACTGAGTGAGCGCGAGGGTAAATGTAATAATGAATGGGGGAAGGGATAAGGATGAGGCAAGGAAAAGGAATATATGGCAGTTGGTAGCATGAGGAAGAAGAAAATAATGATGAATGAGAAAATGGACATGGAAGATATCAGGGGAAAAATGATGAAACTTGAGGACAGTGTAAGGATGGGTATGAGAAAGGGGAAGGACTATCGACAGGCAAGAAAACATATGGGATGTTGAATGAGGATTTTGGTATGGAAGAAACAATAGAAATGAATAAAATGTGAGAATGACGTCGACTGGCTCTGGCATGAAACCCCAGTGCTGTGTTTCCACATTCAAGGAAATCATCCTTTTCTAAGGAAATTTGGAGTACTGTATGCAAGGCTGAGTCTAAGGAAATGGCAGTTCTAAGGAAATTCTAAGGAATCAAGGCAAAAGAGTACGGAAACTTAGAAAAGGTAAAGACCCCAAAATAATTCAACAGAATTTTATTATTACACATTAAATAAAATTTTGGATATATTTGTGTTACCAAAATCTGCTGAAAAGGCCACCTCCCCCAACAATCACTGGTACCAGTCTCGGTGTGATGATATTGACGACTTTGACTTTCTTTCCTGTCTGTCTCCAAAAGTTGCCCTAAATTTTACTTAGCCAGGCTTAGTACAGGTAATAGCTAAGTTACCCCACCCAAAAGGCCTTGTTGATTGTCAAGCTGCTGATCTTGAGTGGAGACAACAGGTCATATTTGGAGGTCGTGATGCTATTACTGCCTTCAGGAGGTTTTGGCCTATTGTCTTTAATGCAAAAAATTCAGAGGGAGATCTAAATTCCCAAATCTTTGCAAAGTTCTCTGCATACTGCTCTCGTTTCCTTACGCAAATGCATCAGTTGAACGAATCTTCAGCTACAGTAACTTAAATTAGTAAAAGCTGAACACAAAACATTCCTGAAGTATGAGTCTCTACGTGGGTTGCCAACAACCAAGCCTGCCTTTCAACAAAAAGGCAATCATCAGGCTGCAAATTTAGACCCACCAAAAGATATGCTTAGCCTCTATTCCAAAATGCTCTCAAATGCAGGTAACACAGGATCAGCTGGGTTAGGACATTCCTATTTAGAATCAGTAAGATGTCTTGTAAACAACTAAAAATCTAAAATACCAGTACAATATACAGGAAAACTCCAGTTTACGTCAATCCAGGATTAAGTCCAACCCAAGGTTCCAACCATTTTATAGGAGCGGAACAGAGCTGTTACTGATATGGGGTTTTCCTGTCGTCTACTGGTAACTGTTTTGTTTTTCACTTTGATATACAGTAGCTATTGTATTCATAAAAGTCTATCTCTTAGACCCTCTTTATTCATAAGAATTTTTTTTTTTTTTTTTTTTTTTACTGTAAACAGTAGTTTTAGAATGAATCTCAAAATTTTCACTGAAAAATATTTAAATTACGAAATACAGTTTACAGTATCTGGTATAAATTCTGGTGTATAAGTTGTAAATATTACATTTAGTCAAAGATAAAGTGGGAGGTGTTGGTTTGGTTAACACTGTAACGAAATTTTGTGACCAGAGTAAGATTAAGACTATAATATTATACTGAGCAATTCTATATACGATAGATATTTTTATTTCTAGTTTACCACTGGTTATATCAAATTACTATGGAATGTAATTTTACTTATCCAATGTATTTTCATTTCTAGTCCACCACTGGTCATAGCAAATTAGCAATATTTTTATCTGTTTTTGAGGCATAATTATTTTGAAAATCATTTTGTCGAAGCAATTTACTATTTTATTTTTGAGGAATATAAATTTTTTATAACATTATGCCAATAAACCGTTCAGTACTCGTATTCTGTATGTTATTTAGCACGCTCATTGTACAGGTAATTGCAACAATGTGCAGTCTGGTTGCAATTCAATAGGAGTCCGAATCTGCCTAGATATGTACTGCATATGGTTACAAATACTGTAATCTCACTGGCAATAGAATGCATTTGCTTTTAAATGTACTTATATAGTAAAATTAGTAAATCACATTGCGTAAAGTAATTATTTATTGAAGAACTGGTATTCTTGTATATTACACAAGGAAATTTTAAGGGAAATTCAAAGATGAATCTATGGAAATCTAAGGAAATTTGGACAAGAATCTATGGAAGTTTATTTCTTTTTTGTGGAAACACTGCCCCAGTGTTCAGCTGACTCCTGACCATGACGGTGAGTGTATGCTTGCTCCACTTAGCAGACCATGACACATTTTCAGTCCGGAGAAGTGAGGGAAGGGATTGAAATGTGTGAGGGAAGGTGAAGGGGTGTGAGGGAACCTACTGCTATATTATAGGGTTAAACGAGTCCGCACTTCTTCCCCTTCTTCATTTTCCCTTATCATAAATGTTTGAGGCTGCCTTTTTAACCATTAAATGTTACTTAAGCCAGCTGACGTCACACAAGCCACGCCTCCCTGCGCACTGACGGAAAGTGAACCGACTTGGTATTAGTAGACTTAGGGTGAGTACGATACTGTTCCATTGTATCCTACATATTATTACAGTATCTTTTATCCGAAAAAATCGATTAAACGAAATTTTGCAAGTCCCATGATTATCGGATAAAAGAGACTCTATTGTACTCCATTCCGTAGGAGAGAGAGAGAGAGAGAGAGAGAGAGAGAGTTGCAGGGGAGGGGGCAGAAGGAGTGGGAAACAGAGGCACTGAATCCAAAAAATGCACAAATTAAGGTAAAGATATGGACCATATATGCACCTAGGGTTAGTAAAATGAAAGGGGTGTGAGGAAAGATTGGCATGGGCAGCTGAGTAAGGGCGACAAGAAATGGTTGACAGGGGCGAATAGACGTCTGGGTAGGAGGGCAGAATAAAGGCTTAAGAAAGGGCTAGGAGACTTGCAGACTAAGGGCCGAAAAGTGATAGGTGAGAAGGTAGAAAGGGCCGGCAGGTGCGATGATGATTATAATAATGATGATGGTTGATGATGCAGGTTAAAATATGTTCGAAGTTTTCAGTAAACTAAGTATATGAGGCTTACAGACAGACAAAAAGTAATTAGGCTCTTTGAATTACCATACTTATACATTTGAAATAAGGAAGAAAGAGACAGGGAGAAAAGGTGGGAGAGGGAAGAGGGAAGCATGAGGGAGGATGAGAGGGGTGTGAGGTTTGACGGGAGAATGAGAAGTATGAGGAGAGTAAGAGGAGTGAGGGAGGGTGAGGGGGGGGTGAGAGAGGGTGAAAGGGGTGAGAGGAGGGTGAAAGGGATGAGGAGAGTGAAAGGGGTGAAGGGACGGTGAGAGGACCAGGAGAGGGTGAGAGGGATAAAGTGAGGGTGAGAGGGAAAGGGGTGAGTGCAAAGGGTGAAGGGAAGGGGAAGGGGAAGGGGAAGGGGAAGAGAGGGTGAGAGGGGTGAAAATAGGGTGCGAGGGGAAAGGGAGAGTGAGAGGGGTGAGGGGAGCGCAAATGGTGAGAAGGATGGTGAGAGGGGTGAGGGGAGAGGCATTGGTGAGGGGGAGGGGGAGAGGGGTATGGAGCAGGGTTAGGGGAGAGAATGAGTGGGGTGAGGCGAAAGGCGAGGGGAGGGTGAGAGATGTGAAGGGAGGGTGAGAGTAGTGAAGGGAGGGTGAGAGGCTTGAGGGAGAGTGAAAGGCGAGAAAGGGGGGTTACAAGAATTAGGAAGGGGTGAGAGGAGTGAAGGGAGGATGTGAGGGATGATAGGAGGATGAAAGGGAAGGGAGGTGAAAGGGGTGGGAGGAGGATGGTAGGGTGTGGGGAGAGTGATAGGGAGGCAGACGGCATTGAGGGACAGTGAAGAAGTAGGAGAAAAAGAAATAAGATGTAAGTGGGAGAGAGAGAGAGAGAGAGAGAGAGAGAGAGAGAGAGAGAGAGAAGGAGGGGGGAAGCTAGGTCGCCAGGCTAGAAGCGAAGGAGGGAGGAGTGAATTGTCATGTGATTTCAGAATTAAATAAGTAATAAACTCAGCTGTTTTTCCACCGACCATCCCATGGTACTCAATGTACTCCAGGGAGAAGAACTCATTTTCCATCTGAGTAAATTAATAAACATGTCCAACCACCTAACAACAATGATCCCCCCCTTCTCTCTCTCTCTCTCTCTCTCTCTCTCTCTCTCTCTCTCTCTCTCTCTCTCTCTCTCTCTCTCTCTCCAAACTATTTTATTCACCTTTTGAGAGACACTTCCCCCACCCACCCACTTAGTGAAGAGTCTCGAAAGCCTTCATTGATATTCTTGTGGAGCACTTACCACAAAAGGAATATATATATATATATATATATATATATATATATATATATATATATATATATATATATATATATATATATTTAGAGCAAATGAAAAGAACTGAATCGCTGAAATATCTGAAAAAAGAAGTTAACAGATATCTTCTTTTGAGGAAGGAACTGGTATTTAATACACACACACACACACACACACACACACACACACAACTGTGTGTGTGTGTGTGTGTGTGTGTGTGTGTGTGTGTGTGTTCCTGTCCTTTCTTCTCCCTCTCCCTTACGCATCTGACAGTTCTCCCCTCTCTATCCCGTCACCCTCTTCCTCTCCTTATCCTCCATTTCCGTTCCTCCCCTGTTCCTCTTCCTCTACCTCCCCTTGTCCGTCTCCATCACTCCCTCCCTCTCTTTTCCCTCTCTCCCTTTCCTCCCCTCCCTTTACATCTCCTCTCTCCCCCTCCCTCTCCCTTTCCCTGTCCCTGTCCCTGTCGCTTTCCTTCTTCCTCTTTCATCAGACCTCAAGTTGCATAGGTTCTCTCTCGATTTACAGTTCCTCAATAAACCTACCCACCATTTATTTCCCGTTTCTCTCACTTGATTCTTCCAGTCCTTCTATCACTTATATTTTTCATTATCTCTTGTGCTGTTTCTAGGAGCATTTTCTTCAATAATTTTTTCCATAAATTTTTTCTTAGCTTTTCCTTAAGTTTATTCCGTATTTCCTTCTGTGTGCATTTCAGTATCTCTGTCTCACTCCTCATTGTCACTTTTGCCTTTTGACTGGTTCACTATTTTTCACTATCTTTCCACTGCTCGTCACCATTTCCTTCATTATTCTTTTATTTTTTCCCTTCTTTCATTTTTTCTGTCACTATCTTTTCCCTCGCCCCATCCTAAACTTCGTAGGAACCAATTTTGGAGTTTGTATTCTTACTCTTGAATGCGAGTCAGTAAGTTGCATCTATAGTACATTTGTGGTGGTACTGAAGGATTCGCAACACCCCTGCTTTAGCGACTTATATTACACTTTAATATTCAATTATATGTTATTTGTATTGTCCAATATCGACATTGTTTGCATCAGTAACACACAGGAAGATATTGGTATGTAATGTACTGAATTAATCGCCAAGGATTAGGTGTTACGTAATCACCAAAGGCACTTACAATAATGTCCGTTGCTTGATGGACGTAAGAGGCTCCCGTTCTTGCCTCTTATTCATTCAAACTTCTTCCTTTCCTCTTTAACCCTCCATCCTTTTCTCTCTCCAACCTTCCCTCATCCTTCCTTCCCTCATCGTCCTTCTTTCCCTCCCTTCTCACTCCACTTCCATCCCTCTACTTTCATCGCACTCCAGCCTTCCCTCATCCTCCTTCCTTTACACACACACACACACACACACACACACACACACATAAACCTTGCATTTCGTCACACGCATCCTTCCCTCGTTTCACAGCTTCCCTCTATAATCCAGTCCATGTTGACTTTGTCTTTACCCTCCTGCCCGCATGTTTTTTTTTCTTTAACCTAGTTCCCTCTGAATCAGTCTCCACTTCCCCTCACCCGCTTTTCTCATTCCCCTCCCATCCTGTAATTGGTTTGTTCTCATCTGACAAAAACTCTTGACCCAAAAGCTCAGTTGATTGCCAGTTGCTAGTCATATTGAAAGATAAATTTGACTGGTAACCAAGCAGACTTTCCCACCTCATAACTAAGACTCACCGAATCTCACGCCACCACGACTAGTACTGAAGTTGTGAGAGTAGCCCAGTTCCGTCAGATGAAAACAGACCCCCCCTATACAAACCACTGTCTGTTACACCACAGATTCCTGATCTTGTGTCCCTGAGTATTCCCTGTCACCTTTTCCTCGGCGATTTCTTTTATCCTACGCCGTACAATATTCATGTATTAGCCCTGTTAGCTTTTTATCCATCATTCTTTTCTATATGATTCCTTCGTAAGTTTTTGTATATGTAACCCTTCCTGGCTTTATATCCAGCATTGTATGCTCTATGATTCTCTTGTATTGGCATTAGTCCATGCCTTTATACTCTAAAGCCTTTGCTTTATGATTCCCCTTTATGGTGCCACTTTATGTCTTTTGCTTTATTATTCCATGTATGTTCTTGAATCTCGCTTTTTATTCAACAGTCTATCTTTTATGATTCTCTTGTCTGTTCTTGTAATACGAGTAGCACCTCTTCCTGGCTTCATAGTCTGTGTCCTACGCTTTATGATTCTCCTTCATAACACCCACACAGGTAGCTTGAATAACTTGTACTTTGACATTCTCTTTGTCTTCCTAAGTCTCCCTCCTTTTTATTTATTTATTTATTTTTTTAGCATAGCCTCCAATGCATCGGCTTCTCCTTCCCCTCACACTGACCTGTCGTTCTCCCCTCTCTGATCCATCTCACTCCGTCCAATCTGTACGAGTATCTGATGGCTCCGATTATTCCTTCCTTGTTATTTCTTTCCTCAAGTCTTTTTTTCTCTTCCCTTTTCCGTGCTTCCTCTGATTTCCTCTTCTTTACCATCCTCCTTTGTTTCTTTGGCGTTTCTGTCTTTCCCTCTCCGTCTCTTCGATCTTGGTCCATTGGCCGTATTGTCCTCTGTTTGGACGGCTTCCTAGCACCTGTTCTGTTGCGATTTATTTTCCATTGACGCCTTTTAATCCTCTTGTCGTAACTCGTCTTCCACTGCTATTAATTATCTCGTCCTAACACATTTCCTAAACGATTTACTTTGTATGTTACACTTTTCAGCTTCTTTTTAGCACGTCTTTCTAAGCAAATTATTTTCCATACACCTTAATAACGTCTTGCAGTAACATCTCTTCCATAGCGATTTATTGTGCATATTACACTTAATTCTTTCTTGTATTTTATTTCTGTCCTTTTGATAGTAACCTGTCAACCCTTTGACTGCCTCACAATCCTTTCATCAATATTGGTTAAAATCGGATTAAAATTTGTAAGCTACATTGCTTACACACACACACACACACACACACACACACACACACACACACACACACACACACACACACACACACACACACACACACACACACACACACACACACACACACACCTGTATTGGTTCTCCCTCACGACCCCCAAAATGTTTAATACCAATCGGATAAAAAATGGGTTATATTCTCTCTCTCTCTCTCTCTCTCTCTCTCTCTCTCTCTCTCTCTCTCTCTCTCTCTCTCTCTCTCTCTCTCTCTCTCTCTCATATTATCCTTCATCTCTTTTTATAAAGTTTCTTCCTTCACCTTTGCATATTATCCTCTTCAAGTTTTCGAACATAGCCCACTGTCTGTTGGTGTGTTCGTGTGTGTGTTTGCATGTGTACGTGTCTGTGAATGTCTTCATGCGTATGTGTGTGTCTGTTTCTATTGTGCCTTTTTCCTATTTGTATCAATGCTTGTGCCTTTATGTATGCAAGTGTGTGTGTGTGTGTGTGTGTGTGTGTGTGTGTGTGTGTGTGTGTGTGTGTGTGTGTGTGTTTATCAGCGTCTTTGTATCTACGCATGTGTCTATGTATGGCTGTGTAGGCCTGTGTGTATGCGTATGTGTCTGTGTGTCTTCATCTGATTTATTTTTTCCTCTTCTCCTTTCTCTTCGCCCCCAGCTCTTCCTCCCCTTATTTTTAGCCCGTTCCTTCACTTTTCGCTCCTCTTCCTCCTCCTGCTCCTCGTGAACTTAGATAACAAATCTAATTTACCTAAATAAATTAAGAGACGAGAGGCGAGGGGGGGGGGATGGTAAAGATGGTGCGAGGGATGGGGGAAGGAGAGGGAGAATGAGGAGGGGTGGAGGAGAGAGACAAGGTAATGTTGGGTGGTAGGTCCGGAATGATAAAAAGAGGAAACTGATCACTCCAGCTAAGACCTGAGAGGGGAAAGAGTGAAGAAGGAATAAATGGGGAAGTACTTGAGAAACTGGAGAGAGAGAGAGAGAGAGAGAGAGAGAGAGAGAGAAGACATAGGAAGAACTGGTTAACAGGAAGCCAACTGACTAGTAACGAATGTATCTGATGGAGTAAATAATCCTCTGTTGACTTCATCTTGGAACAAAATTGACCTCTCTACTTTTTTAGTGTTGTGCTGTAACAAGAAAGTACACAAAAATGCAATATTTGTCATGAAGATTTTTTAAGTAAAAATGGAAAGCTATAGCATTTATTGATCTAACTGCGTTTATTTATGTATTTATTTGTGTGTTTATTTATTTATATATTTATTGTGTCCCCTCCCTGTGGCGGGGGGGACACAATCTGGCCGCACTTTGGAGTGGTACTACTACTCTGCGGCGAGGTTGTTAGGAAGATTACTGCCACCGTATTCCCTGCGTGTCGTAAAAGGCGACTAAAAGGGGCGGGATGAGGGGACTAGGGATCCCCTCCTCTGTTTTTCAGTTCCTAAAAAGAGGCAGGCCAGAGAAAGGGATGGGGGATTGAGTTATCCCTGTACCCTAAATATTGGGTCTATGAATGTGCGTGGATGTAGTACGATTGAGGCTAAAAGGGAGGAGACTGGGAGAATGTTTGTGAGAGGAAAGTTGGATGTGTTAGCTTTCAGTGAAAAGAAGATGAAAGGGAAGGGTGAGTCTATGTTTGGAAGTGTGACTGGAAGATTATCTGGTGCTGACAGAGGAAGGGCAAGAGAAGGTGTGGCCTTGTTAGTGAGTCCTGAAGTACAGCAGTGTGTGATTGAATGGAAGGAGGTATCATCGAGACTGATGTGGGTGAAAGCGAAATTTGAACGGGAATTGTGGGTGTTTGTGAGTGCATATGGGCCTGGTAGCGAAAGTAATGAAGAAGAGAGAGTCTTTCTGGAATGATGTTGATGAGTGTCTGCAGAGTTTTGGAGCGAATGTGAATGTGGTAATGATGGGAGATCTGAATGCTAGAGTGGGAAATGTAGCAGTTGAAGGCGTAGTTGGTATGCATGGTGTGCCTGGAAGAAATGAAAATGGGGAACGAATGATAGGGATGTGTGTTGAGCGAGAGATGGTGATTGGAAATACGCTGTTTGAGAAGAAAGAGATTTATAAGTATACATGGGTGAGACAGGAGGGTGGAAGGGTTGTTGATAGAGCTTTGATGGACTATGTGGTTGTGTCTAGGAATGTAATAGGAAGATTGTTGGATGTGAGTTCTGAGAGGGGAGGGTGAAGGTATGTCTGACCACTACCTGGTGGAGGGAAAGTTAAGAGTAGGTATGAGATGGGTGAGAGCTAGGAGGGTTAGGTGTGGCAGGGAGGTTTTGAAAGTGAGTGAGTTGGATAAAAGAGAGAAAAAGATAGAGTATCAGGAGAAATTGAAAGATGAGTGGAACGCAGTGAAAGATCGGGAAAATGGCAGCGTGGAGGAGGAATGACAGTTGTTTAAGAGTGCTGTGGTCGGGCATGCAGAAGAGGTGTGTGGTGTGAGACGTGTGGGTGGTGGTGTAAGAAAAGGAAGTGAATGATGGTGCGAGGAAGTAAGTATGGCTGTGGCAGAGAAGAGACGTGCATATGAAGTGTGGCTGCAGAGGAAGGATGAGGTGTCATATGAGAGGTATAAGGAAAGAAGGAATTGGATGAGAAGAGCTGTGCGTGATGCTAAAGTGACAGCAGATGAGACGTGGGGTAGGCGGCTGACTGAGAATTTTCAACAGAATAAGAAAATGTTTTGGAACGAGGTGAAAAGGGTGCAAAAGGGAGAGTCGGGGAAGGAAGAGCGAATAAAAGCAGAGGATGGAAGGATGTTAATTGAGATTGATGCAGTAAGGAAGAGTTGGGCAGAGTATTTTGAAAGATTGTTAAATGTAGAGGAGGAAAGGGTGGCTGAGATTGTGGCAGATGGAAGGGTGCAAGGAATAAATGTGTTGGGAGAGTTGAATGATTCATTGATCACGAAGGAGGAAGTGGAGAAGGCAGTAAAGGAGATGAAAACAGAGAAAGCTGCAGGTATGGATGGGTGTGCTGTTGAATGCCTGAAGGGTGGTGGAGTGACTATTGTTGACTGGTTAGTAAGATCGTTGAATGTGTGCTTTGTGAAAGGTACGGTGCCAATTGACTGGGCAAGTGCTTGTGTGGTCCCGTTGTATAAAGGCAACGGTGATAAGTATGAATGTACAGTCGTCAGCATAAATTCGATGCGAGTCTACTTGTGTGATGTGAGTCCTTTTGTCTGGCAACTGTGTTAGGGGACAAGTTGCCAAGTAGACTTTAATACACTATAACGACGTGTTTTTTAAAAGTGGTACTAGAGGCTGGCTAGAGTACAATATTACGGTATGTATACTGTATTTAATTAGTATAAAAAAAGTGCAAGAGCTGACAGTATGTTATGAAACGACGTACGAGCTTAATACTCTGACATTCCTCATAACCGTGTCTAAACTCCCTTCCCCTCTCTCCCCCTTTCTCCTCCTGATGTCCCCCCCACCCCTCCTTCCCCCTCCTACTCCCCACTCACGCTCATGCCTCTCCACTGTCTCCTCTCCCCACTCTACCTTCATTCATTTATCCACGGCACTAACCCGACTGGTGCATCACAATTCTCTCTTGACTGTTTACTAAACCAATATTGTCCTGTTCTCAGTTACTCGAAATGCTTTAATAAAATGTATCCAAGGCTAATTACCAATATTCCTTCCTGTTCTAACCCCATTCTCACCCTCCCCGTCTGATTCCCACTCTTTTTATTCCAGTTGTCATTCTTTTCTCCACCCCTTGTCACTACCAACAGCCGCTAGATACGGAAACGTTTGAGGTCTCGTTCTTGTGATGTATTCCTTACTGTGTGTGTGTGTGTGTGTGTGTGTGTGTGTGTGTGTTTAGTGAGCCTGGCAGTTGGTGGCTATTATTTCAGTAGGCAAAATTAAACAAACATTTGTGCCCATTCCTCCTACTTCCTCTCTCTCTCTCTCTCTCTCTCTCTCTCTCTCTCTCTCTCTCTCTCTCTCTCGTTCCAAGGAAAATGTTCCCATCCTCCTCATACTGTTCACTGATTCATGAAGAACCTATCATGTTTCGAACTACTGTATCACGTTTGGAGTAAAGAGTGGGTGAAAAAGACTGAGGCATGGCAAGATACTCTCGAATGTAAGGAGCTAAAAGGTTACAGGAATAGACAAGAAATGGAGAAGAGTGCAGTTCATTACGTAGATCTGCGCCGTGGTTAAGGTAGACAGGGTGCGGAGAGAGGGGAGTGGAAATGATGGAGCACGGGTGGGTGGGGGTTAAGAGGTAGGGTGGGGAGAGAAATGGGGTGGGTACGAGGGAGAGAACAGAAGTTTTATCACGCTACAACATTCTTCTGTCGTCTTTTGCTCATTTTTATGTTAATCAGATATAAAGACTATTGCAGTCTGGGCGATTTATAGCACTAACTCTTACAAACACGTCTTTAAAGCGTATCAAAGCCTGTGTGGCAACTAGTTCCTATACACTGTTGCCAGACAAAACAACCACATCACACGAGCAGGTTTGCAGCGAATTTGTGCTGACGACTGTACTAGCTTTAGCGGTATAAGTCTGTTGAGTGTTGTAGGTAAGGTGTATGGTAGAGTGTTAATTATGAGAGTTAGAGAGGGTACAGAGGGAGTAATTGGTGATGAGCAGTGTGGCTTTAGGAGAGGGAGGGGATGCGTGGATCAGGTGTTTGCTGTGAGACAAGTGTGTGAAATGTATTTAGCGAAAGGCAAGGATGTGTTTTGAGCATTCATGGATTTAGAGAAAGCGTATGACAGAATTGACAGGGAGGCTTTGTGGACTGTTTTAAGATTGTATGGACTTGATGGTAGGTTACTAAAAGGGGTGAACAGTTTTTATCTAAATAGTAGAGCATGTGTAAGAGTGGAAAATGCTGTGAGTGATTGGTTTCCCGTGAGAGTGGGGCTGCGGCAGGGATGTGTGATGGCGCCTTGGTTATTTAATATTTATGTGGATGGTGTTATTAGAGAGGTGAATGCAAGTGTTTTAGGTGGAGGTCTGAGTCTGGTGAATGTCGATGGGGGAGAGTGGAATCTTAAGCAGCTGCTGTTTGCAAATGATACTGCACTGGTGGCTGATTCAGAGGAGAGATTGAGACAGTTGATAGAGGAGTTTGGAAGGGTGTGTGAAGGAAGGAAATTGAAAGTAAATGAGAATAAGAGTAAAGTGATGAAGTGTACTAGGTTGGTGGATGGTAGGGGGATGAATATAGTTTTGAATGGTGAGTTGCTTGAGGAGGTGGACTGTTTTAAATATTTAGGGTCGCATGTTGCTATGGATGGAAGAATAGATGCAGAAGTGAAGTTTAGAATAAATGAAGTAGGAAAGGTGCTGGGAGGAATGAAAAAAATGTTTAGATGTCGTTTGCTTAGAATGGATGTAAAGAGAAGGCTGTCTGAGGGTGTTGTGGTACTGACTGTGTTATTAGGGGCTGAAACATGGAATATGGGTGTAGCAGAGAGGAAAAGTTTGAATGTAATGGAGATGAGGTGCCTGAGGAGTATGTGTGGAGTGATGCGTATGGATCGAGTGCGAAATGATGAAGTGCGAAGGAGAACTGGAGTTGTTCGGGAGATGGCTGGTAGAGTTGAGCAGAGGGTGTTGCGATGGTTTGGGCATACGGAGAGAATGGATAATAAGCGATTGGTGAAAAAGATAACTAGATCTGATGTGACAGGTAAGGCTGAGAGGGAGACCACGAATAGGATGGATGGACAGTGTGAAGAGAGCGCTGGATGCGAGAGGGATGTCTGTTGAGCAAGGAAGAGTGGCTGTGAGTAACAAAAATAAATTGAGAGAAATTGTGAATAAATAAATGATGACGCAGCCCTGAGGGGATATTCTCCCGCATTTGGTCTGATTAGCTAGTCAGGTCAGGTGCGAATAAGGGGATGGGTCGATTATGATGTGGCAGGGGTAAACCAGCTCTGCTGTTGGGCCCTTTTGCGGATGTCACTGATTGCACTGCGCAGTTTACCCATGTGTGGTGTGGTGCGGTGAGGATCAGTCTCTTCTCCCCTTTGGGGCTAAGATGCAAATGACTGTGTTTGAATGGATGAGTACATGGAGAGTGTGTCGTCCTGTCTTGGCTACCTCCCTTTCCATGGAGGAAGCAGCCTAGGTATATAGATAGATAGATTTATTTTTGCCACAGAGCTACGAGAATAAACTACAAAAGTGCTATATTTTCCACCTAGTAACCAATGAATGAAGCGATAAAAGCTATAGTAAATCCATTTATCCTCATTTATCATATTATTTCGTTTGGATTTTATTCCTACTACGAGTTCTCTTAAATATAAGGGATGAGCGATTATTGTGTCCAACATTCACATTTCGATAAGATTAAAGCTTAGTTAAGTGAGTCTGATAGAATCAGAAAATAAGTTACTGATTACGTTACCAAAATGAGAGGATTCATAGAGTTAGCCTGAATATGTCATTTTTATAGGTATCTTGCTGCAACCAGACAGTTAATTACAGTTTAAGAGAGCCGTTAATAAAAAGCAAAAGAATTATTGTTATGTCTAGCCCTAGCTCATTTCGAAATATCTGTCCTAAGTGGAATAGCATTGTCTACAATAATTCCTGTGACTCACTTCCAGATAAAATAAAATCATCTGACGTCAGCAGCGAGAGTACTAGAGTTATTCCTGCCGTGAGAGATTTTTTTGTCAGAATGTCAATAAAAAACAATGGAATACAGTTGACTCCACGATCTTTCTTAGACTGTTTCTTCTAGAGTAGGCTAGGAAGAAGCAAAGTGATTCTAGAATGAAAAGTCTGTGTCCTAACACGCACTGGAGGCATGTTAGCACCTCTTAGCGCTATAATTTGCAACTGAATGCTGAGAAAAACAAAAGAAATACAGTGATAGAAGGTAAGAATACATATATAAATATAAATATCTATCTATCCATCTATCTATATACATATATATGAAGAGACAGACAAGAAGTAGACTGTTGCACCAGTCGAGCAGGGCAGTACTATCAGTGTGGATGGTAAGCTGATGACGGAGAGCTGGAGCTCCCGTTTCATCAGCCCTCGGGACTAGTTCCTGACCATCTCGCTTTGATCTCTTTCAGTGTTTCAGTATCACAGAGAGTTGGCCAGCATGCTCTCTGATACAAGTTTCTCTAACTGTCAACACCAAATTACATGCACATTACACACTACCAACATCCGCGGCCTTACCACAAATTTAAACTCAGTTCATTTTTTCCTTCAGTCCATATCCCCTTTGGCCCTTTTCCTCACAGAACCACAAATCTCACCCTCTACCGATATATCTCCATTTTGTTTTCCCGGTTACCATCTCCTTACAAACTTTCGAAACAAGGGCGGCACCTGTTGTTATATCAAATCCCAAAATGCAGTTGACACTGTTTTAAACTTCACTTCATCCAGTTTTGATTGCTCATTATATAAATTAAATTGCCAAAACATTACCAAATATATCTGTGTAGTTTATCGTTCCCCCAATGCTTCTTCGGAACCCAGTGTATTTGATTCCATATCCACTCAGTTGAGTAACCTTGACCTTGCCCTTGGCAATGAAATTACCATTTTGGGTGATTTTAACATACACAATGTTGAATGGTTATTGCATTCTGCCCGGACTGACGACGCTGGTCTAGAATGCGAGCTGTTTGCGGAATCGTTTAATCTCACCCAGTTGGTAAAGCAACCAACCAGAATACCTGATAATCCTGACCATAATGCCCATCTCTTGGATTTATTCTTGATAAATAATCCAGATCAATACAGGATAGAGGTACTGTCACCACGGATCCTCTGACCACAATCTCATCAAAGCCTCATTAGTTAACCCTCCTACACCTCCCCATTCTGAACCTGTCAGGGTGACCCGATGGCATTTTGACAGGGCAGACTGGGATGGATTTAGAAATTATCTTGTTGATGTTCCATGGCAGTCTTTCTTCTCTAGTGATCCCAATTCTACCCAGTCCGACATTTGCAACTTAATACTAGCTGGTATGGATTTATTCATACCAAGTCAACAATTCACTAAAAGATCAAACTCTCCAAAATGGTTTCATGGCAATAGTGCCAGAGCAACAGCCCAAAAGTCATTAGCATATAACTCTTACTTAAACTAAAAAACATCTGAATCACTCTCCCAATTTAAAATTGCTAGAAATCATGCAAAAGCTGTATTAAATCTATCTAAATCAAACTTTCTTCAAAAGCAAGCATCAAAACTACTTAACAACCCTAATGACAATAGAATATTCTGGTCTACTCTTAATTCTTTCAATAATAACTTTAACAAGTCATCTTCCATTCCCCCACTAAAATCTTCAGATGGCAATATTACAAATGAACCACGTGGGAAAGCAGATATCTTTGCTAGTACCTTTGCAAGAAACTCTACCATAGATGATACCAGCCAGAATGTCTCAGTACTGGAACTTGATTCTCCCGAAATTGCCCCACTTAAAATACAGTCAAGATAAGTAAAATCCATCCTAGACAATTTACCTACCAACAAAGCTCCAGGCCCAGATGGAATTCCGCCAATTGTTTTGAAAAAGTGTTCTCCTGAACTTGCCTCTGTCCTAGCTAAATTATTCAGACTATGCATACATACTTCTTTATTCCCAAATTCATGGAAAGAAGGCAATATCCACCCTGTTCCGAAGAGAGGAAGTTCGTCTGACCCCTTCAATAACAGACCAATAGCTGTCACATCTTCTCTTGGTAAGGTATTTGAAACTTTAATTAATAAGCATATTGTTAAACATCTTGAATCCAACAACTTAATTAATGATAGACAATACGGTTTTCGCCACGAAAGATCCACCATTGACATACTCAATCTCTTAACTCATACCATCCATCAATCAATTCATCTTTTTGGAGAAACTCATGCAGTAGCTCTTGATACCTCTAAAGCTTTCGACAGAGTATGGCACCGTTCCCTGCTGTCCAAACTCCCTTGCTATGGACTAACGTCTTTTGTTCCTTTGATTTCTTCTTATCTTAGTGACAGGAAAACAAGAGTAAAAGTAGATGATGTATATTCGAATTTCCACTCAATTAACGCCGGCGTGCCGCAGGGATCAGTTCTGGCGCCAACCCTTTTTCTGGTTCATATTAATGATCTCTTATCTGTCACTCACAATCCCATTCACTCATACGCAGATGACTCAACACTACATAGTTCATTCACACTCAGACATCCATTTACAAAGTCTAATATCTCTACCTCTCAACTCAGTACAGCCATCTCCATAAATCAAGATCTATCTACAATCAGTGAATGGGGACAAAACAACCTTGTATCTTTTAATGCTAGCAAAACTAAATATATACAGTTTACTAATAGACAGATATTGCCAGATTCGTACATTACCTTCAGTGCTACTAATATTCCCATCTCCAAAAGTATTGAAATTATTGGTGTCTCACTCAACAGTGCCCTCAGCTGGACCTCTCATGTCAGATCACTTGCTAAAACCGCCTCAAAGAAACTTGGATTATTGTGCAGAGTCCGTAACATCTTCGCCGATGAGCAGTTAGCTATAATATATAAGAGTCATGTATGCTCTCAGCTTGAATATTGCTCACCCTTGTGGAGTGGTTGTGGAGAGGTTGCATTGGGACAACTGGACAAAGTTCAGAATAAAGCCGTTAGAATCATTAACAACCCTGCCATAACATATAAACTACCTCCCCTGCAAGTAAGAAGGAATGTTGCCTCCCTTGCATTATTTTACAGATATTTTTTTTGGCAAATGCTCTGACGAAGTTGCGTCCATGGTGCCACCTCTCCATGCCTTCCCTCGTGCTACACGGGCATATGGTAGCGCTCATGACTGGAATGTCACTTAACCATATTGCAGAACTTCTGCCTATCAGAATTCTTTCATTCCCCGAACTGCATCTCTCTGGAACTCGCTTCCCCAGAGTTGTTTTCCTCCAAATTTCAACCCACAACTGTTCAAGTCTAACTGTTACAGATATTTTATGAACAGAGGACACCAGTAATCTGGTGTATGGATTTTTTTTTTTTACCCATTTGTTTTTCCTTCCTCCGTTCTGTTATTTATAAAAAAAAAAATCAAAATTAAAAAAAAAAAATTACATCTAATAACCAAGCTTCGAAGTCCCCAAGGGAAAGGGGACCATAAATACCCCCACCATCCATTCCTCTCCCGGTGACGACTCAATGAGCTGCCTGAAACCACTGTCTGAGTCACTGCTTCATTTCTGCAACATTTGCGGCCTTTCCTCTAACTTTCTCACCGTTGAGCACTACCTCTCCTCTAAATTTTGCCTTCTCTTCTTAACTGAGACTCAGCTGTCTGAGGCAACTGATAGCAAACCCTTTTCTGTATCCTCCTGCTTTCTCTATACTCATTTAAAATGTACGCAATGACTTATATTGCTCCTGTGTTCCTGAACTTTATTTTTCTGAATTCTCTACTCTCATGCTTCGGCTTTCCTGTCGTTCTCTGAGTGAATATATCTGTGTTGTTTACTTATCTCCTAATTCTATAGACTATGAAAAATTCGTCGACTATCTTATTCTATGACAGAACACTTCCTATCTCTTTCCTCTTTCTCCGATATCTCCATTCTGGGAAATTCAGTGTTCACCACCACCTTTGGCTCTCCTCTCCTTTCACTGATCCACATAGTGAACAAGCCTACATCTTGTCTATCCTTAAGACAAATTAGCATAATGGCAGGCTGCGCAAAAAGTATAAGGTTGCGTGAGTAGCGCAACAGTATTTTCCAACGTTTGCTGAGAGGCACCAGGTTTTGCCTTTCCAGAACAAAATACATTCTGTTTTGCTTTTTTTTTTTTTTTTTTGGAGAACTTTGACTGAATCCGAGTCAAACTAAGACAATATCCTGATCGATGAAAAAAACTCTGAAATTCTTATTTCTGATCTGAATCAGAGTGCCCCGAGATGTTTGGTGAATGTAATTTTTGTGAGTGAGCAACAAGCAAAGTCAGCATTTGAATACTTTTACTATAGTGTACAGCTTATCAAGTTGTTGTCATTCTAAGTAAGTTCCTTTCAGTATTTTCAGGTCAGGAAATCAGAGGAAGATGATGAGCCACATGAGACAATATTGAGCACTGCCTGACTTGCTCGCTCGCTCGCTCGAACACGTTCCACACTTTAAGTGTGGGCGCCTATTACATGTTTCTAATGATGTCCACAACAAGAAGAAAGCCTATAAAATGTACCAGAGCCAATCCACCACTGAATCACGTCTAATTTATGTTTCTACCAGGAATCATGCTAAGTCCGTTCTTCGCTATGCTAAAAGTAATTTCATCCATACAAAATGCACTCAACTGTCCAACTCGAATTCTTCCCACTCCTTCTGGCACCTTATCACAAACCTTTCTAACAACTTTACCTCATCATCCTTCCCTCCTCTTTTGTACTCTGATGGCTCTGTAGCTATGTCTCCTTCTGATAAAGCAGATCTCTTCGCTCAGACATTCTCCTCCAGTTCCACCTAAGACGATCTCGGTACTGTTCCTGCATCACTTCACCCCTCTGACTTCCTCAAGGCTGACATTAAAATTTCTTCAGCTGATGTATTTTCTGCCATCACTGGCCTCAGTACTAACTAGGGATATGGGCCTGACGGGCTCCCTGCTGTTGTTCTGAAGAACTGTGCTTCAGTACTTACACCCTGCCTAGCTAAACTCTTTCACATTTGTATATCAGCGCGTACCTGTCCCTTTTTTTTTTTTTTTTTTTAATGTGAGGAAGAAGGAACCAAAGGCAATGAGACCGCAATACTGTTCCCTCCAAGAGAAAAACAAAAGACAAGAGAGAGCCAAATTCAAGATCCATTCATTTCGAGATGCCTGGACACACTGCATTTGAAGGACTGGAGATCATAGGAAGCAGGAAATACAGACAAAGGGAGACAGTTCCAGAGCTGACCTGTTGCATAAATGAAGGACTGGGCGTAACAATTGACTCTTGCATTAGAGAGTTGGACAGAAAAGGGGTGAGAGTTTGCTGCTAGACGGGTGCTACGCGCCCGTTGTAGAAGTGGAGGAATGCATGCAGACAGTTCAGAGGAACAGTGACTATTGAAGTAGCGATAGAAAAGAGATAAAGATGCAACACTGCGGCGAAGAGACAGAGGTTGAAGGGAGTCAGTAAGAGGAGGAGAGTTAATGAGACGAAAAGCCTTTGACTCCACCCTATTGAGAAGAGCTGTATGTTGGGCTTGCTATAAGTTTGCTCTCATTCAGGCAATTCCAAAGAAGGATGACCATTTCCAACCCTCAAACTATCTCCCAGTTGCTTTAATATCCTGTGTCTCAAAAGTCTTCAAGTCTATTCTCAAAAGAAAAAGTTTAAAGGATCTTTCTTGTCACAACCTTCTTTCTGATCGTCAGTATGGATTCCGTCAGAGACAATCCATTGGCGATCTTCTCACCTACCTTTCAGATTCCTAGTCATCCTCCTTTCGGGACTTTGGCAAAAGCTTTGCAAGTGCACTTGACATATCAAAGGCTTTCGATCGAGTCTGAGATAAATCTTTAACCCGCCGCGTTCCGGAGACGTGAATTCACGTCCTCACATGATGTGCACTCATATCCAGGGGACGTGAATTATCGTGGCAACATTGCAAGGTCCCAAATTTGCACAATATTGCGAGTGATTTTTGGCACGTATACACGGGACACCTTCCTCTATTCCTCTACAAGATGCCAAGCAGGGACGATGCCTTACACCGCATAACCTCTCCCCCCCCCCCTGCACGCCATTGTCTCGGCAATTCACCTGTTACCAGTGACCTGGCCAATAAAGACATTCAGGGCCAGAGTGATTCCCCAATCGATGACAATGTGGAGGACAAAGTTTACATACCATTAGAGGAAGAAACAGTCAGAAATGATGATCAGGTAATGTGGGAAAAAAAGGTCATGACTGGTGATGAGTTAGTGAGTGAAACAATGCTTATAATGCCTATATTACTGTTTGAAAACCAATATACTCTTGTACTACATATAAATTCGTACCAAGTAAATAAATAAATACTGTTTATGAGTGGATAAAATAGTTACCCTCCCATAGAACTCGTTTTCTTTGGTGCCAGCCTATTAGAAAACCCAGTCAGGTAAGGAGGTACTCGTACCTAGATCGAGTATTTTAAACCTCAGGTGAGCGATTTCTCTATGAATTTTCGATGTTTCTCACCAAAAGCGGATGTTTGAGCCAAAAAAAAAAAAAAGGTCCAAAAATGTCGGGACTGGGGCGTACCACTGCCCAGAAAACATCAGGATGGGGCGGGTTAATTTCCAAACTGTCCTCTTATAGTTTCCATCCTTCTATCTGTGTCTTCATCTATGGCATCCTTTCTGGTCATTCTTCAGCTGCTGCTGTAGATGGTCATCGATCCTCTCCTAGATCTATCAACAGAGTTGTCCCTCAGGGCTCTGTCCTATCACCAACCGTCTTCCTTTTATTCATCAATGATGTTCTAATCTGTACATCTAACCCCATCCACTCATGCGCTGATGATTCCGCCCTTCACTTTCCAGTCGGTTCCCGCAAGGCCCATCTCAGCAGTTACTTCAACATACAAGGGATTAGGCTAAGGCACACCTAATGTCTGACTTGGGTCGTATCTCTGACCTGGGTAAAAATAATCTTGTTTTTAATGCTTCAAAGTCTCAGTTCTTACACCTATCAACCCGACACAATCGTCCACAGGAGTAACCACTAATGTTTAATAACATCCAGCTCAGTCCTGCATCATCCTTAAACACACTTGGGGTTTCATTTTCTCGGGACCTATCTTGGAATCATCGTATTATACTGTATCTCTTGTAAAATTTCCTTCCAAGAGATTGGGTCTGCTAAACTGACTCCGTACCTTCTTTACCCCTGCGCAGTTGTTGACTTTATACACGGGTTTTCTTCGTCCCTGTGTATTAGTACAACTCTCATGTGTGGGAAGGTTCCCCACACACAGCTCTTCTCAGTGGAATCAAAGTCAATTCGTCTCATTAACTCTCCTCCTCATATTGGGTCCCATCAACCTCAGTCTCTTTGCCGCAGTGTTGCATCTTTATCTCTTTTCTATCCCTTATTCAATGATCACAGCTCCTCTGAACTGTCTGCTTTCATCCCTCCGCCTCTACGACGGGAGCGTAGCACCCGTCTAGCAGCAGACTCCATCCCTTTTCTGTCCAGTTCGCTCACGCAAAAGTTAATCGTTACTCCCAGTCCTTCATTTATGCAACAGATCATCTCAGTAACTGTCTCCGTCTGTCTGTATTTCATACTTGCTGTGATCTCCAGTCTTTCAAATGAATTGTGTCCAGGCATCTCGAAATTAACAGATTTTGAAACTGGCTCTCTTTCGTATTACTTTTTTTTTTTTTTCTTGGAAGGAAAGGTCTGTGGGCTCCTGGTCTTTGGGTCCTTCTTCCATGCACTAAAAAAAAAAAAAAAAAAAAAAACAGACTGACAGACCGGGGAGTGGACTAAAAAACGCGTGAGAGGGAGGGATTGATTGAGAGGGACAGAGGAGGCAAGTGAGGCTCCGAGAGAGTATGAGAGACTAAGCAGTTTAATTCAGATGAGAGAGAGAGAGAGAGAGAGAGAGAGAGAGAGAGAGAGAGAGAGGTGGGGGAGGGAGAAGGTGAAAAACATCAGATGTTGGAGAAAGGGATCGAGTCAGGGAGAGAGATGAGGCAATCGATGGGTCAAAGAGTAAGAGAGACGAAGCAGTTAAATTTTGATGAGAGAGAGAGAGAGAGAGTCGTGCATAAGATTGGGCGAGATGTACGAGTATCAGCTGGGGAGAAAGGTCTTGAAGTCCTAAATGGATGCCGTCAGTAAGATGTATTGAAGGCAAGAAGAGGCATTTTTACACTTGATCTGAGGCAGGAGAGAGAGAGAGAGAGAGAGAGAGAGAGGGGCAGAGACAGACAGAGACAGAGACAGAGACAGAGACAGACAGACAGACAGACAGACAGACAGACAGAGACAGAGAGAGAGAGAGGCGTGGGGGGAAGGAGTGGTGGAAGTGCATAATAATGGTGCACAAATTATGGTAATGATGTTGGCCTTAGAATTGCCTAGGGTTACTAAAATGGAGAGGGTGTGAGGAAAAGGCTAGCATGGGCGGCTGAGTATGGGTGTTAAGAAAGGGCTGACATGGGCGAATAAAGGGATGGATAGGAGGGCAAAGAAAAGACTTAAGATAGAGCTTGGAGGGCTAGCAGACTAAGAGCCGAAAACTGCCAGGAGAGATGGTAGAAAGACCGGCAGGGGCGAAGATGATGATTATGATCGTTACAAAACCTACGATTTTTTGAGGGGGAGACTGAATATATGAGCCTTAGACACAAATAGAAATTAATTATCCCTTTTGAACTACCCTAGTTATGAATTTAAAATGGGGAAGAAGGAGGTTGGGAGAAAAAGTGAAAGGGGGAGAGAGGACGATGAAGGGAGGACGAAAGGAGTGTGAAGGGTGGCAGAAGGGTGAAAGGGTTGACGTGAGGGTAAGAGGAGTGAAGGGAGACTGAGAGGGATGAGAAGAGTAAGAGGGGTGAGAGAATAAAGAAAGGGATGACGAGAAGTAGAGGAGGGGGAGAGGGATGAGGAGAGTGTGACAGGGGAGTAGGGAAGGTGAGATGGATGAGGAGAGGGTGAGAGGAGTGTAGGGTGGGAGGGAATGGCGAGGAGAGAGTGAGAAAATCGAGGAGAGAGTGTGAGGGATGATGGGAGGGTGAGAGGGGGAAGGGGAGTGAGAAGGGTGAGGGGAAGGGGAGGGTTAAGGAAGGATGAGAAGGGTGAAGGAAGGTTGAGATGGGGAAAGGGAGTGAGAGAGGTGAGGGGTGGATTAGAAGGGTGAGGGAAGGGTGAAAAAGTTTTAGGAGAGGATGAAAGGGGTGATGAGAGGGTAATAAGAGTGAAGGGAGAGTGAGAAAAACAAGACGGTGAGAAGGGTGAAATGAGGGTGATAGGGGGAAGAAGAGAGTGAGGGGGGTAAAGTGAGGGGGAGAGGGGGAAGGAGGGAGTGAAAGGGGTGAAGAGAGGGGAGGGGGAGAAGGAGGAGGGGAGGGTAAGTGGGGTGAAGGGAGAGTGAGAGGGGGAAGGGGAAAGTGAGAGGGGCAAGGAGAGGGTGAAAGATTTTAGGAAAGGGTCAGAGGGTGAGTGAACAGGGAAAGAGGCGAAGACAGGGTGAGAGTGATGAGGTTAGGGAGAGAGGGCTCAGGAGCAGGATGATGGGAGGGTGAGAGAGGTATGGAGCAGGGTGAGAGGGGTATGGAGCTGGGTGAGAGGGGTATGGAGCAGGGTAAGGGGGGTATGGAGAAGAGTGTTGGGAGGGAGGGAGGGGTGACGAGCAAGATGACAAAAGAGTGAGAGGGATAAGGGAGGGTGAGAGTGGTGAAGGAAGGATGAGAGGAGTGAGGGAAGGTGGAAAGAGAGAGAAGGGGAGTGAGAAGGGTAACGGTACGATGAGAGAGATGGAATGTGAATGAGAGGGATGCAGGGACGGTGAGAGGGGAAGGGGAGGGCGAGCGGAGGATGAAAGTGGTGGAAGGATGGTGGTAGGGTGAGGGAAGGGTGGAAAGGTGGCAGATGGGAGGGAAGAAGGATGAGGGAGGAGGACAGCAAGAAACATGGAGTAAATGAAAGGAAGGAGGAGAAATAAAAAAATAAAAATAAAAAAATAGAAGGAGTAGGAAGGGTACCTAGACATGATGTTTTGATCTGCGTTGGAGACTTTAATGCAGTAATGGGCTGTTCAAATGAGGGATTTGAGGCATGTATGGGTAAGATGGGAGTTGGTAGTAGGATGAGTGAAAACGGAGTGAGGTTTGGAAGCTTCTGTCTAGCAAATGACTTAGTCATCGGGGGCACACTCTTTCAGCATTGCAATATACACAAGACAACTTGGGTGTCGCCGTGTGGAAAATATAAAAATCAGATTGATCACATCGCTATCAGTAGAAGGCATAGAAGTTCTCTGCTAGATGTTCATGTTAAACGGGGAGCGGATATTGGTAGTGACCATCAACTCAGCATTGCAAAAATAAGGTTTAAACTTAAAAATCAGAAGAAGGAAAAATCTGGTGTTGGTAGATACGATATTGTTAAGCTTAGAAGGGAAGGAGAAGAAAAGGAGGAATTCAGATTAGCATGAAGAAATAGGTTTTTGGTGTTGGAAACGTTGGAAGAGGGGGAGAGAAGTGTAGATGAGATGTGGGAGGATGTGAACAAAGTTTTGCATGAGACTGCTGAATGTACGATTGGAAGGAGACATAGCTTCAGGAGAAAGAAATGGATATCAGAGGAAACGTGGGATATGATAAAAAAGAGAGGTGAGGCTAAATTGAGGAGTGAGATGCAATGCGTTGATGAACAAGAGATTGAATTAGCAAGAGCTGCGTACTGGAGTTTGAATTCAGAAGTAAGAAGGTTAGCTAGGAGAGATAAAAGAAGATGTGTGGATGGAAAGGTTGCAGAGACTGAAATCTTAATAAACAAAAATGATGGACAGAGTCAAAGAATAGCATATGAATCAATTAGAGAACTGAGTGGTAATGCAGGTAAACGCAAGGAAATACCAGTTAGAGACAGGGAAGGAAATTTATTGACCAAAGATGGAGATATTAAAAATAGATGGAAAGAGCATTTTGAGACAGTTCTTAATAGACCAATACCACCAGAAGAGGATATACCGTCTGCTCAGGAAGATTTAAATATAGAAACAGGAGAGTTGAGGCTTGCAGAAGTGGAGAAAGCAGTAAAACAGTTAAAGAATAATAAGGCACCAGGGGAGGATGGTTTATTTCCGGAAATGTTTAAAGTGGAGGGGGATAGATTAATAATGATCTTGACCAAGCTATTCAATAAGATATGGGTGACGGGGTTACTACCATCAGTTTGGAAGAATGGTGTAATTGTTAAAGTTCCGAAGAAGGGAGACCTGAGTGAATGTGGTAATTGGAGGGAATCTCTTTGTCACCGATAGCTTTGAAAGTTTTCAGTAGAGTGTTGTTAAATAGGTTGGAGCCGGTGGTTGAGGGTATTCTGAGGGATGAACAGGCTGGGTTTAGAAAGGGACGTGGTTGCAATGATCAGATCTTTATAGTTAGGCATTTGATGCAGCAAGTTAATGAAATGAGAGTACCGTTAAGTCTTTGTTTTGTTGATTTTGAAAAGGCTTTTGATAGTGTTTCGAGAGAGACTATGGGGAAGATCATGAGACATTACGGAATACCAGAGGAGTTTGTGAGGGTCATTATGAACATGCATGAGGACACATTTTGTAAAGTGATGGTTGATGGTTGTCTGAGTGATTCGTTTGAAGTCAAGTCCGGAGTAATTCAAGGTGGTGTTCTATCGCCTTTACTATTTATATTGGTCATTGATTACATTATGAAACGCGTTGGAACAGAAACCGGTGCAGGTATACTTTGGGGAGAGAACAGGAAACTTTTGGATTTAGATTATGCAGATGATATAGTTTTGATTTGTGATGGTCCAGAAGAGATGCAGAGAGTGTTGGACTATTTGGTGAGTGAAGGTCGCAAGGTGGGTTTGGTTATTAATTGTGGAAAAACTGAAATAATCACTATGAATATGGAAAATGCGCAGGAATGTGTAATTGGAGGTATGGTTGTAAAGCAAGTTGATAGGTTTAAATATTTAGGTACTTATTTAGCCAAGGATGGTTCTTTGAACTTTGAATTCGAGGAAAGGTTAAAGAAGGCTAATCAGGCAATGGGAATGCTTAAAAATATTTGGAATAATAACAATTTCTCTGTGCATACAAAAATCAAACTTTATAAGGTAATGGTTAGGAGTATCTTAATTTATGGACACGAGTCTTGGTACAGCACAGTGACTATGGAAAATAAATTCTTGGTGTTTGAAAATAAAGCACTTAGAAGAATATTAGGAGTTAAGTGGTGGGAAAGGATACCAAATAGTAGAATTAGAGAAATAACGGGAGTGCAGCCGATCGATGAATATGTTAGATTCTCACGATGGAAATGGCTGGGACATGTGTATAGGAGACAGGGAATAGTACGAGGTACACCAGGGTGGGTGGCACTTGGTAGGAGAGGTAGAGGAAGGCCAAAAGAGACGTGGGTGAGGACAATGAGACGGGAAGCTGGAGATGAGTGTTGGGGAGATCTTGAGGAGTTAGCACAAGATAGGATGTGGTGGTGTGAGTTCATCGAGGCCCTATGCATCCCCGAGGGTGCCACAGGAAATGATTGATTGATTGATTGATATGAATAAAGAATTAGGTTAAATGCTATTTTTCCCCGACCATCCCAGGGCACTGAGGGCATTTCTGGAAAGGAACTTTTAGTTTCCCTCTCCAGTAAATGAATAAATGTCTGCTTCTTGTTAACCCCCTAACAAATATGATCTCCTCATCTCTCTCTCTCTCTCTCTCTCTCTCTCTCTCAAAACTATTTTATTCACCCTCTGTTCTCTCTCTCTCTCTCTCTCTCTCTCTCTCTCTCTCTCAAAACTATTTTATTCACCCTCTGTTCTCTCTCTCTCTCTCTCTCTCTCTCTCTCTCTCTCTCTCTCTCAAAACTATTTTATTCACCCTCTGAGGGACATGTCCCCCTCCCACACCCACTTAGTGAAGAGGCTGGAGAGCCCTCATTGATATTCTAGAGGAGTGCTGATTATAAGAAGGGGGAAAAAAAATAGAGTACACCAAAAATACCGAGCGACTGAAATTTTATGATAAAAGATGTCAATATGTATGTTCTGTGAAGTCTAAATAGGTAAATTATATGCCGTGTATATATATATATATATATATATATATATATATATATATATATATATATATATATATATATATATATATATATATATATATATATATATATATATATAATCGCAACATAAAATATACAAGAATGACCCTGTATGGAAATTTTTCGGCACGAAGAAAGGATAATAAAAAAAAAAAAAAATGAAAGTAGTAGTAGCAACCGTTGTGTTGGCATAGTAGTAGTAATAGTAATAATTGCAGTGTTTGTACTGTAGCAGTAGTAGTAGTAGCAGAAGTAGTAGTAGTAGTAGTAGTAGTAGTAGCAATAGTAGCAGAAGTACTAGCAGTAGTCGTAGAAGTAGTAGTACTGTTAGCAGTACCCAAGTTTCATCTGAAACCTGAACCCGATGGACTGTAAGTTTAAGACGGTCTTCTCCTGCAGGTCATCCTCCTTTGGGGGGACAAAAAAGTAGTTGAGGGACGTCTGTATGACCAGGCAGTTGAGGGTCTTGGTTTTATGTGTTCTAGCACATGAAGGTGTCCGCCTCCAGCACCTGTCAGTACTAAAAAACATGGTAATAATGTTCAAGTAAAAAAGATCACTCCTGGGAGACAGGACTATAAAAATGTATTCAGAGAATATTGTAGAAAATCTGTGATATAAAGTCACCACCTCAACATTCACCATTACCCCAGTCCTCCAGAACCAATACCATCCATCCATCCATCCATCATCCAATCCTACGTTGCCCCATGAGGAGCTTAGGAGCCCGGGGCTAGGCAGTTGATCCTGACATTTAAGATGAGTGACCAGCCTCACTCATCCCTGAGTGGCATTACGTGAGCAATAAACCCCAACCATCCCTTGGATATAAACCTTCACCAGCTCAATCCCACTGGAGCGTAATAATTACCCACTGAACCACCAGGCGCCAAAATTTGGTTATATGGTTACCACCCAGCGTAGTAAATGGTTTCCTGATGTACAGGAAACCATTTGGCATGTCACTCAGTGTAGAGTCACCCACAGGCAGAAGGAAAAGGAAATAATGAAGGAAAGAAAGACGAAAGAGGGAGTGTAAAGTCACCCGTTGGCAGAAGGACGAGGAAAGACAAGGAAAGAAAGACAGACGAGGATGGAAGGAAAGAGGGATGGAGGAGAGGGAAAGGCAGACACCCGAGAGCAGCACTACATCGAGTGAGTGGATGGTGAGCGCCCACACCTACCACAAAGAACCAATACCAAAATATAAAATAAATAATGAATAATATAAATGTAGGTAAGAGATATATGATATATCTAATATATAATATGAAAATGAATAAATAAGTAAACCATCCATCCATCCATCATCCAATCCTACGTTGCCCCAGGAGGAGCGTAGAAGCCTGAGGCTAGGCAAGTTGGTCCTGACATTTAAACACATATATAAAAAAACGGAGACATATATTGCTATCTAAAAATTATTTTGAACAAAATTAATGTGCCTGGAAAATAATGACTACAATAATTCGGTTTGTCAAAGTTTGTATGTTTATCTATCATTATCACATACGATTAATGAAAGGACTAAACTGATGAATATAAGTTTTCTTTATATCTGGATTATTGTTTGATGTTCGTGTTTATGGGTGCACTTTTATAGTAGTTCATTGCTTCCGTCGGAATGTTTCGTTGATCTCGACTGAGATAAAGTTCGAGGTGTCGGAATAGTGTCGAGCTTCTTGCTTTGGGTCTTTTGTATTGGCTTTTGGTAAGTGTTTTTTGTAGTAATTTAGCTGCAAATTATTTTCCAAGAATTTATTTAATATAGTATAGATACTGGTAAATGCTTTTCTGTATGTTTTGTGTAATGGTATGAGAGTAAGATGTTTTTAGAATGAGGATAGATATACACAAAGCCTAGTCAGAGGTAACGAGGGAAGGAGAGCGAAGGCACACGAGGAGACAGCTGCCAGTCCCGCCAAAGTCAAGATGCTAGTGTCCTACCTCTCCATTGGATTTCCTACTGGACTGATTGTGGTGACTGTGAAGAGTGTTGGAGATTATGAAGACTTTATTTATTTATTTATTTTTTTTTTTACCAAGGATTGTTTGTATCCCTGTACATAATGTATATATTATTGGCACGTCGTTAATGTGTAAAGGATAAAAAAAACTTTGGATATCCTCCACTCTTCCACACCAAGTCCCCGTGAATCCCTAACAATCATTCAGCCTTTTTTCTGCCCCCATCAGAAGCATAGGGACCCTGGACAAGGCTTATTACTCTCGACATATAAGGGGAAGGTGTACAGCTTCATTCGCTCTTCAGTAGAATCGCCTGAGGAAAAAAAAAATCCTCTGATGAAATCCCTTGTGGGTTTCCACTTGTTGGAGCGCCTTGACCCACTGTCCCACCTGGCGTGTATAACAGGATAAGAAAGTTCGTTTATGAATTATTGAGCAAAAAAGAAAAAAAAAATAGCGGTAATAAAAAACTCTAATTTATTACTGATAAAATAGTTTGTCGTTAGGTGGAATAAAATACTAGAGCTGTCCCCACATTGAGATGGTTATAAAATTTATGCCCTTACTATTTAAAAAAATCTAAAAATAGGAAAAAATATCCATCTGAACTTTGACCACCTCCCCCAACACTGATCAAAACCAAACCCGGTGAAATAACCGAGCCGCGGTGTGCGTGTGCGTGCGCGTCGTGCCTGTGTGTGTGTGTGTGTGTGTGTGTGTGTGTGTGTGTCCAGATGATATGGTTGCCCGTGGCCGAGAGAGTCTCTGATGCCGTGTAAAAGTGGCTGGTGTCACGAATCAGTTCGCGACATTTCCCTTTTGTGAGAAGCCACGAACTATTAGAGGAAAACTCACTGTGTATCGCTCAGTTAACCGTTTCTCTCTCCATTTCGGGGTATACTTTTCAAAACATTCGTCACTGTTCAAAAGTGACCGATTTAATGCACGTCACTAAGTGCGCTACTGAGCGATACTATTGTTCTTTATTGTTCGCCCCTGTTTGCCTCAGCCGTTAGCCACGCCTTCTTCCGGTGGCTTGTGCGTCCTGCCCATACAATGTATTTTGAATTCAGTCGCGTGTTTGTTGTGACGGAGAAAGGTCCTGTGCTCAAGAAGTGTGAGAGGTCAGCTAGCACCCAAGCTCCACTAGTACAGTTGGCCAGTACTCCCACCCCCCGGGTGATACACAGCATTCATCGACCGGTATTTCCTTTTTGTAATCCTAGTTTTAAGAGTTTAATTAAGGTGTTTTTCCTAGGCGTAAGTATTTAGCTCGTGTGTGAGTGAGTGAGTGCGGTCTCATTGATTTGATTTGAAATGTAACGTTAAATTTATTTTTGTAATCAATAAATTTAACAGTTCTTTTTCTTGAGCTTAATGTAAAGTAAAATCTTGTTTCATTTCTCCAAATTAAGCTTATTTCCCACATAGCTCCTAGACTGGTACTTAGACCAGTCTTGCTGTATTAACTTAAAATCCGTTGTGCCACCTAGGAGTTAAAGCATCAGCAAGAACCTGATATTATTATTAGTATTAGTTATTTATTGTCAGGGGTGAAGTAACTTTCTCTAGAGGCTAACAGTACTAATTCAGCATTTGTGAGTAGTCTCTGCTGTGTACTGTTGAGAGAGTTTATAAATTCTCGTTCTTAGAGAATCGTGCACAAGCCAGCGTAAAGTAATCATTGCTTGATGTAGCAAGACAATCATGGTCTCTGCTCTTCAATATTATTGAATATTAATATCAATTAAATAATATTTAAGCATTTATTTTAAAAACTCCGTAATATTATAAAAACCCCGTGACAATTGGCGACCTCATTCCAGGATATTAACTCCTAGCTCTAAAGCTATTCACGAGATAGTGCTCACTCATTCATATTTAGGTATTTATAATTAAAGTTTATAGGCACAAGTTTGCTGGTGTTTACCGTTAATTTAGCAAGTGAATTTTGCTTTATTAATCCATAGAGTACTTAACTCTATTTAGTACTTTATTTTTGGTAACACCAGACGATTTTATTCGCTCCTGGGTAGTGCTGTACCCATTGTGTTAATTATTGAGTTCTTAGTTATTTGCATTTTTGCTTTAATCTTTGCCAGTTAACTAGATAAGACTGGTCACCACTAGCTTGTGTCTGTATTCTTTATTTGTGTTATTAGCATTTGTTTGCGAAGCAGTCAGTACTCAGTTTCGGTTTGCTTAATAAATTAGCGCCATGGCTACTACTGTATTTTTACAGGAAGCCAAAGAAATGGGTCTTTCGGACCCAACCGAAATTAAAGAGTATATACTCTCACGGCATAATCAGGAGCAGCAGCGCGAGAATGATGCCCGTGAAGAGCGTAAGATTCAGCGCGAATACGAGCGAGAACAGCGCGAACATGAGCAGAAACAGCGCAAACTCGACTTAGAACATGAGCAAGAACAGCGTGAGGAACGAGAGAGAGAACGTCAATACGAGTTACAACAACGCGAGAGAGAACGAGAGCACGAACGTGCCGAACGTGAGGCACGCGAAAAACATGAACTTGAAGTGCTGAAGCTCAAGCGAGATTCCTTGGCTTCAGACACGTCTGCTGCAGTTGGTCCAAGCTCCACGAGCGTTTCCCCTGCACACGTCCTGGCGACTCCACGCATCAAGCTTCCTTCATACAAGGAAAGCGAGCGAATCGAGCCGTACATAGCTCGTTTTGAGGACATGGAAGACATGTATCAACTGGATGAGGCAGCTAAGAGGCTTCAGTTTCTTAGCCTATTTGAGGGCCCTGCCCTCTATATTCTCCACAGAATTCGTGGAGACAATCTCGCATATGAGATGATGAAAGCTGTACTCATTAAGGCGTATGGTTTCACAGTAGACGACGCCAAAGTTCAGTTCATGCGAGCTCGTCTCCAAGACAAGGAGACAGCTGTTCAGTTCCTTGATCGTCTCACGGCTTACTTAAATGAGTGGATGGAGAAAGATGAAACTCCTTCCACGCGTGAGGGGATAATTGACCTTATGCTGCGTACACAGCTAGAGAGGTCGTGGCCTGCTGAGCTCATAGTACAGCTTAAGATCTGCCAGGTGAAAGATGCCAGCCAAATGGCAGAGAAGGCTGACGCATTCTTTACTGCATACGGGTATCAAACTCGCAAGCAGCAAAACACCTGGAACAGAAAACCTGATAAATCTGGGAAATCATCTCAGACCGAACCCCAGCAACAAGGCCATTCTCGGAATAATGGTCAAGGTCCAAAACCGCAGTGGAAGGACCAGGGGCAAAACACACAGAAACCTGAGTGGAAGAGGTACAACAAGTACCCTAACCAGCAGCAGTATCAGCCATGCAACCGACCGTCGGGACAAACTTTTTCACCACCAGCTCAAAAGAGGCAGGAAGCGAACGCAGCCTTCATTCCTCAGCAGCAGCACGGTGGTCACGTCCCTACCAGTGTGGGTACTTCCCCACAGTTCACTAGTTCCACAGTGACAGTGAACCCCCCTCCACAGATGGCCAATGTTCCATCTTCCCAATAAAACCCTCAAGGCACAATGTTTGCTGCATCAATTCAGCAGCCTCAAGAGTGGCTAGCTGCTTCCTCCACAGGCCCTCCCACAGGTGACAGTACCTTCCTTGTCCGGCCAGGGTTTGTGGGAGGCATTCCTGTGAAGGTCCTGAGAGATAATGGTTCCTCAGGTTGCTCTGTCAAGCAGAGTCTAGTTCGGCCTGAGCAGTATACAGGTCGACAGATCCATGCAAACCTTATTGATGGATCAGTGAGATTGTTCCCTGAGGCATGTATCCAGGTGGCATCTCCATTTTATACTGGTACGACACTTGCACTTGTCATGCCAGAACCTTTATTTGACCTCATCATTGGAAATATTAATGGAGTAAAGGATAGTTGCTCCGATGACGCTACTCAGACTTCGGCTGCTGCGGTAACACGAGCCATGACTGAGGCTCCAGACTGTGTCACCCCAGTGATCATTGAATCGCCGCAAGATCTGATGTGTAGTCAACTTGTTGTACAAGAACAACATTCTGACCTGACACTTGATGCCGTGCGGAACAAACAAAAGGGTCGAGTGATTAAGTATTCACGGGGAGGTCGAGCCAAGTTCCTTCGTAAACAAGGACGGCTCTACCGTGAGTCACGAACACCCGAGGGCGAGGTTCGACTGCAGTTTGTCGTTCCCGCCAAGTACCGCCTAGCAGTGTTACAATGGGGTCATTGTTCAGCCTCAGGAGGTCACATGGGCAAAAGGAAGACCCAGGGCCGTATCCGAGCTGACTTTTTCTGGCCAGGGATGGGACGGGACATAGATAGTTTTGTCCATTCTTGCAGTGTGTGTCAAAGTAACACCACTAATCAGGGACATGCCCTTCCTGTGCCATTTGTAACCACGTCCGTAATCTCTGAGACAGTTGAGAGACAGGGTAGTGGTGAAGTGGGTGCAGACCTGACGTCTCGCCTATTGGCCCCGCAGGACACATTATGTCCAGGGCCTGTACATACATATTATGTACCGTAAGTTAAGGGGGAAGTTGAGAGGCGACTTGAGGCTATGGAAGACCCAAGTTTGCACAAGGATTCTCAGCTCCCCGATACTAATATAAGTACTGTAGGTTAAGGGGGAAGTTCGAGAGAGAACTCCGCAGAGGCGACTTGAGGCTATGGAAGACCCAAGTTTGCACAAGGATTCTCAGCTCCCCGATACTAATATGAGTACTGTAGGTTAAGGGGGAAGTGAGAATTCCGCAGAGGCGACTTGAGGCTATGGAAGACCCAAGTTTGCACAAGGATTCTCAGCTCCCCGATACTAATATAAGTACTGTAGGTTAAGGCACAGGTTGAGGACCCGTGTGCAGTTCGAGGCTATGGAAGACCCGAGTTTGCACAAGGATTCTCAACTTGCTGACCATAATCGTGTGCTATAATTAATGGCGACCTCGAATGTACGTCGTAGCACTGACTGCTGGGCAGAGAGAGTAATTGTACGTAATAAGAATTTTGTCTCATTGACACTTTTGATGCTCCACCTTAATTGGTTTTGCAGGTTCAGCAATGGGTGTAGCAGTTTTGCTGTGCGGACCAGCTGATCGTCTGCCGCACGTTGCCGTCTCTTCTCCTCTGCCTTCGTCGTCACCATATTATTATTTACTGTGTCATTTTACACGTAGGTACAGTCACACTACAACTGTCACACCTACACCATGTATTACATACATCACACTACACAACAATTAGTTGTCAGTGTAAATGTAGTGACTTTTCGCTCAGTTTGACCTGAGTACAGGATTTTCACCGTCGTCACGGAGTTTTTCCCTCAAGCTTGCTTCTATTAACGTAAATACGAGGTTTTTTCGCTCACTGGCGATTGTGACTTTCTCCTGAAGCAGGATAGCACACACACCACAGTGTGAATCTTGTGTGAATGACTTAGGATGTGTACCTATATATATATCCACAAATTTTTTCCCATAAGGAAAAAATTTAATTTTGTAGGGGCGTAATGTCACAAATCAATTCGCGACATTTCCCTTTTGTGAGAAGCCACGAACTATTAATGGAAAACTCACTGTGTATCGCTCAGTTAACCGTTTCTCTCTCCATTTCGGGGTATACTTTTCAAAACATTCGTCACTGTTCAAAAGTGACCGATTTAATGCACGTCACTAAGTGCGCTACTGAGTGATACTATTGTTCTTTATTGTTCGCCCCTGTTTGCCTCAGCCGTTAGCCACGCCTTCTTCCGGTGGCTTGTGCGTCCTGCCCATACAATGTATTTTGAATTCAGTCGCGTGTTTGTTGTGACGGAGAAAGGTCCTGTGCTCAAGAAGTGTGAGAGGTCAGCTAGCACCCAAGCTCCACTAGTACAGTTGGCCAGTACTCCCACCCCCCGGGTGATACACAGCATTCATCGACCGGTATTTCCTTTTTGTAATCCTAGTTTTAAGAGTTTAATTAAGGTGTTTTTCCTAGGCGTAAGTATTTAGCTAGTGTGTGAGTGAGTGAGTGCGGTCTCATTGATTTGATTTGAAATGTAACGTTAAATTTATTTTTGTAATCAGTAAATTTAACAGTTCTTTTTCTTGAGATTAATGTAAAGTAAAATCTTGTTTCATTTCTCCAAATTAAGCTTATTTCCCATATAGCTCCTAGCTTGCATACACGTTTTACTATTCATAACTGGTACTTGGACCAGTCTTGCTGTATTAACTTAAAATCCGTTGTGCCACCTAGGAGTTAAAAGCATCAGGAAGAACCTGATATTATTATTAGTATTAGTTATTTATTGTCAGGGGTGAAGTAACTTTCTCTAGAGGCTAACAGTACTAATTTAGCATTTGTGAGTAATTAGTCTCTGCTGTGTACTGTTGAGAGAGTTTATAAATTCTCGTTCTTAGAGAATCGTGCACAAGCCAGCGTAAAGTAATCGTTGCTTGATGTAGCAAGACAATCATTGTCTCTGCTCTTCAATATTATTGAATATTAATATCAATTAAATAATATTTAAGCATTTATTTTAAAAACTCCGTAATATTATAAAAACCCCGTGACAGCCGGATACGGGTTGAAGCTGGGATAGAGAGAGAGAGTGTGTGTGTGTGTGTGTGTGTGTGTGTGTGTGTGTGCGTGTGTGCGTGTGTGTGCGCGCGCGCGCGCGCGTGTGTGTGTGTGTCAGTGGGGGAATAAGTGAGTGTGCGTATGCGCATTGCTTGATTTTGTGGGTAATTGCATCTGCGATGCGCGTGCCAGCTTGTGTGTGTGCAGTCATTCTTTTTTGTGTGTGTGTCCGACTCTGGGCATAGGCTTCACAGTCTGCTCTCAAGGCCCAGTAGTCCTCCTACGTACCGCACACCTCTACATGTCACCACTTCGGCGCTAACACCCACCGTCCGTATTGAATACATGCTAGGGCTGTCTCATACACGACTGGTGTATTGGTATTAGCGGGGGTATTTTTACGACATGTCGGCGGGTCTTCTGGTAGATCAGTAAAGTCTGATATTTACGAAATTCAAATCCTTAAACTGTTCCCTGCCCCAACGGGATTTGAACCCGGATCCGTTAGGACTACAGGCCACCTCCCTACCGACTGAGCCACGCCTCCCCCAAATGTTAATGTTTTACGCTGGTTCTGATGCGATAGTTCTGGCGTGTATACTGTACAGTATGGACGGTGGGTATTAGGGCCGAAGTGATGACAAGTGAAAGTAGATGACACGTACAGGTGCTGACTGCTAGACCTCAAAAGTGTGCCTAGAGTTCAGTTCATTTTTGTTACAAGGTGATCCAAAAATACCGGTCCGAAAGAATCTTTGATGGCATCTTATGTGGCATGGGGAGTGCTATGTCCGCTGATGTGAGAATGAGTATGGCAGTGGAATAGGAAGTAAAATCATTATGCGGGGTAGATAATGATAACACTGACTGAGCCGTCCCTGCAACACGCGAGAAATCGTCCAGTGGAGTGGAGGAGGAGTGTTATGTATTATGGACTACCGTATTATCTAAACATAGAAATACGTCCCTGGGTTGTCGCTCCGTTACATTATATTGCCCATCAGTTATCTTTTCCAGTAGACCCCATCTGTCATCATCGTCGTCATTATCATCATATGCTTTGTTCGGCTCAGGAGAGGCTTTTAGAACTGGATGAGATAGATACGGCCTTCGCTCACCACTAGACTGCTAGGAAATTGTCGAATATTGAAGATGATAGTCTGGTAAAATGTTTTTAGCTTAACTTGGTCAAGACTTGTCCTGTTGCAGCTAGTCTCATGAAGTTCAATTGCAAAATAAGACAATAATGTGGCTTCACATCCCTCTATAGCTTTTCTTCACGAAGAGCTTCGTAATGCAGGGTTAATCTGTTGTTACAACTCAGTATTCAAGACGAAGGGATTCCAGTTTTAGACCAAGGTATAATAAAAAAGAGGTACAGAAAGAAGTATAAACTAAAACATAGTAGAGTGAAAGAGTTCTATCATACTGAAGCAGTTCCCTTCACCCTCCTCTATGCCTCTCTCCACGCTTCCCTTCACTCCCTTCCCCTTCCCCCTCCCTCGACCTCTCGTTTGTCATTCTCTTTCCCCTCGCTTCTCTATGTCTCTCCTAACCTTTCCTTCCCGTCTTCTAGCATCCCGTTACCCTTCCCCTCCCCTCTTTCTCACTCTCTCTCTCTCTCTCTCTCCCCGTCCTTGTCCTTTTCTTTTATTTCTTTTTTTTCCCTTCACCCTTACTCACCTGACAGTTCTCTCCCTCCCTCCCTCTTCCCTCACGCACTTCCTCTCCTCACCTTCCATTTCCGTTCTTCTCCTGTTCCTGTTCCTCTTCCTCTTCTTGTCTGTCTCCCTCTCTCCCTCTCCCTTTCGCTATATCTTTCCATCTCTCTCATCAGAACTCACGTTGTTATTCAGTCTCCACCCTCAGCTCCTTCATAAGCCTAACCACAATTTATTTCCCTGTTTTCCTCGATTCTTCGAGTTCTGGTTTCATTTAGTTCTTTCAGTATTACTTGTCCTGTTTCTTTCTGTGTTTCCTTCATTATTTCTTTATCTTTCTATAACTTTTTAAATTTCCATAAGTATTGTACTCAGTAATTGCTTAATTGTATGTTTCGCTATCGTTAACACTGTCTCATTACTTTTTATAATTTTCCACTTTTGACTGGGTCTTATTTTTCAATATCTTTCCAGTGCTCTTCACTGTTTCCTTCACTCTTTATTCTCTGTTTCCTTCTCTTTTTCTTTACTCCTGTAATTTTTTTTCTGATTTCCTTGGATGTCCTTCCTTTGTCATTTTTTTTCCTGTCTTTTTACTCCAACTCCCGTGCTCTATGATTCCTTCTTATGATACCTCTTTATGCCTTAATATTCAACATTCTGTTTTTGTGATTCCTTGCACTGTATATTCTTGTCAAGCCACCACTTCCTGGCTTTATATTCAACATTTTTTGCTTTATGATTCTCCCTCATAATTTCAGTACGTGCGGTATGAATAACATACCTTTTGACTTTCTAATTGTCTCCTCAGCCATCCGCGTCCCCTCTTCATTTTTTTTCCATAGCATAGTCCCCAATGCATCGGCTTCTCCTTCCCCTCACTCTGACCTCTCGTTCTCCCCTCCCTGTTCCATCTCAATCTGTCCAGTCTGTACGAGTATCTGATGCCTCCGAGTATTCCTTCTCTGAGATTTCTTTCCTCAGTTTGTTGGTTTGTTTGTTTTTCCTCTCGTCCCCTTCATTCTATTTCCGTGTTTCGTCTGATTTTCTCTTCTTTATTATCCTCCTTTGTTTCTTTTGCGACTCTTCCTTTCTCCCTCGCTTCGTTCTTTGTCCATTGGCCTCGGTTTGGACGGCTTCCTGGCACCTCTTGTGAGGCAATTTATTTTCCATAGTACGCCTTTTTATCTTCTTGTAACACCTCTTCCTCTGCTATTAATCATCAATACTTCACCTTATTAACCTTTTGTCGAAACAACTTTTCCGTAACGATTTATTTGTATGTTACACTTTAATTTTTTTTTTCTAGTGCGTGTTTCTAAACAAATTATTTTCCATTGTACATCTTAATAACTTCTTGCAGTAACAACCATTTCTTAGCGAATTGTTTTGCATATTGCACCATTTTTCCTTGTATAATTTTATCTCTATTCATTTGGTAGTAACGTTTCAACCCTTAGGCTGCCACTCAATCCGTCCATCAACTTTAGTTAAAATCGGATTAAAATATTTGTGATGCTTTGCACACACACACACACACACACACACACACACACACACACACACACACACACACACACACACACACACACACACACACACACTGGCTGTCCTTCAACTCTTCCAGCAAGTTTAGTTCAAACCGGATAAAAATGAGCTATACTCAGAAGGAAGAGGACAACGAGCGTTGACGTAAGCAGCATCTTTATTCAAACGTTTCGACATTTAAAATGACATCAGTGATCTAAAAATGGGATAGAAAAAAAAAGTCAAAAACACTAAAATCACAATATTGTGCAAGTGAAAATACACAGAGACATTTGGCCTACATATGACGAGAGTAAAATAGGAATATAGGAAAGGATTGTAAAACAGTTACGTAACATAAAGAGGTACTACAGACATAGT
>NC_136958.1:25869798-25904558 GCF_032717465.1 Coenobita brevimanus | reverse complement strand
TCACTAAATAAGTTGTTGGATTAAAGATGTTCAACTATGTGCTTATTAATTACAATTTCAAATACTTTACCAAAAGAAGATGTAACAGTTACTGGTTTGTAATCAGAGGGGTCAGAGTATGTATGTATGTATGTATGTTTGTATCTGTGTGTTTGTCTATCTTGGTATGTGTCTTTGTCTCTGTGTATGTGTATGCATCTGTGTTTGTCTTTATGTGTGTTGTCTTCATCTCCTTCGTTTTTTCCTCTTCCCGTTTTCTCTTCCCCCCTCCTTCCATTCCCCTTATTTTTAGCCCATTCATCCACTTTACGCTCCCCCTTCTCCTTTTCCTCGTGAAGTTCCATTGCAAACCAAATTTATCTATATGAATTAAGGGACGAGAGGCGAGGGGGTTTTGTAAAAGAGTAAGAGAGGCAGGGAAAGAGGGAAGGAAGGAGTATAGTGGAGGGAGGGAGGGAGGAGTGGAGAGGAAGAAGGAGGGGAGATGGAAGGGGAGAGAGACGAGATGTCGAGAGCGGAGAGTGAAATAAAAAAAAAAAAATGCTTAATCCAGATAAGGCTGAAGGGAGGAGAGAGGGAGAAAGGGACAAACAGGGAGGTAAAAGAACTTGAGTGTGTGTGTGTGTGTGTGTGTGTGTGTGTGTGTGTGTGTGTGTGTGTGTGTGTGTGTGAGAGAGAGAGAGAGAGAGAGAGAGAGAGAGAGAGAGAGAGAGAGAGAGAGAGAGAGAGAGGGAGAATACAACAAGATTCAACTGGAAACCAACTGACCTGTTACGAATGTATCGGATGGAGTAAAATATCATCTGTTCACCTCATTTAGGGGTATAATTTACATCTCGACTTGTTTTAGTGTTGGTCTGCAACAGGAGATTAAGACCAGAATGCGTTGCTAGTCACGTGAAGGAGCTATGGAAAAGATGCAGAGCTTTAGTAAATATTTATCTAATTTTATTTATCTATTTCTTTATTCCTGTCACAGAGCTATGGGAAATAAGCTACAAAAATACGATCACTTCTGTCTATTCCATAAAAGAATGATTTGTACATGCAATAAAATGCTTAATTACATCCATTAACTTCATATTCAATAATTTCACTTGGTTTATATTCTTGCTACCTCCAGATGGTTTTGTTAAATGGAGGGATTAAAACATTGCTGTGTCCAACCTTCCCATTTCGAAATGTTTAAAACAGAGTAAAATCCCCTGGTAGTATAAAAAAAATACTCTATAGATTACGTTATCGGAATGAAAGGGTTAACATTTTCAGTCCGAATATTTCATTTCTACCTGCGCCTTTCTGCCACCACACAGTTTTATACATTTTAAAAGAGCCTTTTTAGAGAAAAAACAGTAATGAATCCTATATCTACCCCCCCCCAAAAAAAAAAAAAACAGTCTATTCTAAGGGGAAAAAGCTTGTCTAGAAATGCTCCAGTGACTCACGTGCAGCTGAATAATGTCATCGACCACGAGAGGGTTTTTGGTAACAGTATCGATAAAGGGCAACAGAATACAGTTTACCCCCTTGTCTCTTTGAGTCTGTTTCTTATTGGGCTGGCTAGGATGAAGGAATCTGATTATGGAGTGAAAACCCGTTATCCTAACGGGTATTGAAGGCTTGCTAGCACCTCTTCGCGATATAGTTTGCAAATTACACCTAATGACCATATGTCATTATTTTATGGCTTAATTATATCCATCAAATTACATAAACCAGATAAAAGAGGCTGCCATAATCTTTTGTATCTCCAATCATTGCTAAGAAAAACAGAAGTAATACAGTGGGAGAAGGTGAGAGAGAGAGAGAGAGAGAGAGAGAGAGAGAGAGAGATGGGGGAAGAGAATACACAACAGAGTGGCTTCATCGTATTGCAAACCTATGTATGGAGACTTTTTTCTTTTTAAACATCCTTGGTACTACATGCCGATATTAGTCACATCCATCATTAGTGGAGGGTTTAATGAAGGCTGTGGGAAATCGCTACATAAGGTAAGAGAGAGAGAGAGAGAGAGAGAGAGAATGCCACATAACGAATGATCCTTCTCTCTCTCTCTCTCTCTCTCTCTCTCTCTCTTTTATTCATTCAGTGGCATAATTATGTACACTTCGATACAATTAAAATCCTTTGATCCTGGCATAACTTAGAAAATGATTATTCATGTATTCTTATTACTCATTGTGGGTTAATGACTAAGGGATTGCTTCGAGGATCGGTACTATAAACCATTAATTTTGTTTACTCAACCCATTCCACCTTTACTTGGCCCTGATGTTCGTCACACACTGAAGTGGCTGAAAATGACATTGAAATGGTTGGACACCCTTTTCATGTCATTTTTTCATAAATAGCGCTATACTCGTATTCCAGTGTTTATATAGTATTGCTACAACTCAGCAGTTATGATAAAAGAGGACAAATTTAAGCTAAGTAAAAGGATTATTGTGACGGTGTAGGTATAGCAAATATGATCGTGTATGTATCGATATATGCACTCATAGGTATGTATCTATGCGTGTTAGAGTATCTCGTTAGTGAGTGATCTAATTTGTTCAAGTCTGGCACATAGAAAGCGGATGAGGCTGTGGCTCAGTTGGTAGAAGGGCGGCCTTCAGTTATAACGAACCCCTGTTCAAATCTCCGCAATCTCCGCCTGGACATGCCAGTGCCACCGCTTGAGGCGGTCCCTCTCCAGCATGCATACTCTGAACAGACTTAATAGGTACCATCTTGTGATAAGATTATCCCTTACAGTTCGGTGAGTTGTGTGTGTGTGTGTGTGTGTGTGTGTGTGAGAGAGTACGGGGTGGCTTAGGGAGAGATATCAAACTTTTTCTAACTCAGTCAATACGAATGGCTTATCGGAACCTTAAGAACGTCGTCTGGAGGCAAATAATAAACAATACATCTTTGGACTGAAGGGGTTCATTTCATTCCTCATTTTCCACGCGCAAAAAAATTCTACCTTTTCCATCTGCCCGACAGTAACCTTAATGACATATCAACAAAAAACATCATTAACTATGTTGAGAAAACACGCACTTGTCATGAACAAATATAAGCCTTTCCGAACGACGCAATTCTTCTCATGATAAAAAAAAGAGCATATAAAAAATTAGAGCACATGCGACGTTAGGAAGGGTAAAGATTTTCATATTATTTTACGCCTGTTCTTTCATGTTCACTGTGTGTGTGTGTGTGTGTGTGTGTGTGTGTGTGTGTGTGTGTGTGTGTGTGTGTGTGTGTGTGTGTGTGTGTGTGTGTTAATTTCCGTGAATCTCGTTGATTTTATATATTTATTTTCTGAATCCCGCTATCCCCAGACCATTTTTTTTTTTTTTAACGAAAGAAAGCTTCTGCATGAGAAGGGTCGTGTATAGCCTTCATGACCCTGTTTTTTGTTTTGTTTTTTTTGTTACCTCGAGATCAGTATTATGTAACCCTTTTTAGCCTGTGCACCTCCAAGCCAAATGTATCCCATCCTACACACACACCTCATACTTTTTATATAAAGAAAAAAAAAAAAAGTTTAAATTAACACCTACAGTATACTGAATTCATTTCATTATATATTTGTAGAACCCTAATAACTGTGCCTACGTTGGGGTCAAGAAAGCCAATTCAAAAATATTCCATCTCCTTTTGGCTGAACATAATATAACCCGTGAATTTCTTACTCTTGGAAAAAAAAAATGTTTAGGGAGACTTTTGCTTTCACTTACCAAAAATTAGACAACATTCAATGTCAACTTCAGTACTGTACAGTCAAAGAAACAACTATCTTCCAGGTTTCGTTTGAGAAAAATATACAACCGTCGAAATACAATGAAAATCCGATCTCTACTTGTGCGTTTTTCACATGGTTCGAATTTTTCTGCTCAGTAGTCGTTAAACTTTGGGAAGGTACTTGTGTGTCTCTACCTGTACACTCCTCTAGCGCAGAAATAATGGAAACAGAATATGCTAGAATTATGTGTAGAGTTATAGGTGATCAGATGCCAGCAAAGTGTAAAATACTACGCCCTGGTGAGACTCCACGTAATCCCATTACATAGTCCTACTTTAGACGATTCTTGTTAGGATAAACATTTTGAACTGGAGCAATTAGATGTTGCCCCATTGACTCCTTCATTAATAACTTTATTTTATTTCTTAATTGAAGAGACATCGAATGAGAGGGGTTAAGTGTTGCCCCCTTTAACCCCCTTAGTAATAACTCTATTATTTATTCACACTAGAAGAGACTTCACAATTTGAAGGGTTTAAATGTTCCCTCCATTAACTCCTTCATTAATACATGTTCAAATTATTAATAGTAGGAGAGACCTCGCAATAGCGCGGCAGGATACTGACTCCATTAACTGCTTCATTAAAATGCTTTTATTTTATTCATATGCAGAGAAACTTCGAATGTGATGGTCAAGGTAGAGACCTGATTAATCCTTTCATTAATAAGCGTTTTTCATAAGCTGAAGAAAATAGTGTAGAGGAAGGAAGAACATTATATAAATAGTATACAAAATTAAAAAGTAAAACTATTTTTTATGCTTATACTGTAATATTCTTCAGTCCTCTGTGACGCCCTGGCTTAATCTTCGGAGGCTTAGCATTTTGCGCAACCAAGAGTGTACTTTTAACGCTTTTCATTTTTCTGCACTTGATGACCTTTGACCCTTGACCTGACTGATATGTCATGCATGTTCGAAGCAGACTTGTAGTACTCTTTAACATCTAAAGCATGCAAAGTTTTATTCTATTCTATCCACCCACTACGGTGCTAGGAACTTGATAATTCGTGGAATGGCCCAGATGTGTACCCTATAGGTGGTGCTGCCAGCGACTAGAAATGATTTTCGACACAAAATGTCACTTTTGTATGTAGGTACTCCAGTACAGCATTCCACCCAAGAATCATGGCCCTGGCTTAATTATCTTCAGAGCCTTAGCATTTTGCGCGAGAACAGTCGTGATTTTAGCTAAGGTATTTTAACCGTGTTTACATTTAATGACATTTGACCCTTGTCCTGGCCAATGTAGCACACAGGCGTACAACAGAAAGTTGTAGTAAGAGACAATGTCTATAAACATGCAAACTTTCATTCAATTCCATCGATCCGGTGAGGAACTTGCAGACACTTTTGAGAAAAGGTACTGTTGCTAGGGCCACTAAGGCCAATCTTCGAAGGGTTGCCACTCGTAAACTATTGGAGAGAGGAGAAAAATGGAATGCACACTTCTGACAGGAAATGACAGAAAGATTACGCCTAAAGAAGTCAGAGCTTCCTATGCCCGTTAGTGTATAATGCTTCTACAGCTCAAACCGTGAAAAGTACGAAACAAGTGGGTTCTCGGTCGTTGCTAGGCAACGAGCAGTTGCCTGGCAAGCAATACTTTGAGGACACAACTAGGTCATACACTGGTCATTTGTCCAGGTTTGGTTGGAATAATTCGGAAGGGTAGAAGTGCCTGCCGCAATAAAACAAGACTACAAGAGAAAGAGAAAAAAAAAAAAACTCGAAAAAACAAAAAGGGCAGCATGGATCTGGCCAAAAAGGTAAACACATACTTAAGGAGAGAGAGAGAGAGAGAGAGAGAGGAGGAAACGAAGGAGAGAGGGTGAGGTAGAGTCAAAGAAATTATATTAAACCTCGTCATTTGGACTTTTTTTCCTTGCTGTTTTGCTTCTATCCTTGGGGGGCATTCATTTTATGAGATGGAACTGCCTTTTCGTGGTTTTGATAATAATAATCTAATAAATAGGTTGATAACATACTGTAGATAAATGGACACACACACACGCACACACACACACACACACACACACACACACACACACACCGACACATAAACTAAGCCTCCTTTCACCCACGCACACGCACGCAATCCCCTCAAATAAGGAGAGGCGAGGGAGAAGTCGCAGAAACCTCAGTAAAGAAGACATATTAGGAAGTTTGGAAGGGCACTTTTAGCGAGCGACACCTTGTTGTCTCAGAGTGGCAACAAATGACCGACGTACCACATGCCAAAACAAAAGATTACCTTGTAAGGCGATAAAATTATGAAAATTATAGAACATAATCAGAGTTGTTAAAAGTACTCAACTTCGGTGCATAGGATAAAGTACTTTTACATTTTCAAATATTTACTCAGGTCAGAGTTAAAGTATCATGAAGTGAATGTACTGAAGCAAAAGTACTTCAGTGCCTTGTCCATAAAGTCTTCAAGCATCAAATGTGAAAAGTAACCACTAACTCCATGGTAAACTTCAAACTATAAATCAATTAATTCTTTGGTGCTGCAACTGTGACATTTTCAGATGTGAGAAAAGCAGTGTAGAGGCCTGAAAACTATGAAGACATCAGGTGTTGAGGTATATCGAGAGATGGCTTAGAGTAAATGGAAATAATTAAATTGGTAGCTGGAAATATGAAAGAAATGTTGAATGACTGCCACTCTACTGGTAGAGTGGAAGAAGGATATGCTTATGGCTGATGCAGTAGAAAGTGGTAGAAATAAGTGGAAAAAAAATACACTATACGGCAACAGATGGTTGTACTTGAAGTATCTGGAAAACACTGCCAGAAAAGGCAAGGAATGCACCGAATATTTGGTGACTTACGAGCAGCTTGGCCTTAGGGATTGTAGGGGATGTGCGGAACAAGTATGTGAAGTGAAACACCAGTGGAGGAAGCTTCCGAAAAGGACTAAAAAATATTCATGGCACCGAGGGATCATGAGAATGCTGCAGAGCGTTTTGATGATATAGATTAAAACTGAGCTCGCGTAGGTGAGCATTTCGTGAATCAAGGTCAGTGCTGGAGTGAAGCCAAAACTGCTGTCATCATGGTTACTCACTACTAATTGGGTGTGAAGAGAGAGAGAGAGAGAGAGAGAGATCTATAAAACCTGAAGAGGAAATTGAAGCCTGTAGGAAAAAAATGGAAGATAAACTAAAAGGAAAAGAAAGAAATGAAGAATAAAAGAACGAGAGGCGAGGAGAAGTCGCAACGATAGTGATAGGAATTTGGAAAAAGGTAATCACACATACAGAGAGAGAGAGAGAGAGAGACGGGAACGAAGGAAAGATGGTGACGTCGAGGTGAAGAAATCATTATATTAAATTTCCCCCTTTGGACTATTATCTTGTTGAGCTTCTTCCGTTCGGGGGCATTCGATTTACTAGATGGAACTGCCTTTTTCGTAATCTTAATAATAATAATCATATAGACAGATGGACAAAAAGGTAAATAGATACACACACACACACACACACACACACACACACACACATACACAAATTAAGCCTCTTGTCACCCACGCACACGCACGCAACTCCCACAAAGAAGGAAAGATGAGAGAGGAGTCGAAGAAAACACAGTAAAGAAGACAAATAATTAGGAAAGTTTGGAATGGCACTTTAGTGAACAGAGAGAGAGAGAGAGAGAGAGAGAAACGAGGGAAAGATATTGAGGTCGATTGGAAGAAATCATTTTATTAAAATTTACCATTTGCGCTTTTTTCTTGTTGTTGAACTTCTCGCTTTCGGGGGCACTTGAATTACGAGATTGAAGTGCCTTTTTCGTGATTTCAGTAATGATAATAGTATAGATAGATGGACAAAGAGATAAACTGATATACAGACAGATGGACACACACACACACACACACACACACACACACACACTCATACATACACACGCTCGAGGCGCCGAGCAGGGCGGACGCATGTCAGTATCACTCCGTACCTGGCCCAAACTGGCCAGTGGCCATACCTAAATTAGTATCTTTATGTGTGTCAAGCTCGGTACCAGGTTAGACTAAATGTGTGTCCTTATATAAAAAGAAGAAGTTTTAAGTATGACTGTTGTTCAAATAATAAAAGAAACAAAGAAGCACAGGAATGCACACAATCAGCTGATCAGTTGTTTTGTCTGTGACTCTGCGCCAGGGAATGTACTGTAAGTAGAATCTGTGCTCTTAGTACCGTATGATGGCCACCTACTTTAGTAAAGCAAATTTGGAAAAGAAAAAAGATAAAGGTAGAAAGAGGGATGATGATTTCTACCATGAACTGGTTGAAATGGAGATACACAATAAGCTGGTAGAACGAGTAAACAGACTAGAGATGGCTTTTCAGAATGAAATGGATGAAGATAAGAAACAGTTGCAGTCGCAGAGGGAAAAAATAGAAAAATTAGGAAAGGAAGTCAACAAGAAAGACACAACAATAGATGAGCTGAGAGTAGCAGTGAGTTCACTTAGGAGGAAAATTAGGGAAATGGCAAGTACAGCAGTCAACCATGAGAGTATTAACCCGAGACATCCCGTCGACGTATGGGTACTTTGCAACATTTTGCATTTGCCAGTCACAACGACGTACTGGTACGTTTTGCAATTGCAAGGTCCCTAATTTGCACAATTTTCAATTTTCGCGCGTGATTTTCGTACGTATTCACGGGACGCCTTACTCTATTCCTCTACAAGATGCCAAGCAGTGACAATGCCTTACACCACATTACCTCCCCCCCCCCTGCACGCCATTGTCTCAGCAATTCACCTGTTACCAGTGACCTGGCCAATAAAGATATTCAGGGCCAGAGTGATTCCCCAATCGATGACAATGTGGAGGACAAAGTTTACATAGCGTTAGAGGAAGAAACAGTCAGAAATGATGATCAGGTAATGTGGCACAAGAAGGTCGGGAATGGTGATGAGTTAGTGAGTGAAACAATGCTTATAATGCTTATATTACTGTTTGAAAACCAATATACTTTCATACTACATATAAATTCTTACCAAATAAATAAATAAATACCGTTTAGGAGTGGTGTGGAATATTTATCTTCCCATAGAACTCGTCTTCTTTGCAGCCAGCCTGATAGAAAACCCTGTAAGGTAAGGAGGTACTCCTACCTGAATCGAGTATTTTAAACCTCAGGTGAGAGATTTCTCTATGAATTCTCGATGTTTTTCACCAAAAGCGGAGGTTTTAACCAAAAAAAAAAAAAAATTCCAAAAATGGTCGGGACTGGGGGGTGTCAGAGGTGCGAAATTGGTCGGGACGTGACGGGTTAAGGAAGAGTTAAAAAATGATACAGAGACAATTAGGCAAGTAAGCAGTCTGATAGTTTAGAGCAGTGATATTGAGGAGAAGATAATACAGGTGAATGAAGCGGTGCAAAGCTATAAAAATGATATGGAAACCATTAATGCTGAAATGGTGAAAGTAAAGAAAGACCTAGAAACAAGGGTGGAAGAAAAAAATAATTAAAAAGGTGAAAAGAATAATCCAGAACAATCCTAAATTTGTCAGATTCAGCAGACATAAACAAATCTGTAGTAATCACTGGTATAGAGAAGGAAGAAATTAAAAACAAGATCTCGAGAGAGAAAAAGGAGATGGTAAATGTAATGAGCATATTGAAGGAATTATCAGAGGTAATATGTACGAGTAATAAAGACATAGAGGAACACAAAAGGTTAGGGAAATATGAGAGACATAAGTCAAGGCCTCTAAAGGTAACTCTTCAGAGTGTAAACACAGTGGAGGAGATACTAAAAAATGGAAAGAAGCTCATGGGAAAAGAGGAGTTAAAAAATGTATGGATAAAAAAGATGCCTAACTCAAGAGGAACTGAAATTACTTGAAGAGAAGAGGGAGGAAGAAAAAACAAAAAACGAGGGGAGATCAGGGGAGTAGAAGAATACATTTTTTTAGATTGCAGGTTCGAGAGTGGTACGTAAACAGCAGGGATAAAAAGAAGGAATTTAGCAGAACCAAGTTATGACAAGTATGTAAATAAAATGATGAAGTTGATGTACTCAAATGTAGATGGAATGGTATCAAAATTATTAGAGATGAATGATTATATCAAAGAAAATGAACCACATATAATATGCCTAACTGAAACAAAATTAACACCAAGGATATCAAATGACATCCTAAACTTAGAGGAATACAAAATATGGAGAAGAGATAGGAACTTAAAAAAGGGAGAAGGACTTATATTATTAACAAAGAAAAATCTAAATGTCAAAGAAATAGAACTAGATACATCATCGCAAATAGAACTGATTGCAGTAGAGATCAATACATCTGAAGAGAAAGTAATTGTAGCAAATTTATACATGCCACCCAGGTCAAACACATGGGAAAGAGGCGAATATGAGGACCTGGCAGAGAGTACAATTCAGAGTTTAAGAGCTTTACTACATAGAATGGAAGAGAAGTCGGAAAGAATTATACTAACCGGAGATTTTAATATACATAAATTGGAATACTCTGGATATAATAAGCCAAGAAAGCTGTTGGGACCAAAAGCTCCTGGATCTCGTGCACGAGTTTTCCCTAACGCAACATGTAAGGGAAAGCACCAGAAAAAGAGGATTCGATGTACCCTCAGTGGTAGATCTTGTATTAACCAGGCAAGAAAACGATATTGACAATTAATGTATCACCCTCCAATAGGCAAAAGTGACCATGCAGTACTAAATTGCAACTTCAGGATTGCATATGACATAGTTAACAGCAATGAAAGTTACAAAAAGAGCCTAAATTATAAAAAGGGAAATTACCATGATCTAAAGAAGTACTTTTTAGAATCCAATATATTACCAGTATCCCGGGAATCGAATCCGGGACTCTCAGAAGAGAGCCAGGCAGCATAGGACTACCACTACACCACGACCAGGTAAAAGTTATCTCACAGTGTCACAATCTTGCAACCAATGTCCCTCTGCCCCCAACTGTGGGCCTGAAGAGGATGAGATAACCTCCTGGCACTCGGGCAAGTAGATACTTTTAATCTATCCCAAGCACTTATGGCAAGTCAGAATGAAGAGAGAAACCTGTTTTGTACACAGGAAAAATCATCCAGTATATTACCTCTTCATTCTGACTAGCCGTAAGTTTGGGATAGATTAAAAGCATCTACTTGCCTAAGTGCCAGAGGGTTATCTCATCCTCTTCAGGCCCACAGTTGTGGGTGGAGGGACATTGGTTGCAATTTTGTGACACTGTGAGATGACTTTTACCTGGTCGTGGTGTAGTGGTATGCTGCCTGGCTCTCACCTGAGAGTCCCGGATTCGATTCCCGGCATACTGGTAATATATTGGATGATTTTTCCTGTGTACCAAACAGGTTTCTCTCTTCTTTACTTTTTAGAAGATGATTGGGAAAAGGAGCTTACAGGACAAGATTTAAATGCTATATATAAAAAAATCCTGTGACCTTTATGAAATTGAAGTCCAGACGTACATCCCACAGCACAAAGAAGCAGAAAAGAAAATAAAGAAATGGTTTAATACAGAATGTAAAAAATCAAAAGAAAAAAGAGATTTATTGTGGAATAGATACATAAGACACAATAGTGAAAGGGCATATAACAACTATAAACAGGCAAGAAACGATTACACAAGAATAAGGAGGGAAGCCCAAAAACAGTTTGAGGAGGATATCATAAAAGTAGTGATCGACCGAAGCTATTTTACAGCTACATCAGAAGCAAAACCAAAGTAAAAGATAAAATATAATCCACTACGGATGAGGGGATCACCTATACACAAGAGATGGAAATTTGTGAAGCACTAAATAAGAATTTCCAATCGGTTTTTACAGAAGAAAATAATTTTGAGAGGGTTGATATGGAACATGCATGCCCACACATATTATCAGATATACAAATATCAGAAAAATAAATACAGGAGGAGTTAAGTAAGTTAGACAAAGGAAAAGCAAATGGTCCTGATGAAAGTTCATGTTGGGTGCTCCATGAATGTGCAAAGGAGTTAAGTAAACCATTAACTTTAATTTTCAAGAAATCCTTGAGACAAGGTAAACTATTGATATCTGGAAGAAAGCAAACATTGTTCCCTTATTCAAGAAAGGGAATAGACAAAATCCACTCAACTAACGACCAGTATCACTAACTAGTGTTGTAAGCAAGATATTAGGAAAGCTGATAAGAAAAGTTTGGGTAAATCATCTAGACACCATCAATATGATAACAGAAGGACAGTTTGGTTTCAGAAAAGGAAAATCATGTGTTACTAATCTGTTGAGATACTATGATAGAGTAACAGAAACATTATAGAAAAGAGAAGGATGGGTGGACAGTATCAACTTAGATTTCAAGAAAGCATTTGACAGAGTACCGCACCAAAGACTTTTATGGAAACTACCATCAAGGAAGAATCCGAGGTAAACTGTATTGTTGGATGCAAGATTTTCTCCAAAAAAGAGAAATGAGAACAGTTCTAAGGGGAAACTACTCATCATCGAGGGAAGTGATTAGCCGAGTTCCACAGGGCTTAGTGCTGGCACCAATCATGTTTTTAGTGTCTATAAATGATATAGATAGCAACATTGGAAATGAAAGCTATCTAAATATGTTTGCTGATGATGCGAAAATACAAAGGACAATTAGTAGTGCAGACACTTGTAAAGAGCTACAAGAAGAATTAAATAAACTTCATGAATGGAGCTATATATGACAAATGGAATTCAGCGTGGACAAGTGTCATCAAATCAAGTTTGGTAAAAAGGGAAAAAGACCTGGCTGGGATCATAAGTTAGGAAATAAAACTCTACACACATCAAAATGAGAGAAGGACCTAGGTGTGATTATTAATAACGGACTATCTCTGGCTGACCACATCAGTGAGAAGGTATGGAACATGTATACACTGCTTGCAAATATGAGAATAGCATTCACATACATAAATGATGACTTGCTAAGCAAGATAACATCATTCATCAGACCAACCCTGGAGTATGCATCAGTAGTCTGGAGTCCTCATCTCAAAAAACAAATAGATAAGATTGAAAAAGTTCAAAGGGTCGCTACAAGATGGGTGCAAGCTTAAGAGATCTAAGCTACGAAGAAAGAGTAGAAAAACTGAATCTACCTACACTACAGGAGAGAATGAAAAAGAGATACATCTATATATCTATCTATCTATTGCCAGACGCCTCAATCCCGTTTGGGGTGGCCACAAACAAATCGCCTCCAAGTCGCCCTGTCCCCCGCCATTTCACTGCCCTGCTCCTAACTCACACCCCCCTCTCCCATATACCTCTCCACCCCATCCCTCCATCTCATCCTCGGCCTCCCCCTCCCTCTTCCCCCCTCCACCTCACTCACATACACTCTCTTCGTCAGTCCTTCACCCTCCATCCTCTCCACATGGCCAAACCACCTCAGTGTGTTCCTCATAATGCTTCCTATCACATCCACATCCACACCACAACGCTCCTTTATATCCTCATTCGTCAGCCTGTCTCTCCATGTGACTCATTTCCACTGCTCTCACTCTTGACTTGTGTCCTTCCAACAACGTCCAAGCTTCACTTCCATACGTTAGAGTTGGTATCACAATACTGTCATGTAGTAACTTTTTCACTTCCATGCTCACTTCCCTGTTTCTTATCACTGCTTTCAAAGAACCAGCAACCTTTTTTCCCTGCTGTACCCTTTCAAGCACTTCACTCTCCAAACCTCCATCCTTACTCATCTCACTACCCAAGTACTTAAACGTACTCACATTTTCCAATTCCTCACCATCCAACCTTGCTGTACATTCACTGACTTCACGTCTCTCAAAGACCATCACTTTACTCTTTCCTACATTCACCTTTAGATTCCGTTTCTTACACACTCTCCCAAACTCATCCACCAAGCCTTGCGGCTCCCCTTCGTCTTCACTCAACAACACAGTATATATAATCTGCAAACAACAGTACAGGGAGTTTCCAAACACTATCCTCTCTCACCAGGGCCACTCCAACATCCACTACCCTACCTTGCACCTCTTTTATTACCACATCCATGTACAGATTGAATAATCATGGAGACATGACACATCCCTGTTTCAACCCAACTTTCAAAGAGAAAAATTCACTTAGTTCACCATCCACACGCATTGCAGCCTTGCACCATTGTACATCCACTTCACAGCATTCAACAACTTCCCATCTGTTCCATATATTCTTAACACTTTCCACAATCCTTGTCTATCCACCCTGTCATATGCTTTCTCCAAATCCATAAAAGCCACATATAACTTCTTTCCCTTCTCTAGAAAGTTTTCCACTAAAGATCTAAGAATGAATATTTGATCTACACAACCTCTTCCCTTCCTAAAGCCTCCCTGTTCTTCTCCAACTAATTTCTCTGTTCTTTCTCTAACTCTGTCAATAAGTATCCTACCATACACTTTTCCTATTATACTAAGAAGACAAATGCCCCTATGATTACTACACACTTCTTTTTCCCCTTTTCCTTTGTACAAGGGAATAATTATACCTGGCTTCCAATCCACCGGGACTTTACCTTCCTCCCAGGCCAATCTCCACATCTTCCACATCCATTCTACTACTATCTCTCCCCCATGCTTCAGCATTTCACCACATACTCCATCAATTCCTGGGGTTTTCCCCAATTTAACTTTCTTCATTGCTTTCACAACTTATATCCTACTGATTTCTTCCTGTCTTCTCACCTCCCTCCTTCTCCCAGCCATTCACCAGCCACTTATACTCACATTACTTCCATCCTCTATGTTCAACAATTCCTTAAAGTGTTCTCTCCATCTGCTCACTTTTTCTCCCTTCTCCACTAGTAATCTACCATTTTTATCTTTCACTCCCCTGCTAACTTCACTTCCACCCTGTCTTACTCTTTTCACCTCTTTCCAGAACATTTTCTTACAGTCCCTCCACTTTACACTCAAATTCCTTCCAAATTCCTCATCCACTCTCTTCTTACTCTCTCTTAGTAATCTTTTCACCTCGCTCTTTCTTTCTACATAAAACTCTCTCTTCCGCCTCTCAACTTCTTCCACGCCCCTATTTCTCATCCATTCATTGTATGCTTTCTTCTTTTGTGCCACAGCCTGTCTCACCTCTTCAGTCCACCACGCTGTTCCTTGCACCCCCCTCCATCTTCTCTTCCTTCCACACACCACATCACATGCTGCACATATTTCTTCTGTAAATATCCTACACACCTTCCACGTCTCCCATCTGCTCCAATTCATATTTGCCCAATCGTTCCTCCACTTCTGTCTTATACTCTGCCTTTTTCTCATCCTCTTGTAACCTTTCTACTCTCCTTGCAACTACTCCTTCCTCTCGTCTTTCCCTTCTTCTATTCCTCCTTCTTACGTGAATCCTAATTCTGGCCACCACCAAGTAGTGGTCAGAAAGTCCACTCCCCCAACCTCTATAAGCTCTTGCATCCATTACACATCTTCGCATCCTTTCATCCACACACACATAATCAATCATTGCCTTCCTTTCATTCAGTTCACCACCCACCCTTCTCATCACTCGCCATGTATACCTGTGGATCATTTTATGCCTGAAGAGGGTATTGGCTATCACCAACCCCCTCCCAGCACAAATGTCCACTAACGCACTCCCATTCTCATCTATCTCAGCAGGCACACCCCACTGACCAACTATTTCATCCACCTTCACATTCCCAACTTTACCATTCATATCACCAATCAAAAACACTCTCTCATTCCTTCCAAACTTTTCCATGCACACTTCTACATTTGTCCAGAACTCTTCTCTCACTCTTCTAGCACGATTTTGCGTTGGCGCATACACACACACAATCGCCCACATTTGTATTCCAACTTTCAACTTTACCCACACAATCCTTGACCCAACTGATCCATACTGTCTTATGCTCTTCTTCCATCTTTTACTCACAACTTTACATACTCCTTCCTTTGCCCTCTCATTCTCACCTACTCCTGCACATATACCCCATCCTTACTCTCATTCTCTCACACTTTCTCCTCTCCATTTTGTTTCAGTTATTCCACATACATCCACTTTCGCACCCTCAAGCACCTGGACAATCTCTCTCTCTTTCACCTCATCATTCGCTCCTCTTACATTCCATGTACCCATTACCAAGTCCTTTGTCCGGTCCTGGGTCGTCATCGTTTGGTCAGTCCTTGTCCGAGGCTTCTTATTTGTTTTTTTAGTTAGTTGTTTTCCAGGGAGGGGCACTAACCCTCCGCCAACCCTTTTAGTCGCCTTTTACGACAAGCAGGGATACTGGGGGAGTATTCTTGAAAAGGGATACGTGATTATGCTATATAAATGCATATCAGGGAAGGAGAAAATAGACATAAATGATTACGGTACATTACCTATGGGGATGCATCAGCAAGAGGACTCTGCAAAAAACTGTATATAAAGAGAGGCGATAAAGACGTAAGGAAATTTAGTTACCCAAATAGAGCAATTGATCAGTGGAATGCACTACCGAATGAAATAGTGTGTGCCAAAACAATTCACAAATTTAAGGATATGTACGATAAATATGGTTTAAGACACGGGACAGTACGAGCTTGACTTATTCCTGTAAAGATACAATTAGGTAAGAACAATTAGGTAAGAACACACACACACACACACACACACACACACACACACACACACACACACACACACACACACACACACACACACAGTAACTTTACCTGTAAAGATACGATTAGGTAAGAACAATTAGATAAGAACACACACACACACACACACACACACACACACACACACACACACACACACACACACACACACACACACGCACGCACGCACACGCACGCACGCGCAAACTAAGCCTCCTTTCACCCACTCACACGCACGCAACCCTCACAAAGAAGAAAATGTGACGGAGGAGTCCCAGAAGCCACAGTAAAGAAGACAAATCATTACGAAAGTTTGGAAGGGCACTGTAGCGTACCGCATACCAAAGCAAGAGATTACTTTGCAAGACGATATAATGAAGATAACGATAGCACATAATCTGGGTTGTTAAAAGTACCCAACGTCGTTACATAAGATAGATATTATGTTTACAAATATTTACTCAGATCAGAGTTAAAGTCTTATAAAGCAAATTTACCAAAGCAAAACTACTAAAGTTCTCAAGTACGAAAAGTGAAAATTAGCCACAAACTTTTTGGCCAACTTCAAGGTATTAACCACTAAATTCATTGGTGCTGCAACTGTGGCATTGTGAGAAGCGAGGAATGCAGTGTAGAGGCTCAAAAAAAAAAATGAAGACATCAGGAACTGATGAGGTGTACATAGAGATGACTAAGAGTAAAAGCGTGGCACAGATTTGTTAACTGGAAATACGAGAGAAATGTTGAATAACTGCTGTTGTACCATTTGAGTGTTACAAGGCTATGAATATACTTGGTACTAAAAAATGTGATCGAAGTAAGTGGAAGGAATACAATAGTTTACAGCTAGAGATGGTTGTACGAGAGGTGCTTGAAATAATAAAGCTGGAGAAGGTAAGGAATGCACCGAAATATCTGGTGAGTATCGACCACCATGATTTTCGATGTTTTAGGGGACGTGCAGAGCAAGTATGTGACGTGAAAGACAGTGGAGGAAGCTTGTGAAAAAGAACTGTCAGGTACTTTTGGCACTGAAGGGTCATGTGAATGCTGCTAAGAGTTTTGATGGCAACGATTAAACCTGTGTTAGGAACGGTGTGCATTTACTGGTTTGTAGTAAGAACTAAAATGAGACAAGACGTGTAAAGTCAACATCTCTATCCAATACTGGTGTGTGTGTGTGTGTGTGTGTGTGTGTGTGTGTGTGTAATGAGAGAGAGAGAGAGAGAGAGAGAGAGAGAGCAAAAATATTATATCGGAAAATGAAATTGAAAAATGTTGGAAAAAATGGAAGGCGAACTAAATTAATAGGGAGAGTAAATGAAGAATAACATAACGAGAGGTGAGAAGTGGCAAGAAAGGTGGTAGGAATGAGGAAAAGAGCAAACACACACATTCAGAGAGAGAGAGAGAGAGAGAGAGAGAGAGGGGGGGGGAAGGAAAGCAAGATGGCAAGGTCGAAGCGAAGAAACTATCATATAAAATTTCACCAGTTGGACTTTTTCCTTGTTCAGATTCTCTTCTCTGTGAAAACACTTTTTATGAGATGGTAGTTGATAATGTTTATAAAAATTATTGAATAAACAGATAGTCTAACAAATCAATATATACACACTATAGGTAGACAGATAGTTGTAGATAGAGATATAGATAAAAAGATAAGTAGAAACGAGCACACATACACACACACACACACACACACACACACACACACACACACACACACACACAACACACACACACACACACACACACACACACACACACACACACTACACCCCCCCCTCACGCACGCACATGCAACCCCCTCAAAGAAGGTGGAGTGAGGGAGGAGTCGCTGAAGTCACAGTACAGAAGACAAATAATGAGTGAAGTTTGGAAAGGCATTTTAGCGAACGGCACCTTGTCGTCTCTGAGTGGCAACAAATGACCGATGTAACGCATACCAAAACAAGAGATTACTTTGTGAAGCGAGAGAGAGAAGAAAATGATAAAACATGATCAGAAGTGTTAAAAGTACCTAACATCGGTACATAATGTTAGATTTTAACATTAAAAAAATTTTACTCGTCAAAGTATCATGAAGTAAATGTACTCAGGCAGAAGTACAAACGTGTCTTGTTCATAAAGCACTCTAGTACTGACTTCTCAGCGAAATTCAACCTGTAAAATAATTAATTTTTTGGTGTTGGAACTGTGACATTTTCAAAAGTGAGGAATGCAATGTAGTGGCCTGAAATAGTATGAAGGCTTCAGGTGCTGATGAGATCTAATCAGAGATAGTCAAGAGTGAAAGGAGAGCACGAAATTGTTAGGGTTGTTGTTGTTGTTTAGATTTACCTCCCCTAGGGAGGACCAGGCCAAATAAGGGTCCGCCAGAGCAAATCTTAAAAATTAATAGGGCTCAAAGAGAGCTGCTGGTGGTGCAGTGGATTCGTCCACCTGTAGGGCGGTGGCTCAATCGGTAGAGAGGTGGCCTGCAGTCCTTACGGACCCAGGTTCAAATCCCGGCTGGGGCAGGGAACAGTTTAAGGATTTGAATTTCAATAAATCAGGCTTTACTGATCTACCAGATGACCCGCCGACATGTCGTAAAAATACCCCCGCTAATACCAATACACTAGTCCTGTATGAGACAGCCCTAGCATGTATTCAATATGGACGGTGGGTGTTAGCGCCGAAGTGGTGACATGTAGAGGTGTATGGTATGTAGGAGGACTGCTGGGCCTTGATAGCTGGCTGTGAAGCCTATGCCCAGAGTCGGACACATAAAAAAAAAAAATAAAATAAAAGTGAAAAGCTAACGAGATGGAGGGTAGGTGGAGACGGCGTCGAGCAAGACTGAGGTTGGGACGAGGGCAACGATTGCAGCAGCAGTGGCAAAGGGAGAGACCTCCTTACGAGTCTGCCAACTAAGGTGGAGCGGAGGGCGGCAGTGGAGGGGCAGTCAAGCAAGAAGTGGAGGAGTGGCCAGTCTGCCGTTTCGTGACAGTGAGGGCACGGTTCAGGGGCAATCTCTGCATTTGAAAGTAGCAGGGGTAGCCGAGCCGTAGGCAGCATAATCGTACCACAAGCGATTTAGGCGTGTGAGGGGGAGTGTCAAGGGGCTCGTAGTTTGTAGCCTTAGCATACCAGGTGGCAGAGCGAGAGCCCTCTGCCACATGTGTCTCATGGTCAGATTGCATGAGCCAGAGAATGGTGTGGCTGACTGCGTTTCAGCAGAGAACAGCTCGTCCTGAGAGGGAAGGTGATGGTAGGGTGGAGCGTTGAGAGCGACCAGCGTCATCAGTGAGTTCGTTACCGGCGATGTCTATGTGGCTGGGCAGCCAGTGTAGGTGGATTTCCCCTCCACTCTGAACGATGGAATCAGCAACTGCTAGTATAGAGGGCAGCAGATTCACATTGTCAGTGAAACGTCGTGCACGGAGAGCGTGCAGGGACGTGAACGAGTCAGTGTGGATGACCACACGTTGGTGGCGGTGGGAGCAGACATGTCTGAGGGCGCCTAAAATTGTGACAAGCTCCGTCTCGTACACAGCAGCTCCAGAAGTTAGCCACCAGGTCTTGACACGACCATCACTGACAACTGCGGCACCTGCAGACGGACCCATCGGTGAAATACCCGACTATTCCCAGGGTCCAGAGTGGTGCCATCCTATGTAGGCCATACTGGCGTAGGAGGGCGGGCAGAGATGCTCTAGAGCATTCGGCAGAGGGGACAACACTCTGGATCGCAGGAGGCAGCCATGGAGGGGGAGGTGTGTAGGCAGGGTCGGGGAGGTCAGGGCCCCCTAGGAAGGCATCAGTTGCTCCCTGATTGTGGATTATGTTGACAGTGATGTGTGCCCAGTCCTTATTCGGGTGTGGTTCAGGGGGGCCTCTCGAGGGTGTGCTGGAGAAGCAAGGAAGGTGTGGCCTGAGTCGGCAGAGCTGGGCAGAGACTGCTGTCAATCGACTCCAGATTCTGTGCTGGAGAGATGGGTAGCCACTCTCAACCATGAGGTTCTCAATTCGCGTCCAAAGAGGAGCTCCCAGCATCACACGCAGTGCAGAGTTTTCCAGGACTTATAGGAAGCGAGATTGCGCCCCAGAGAGCCCTGCAAGACAAACTCCACTGTAGTCAACAAGGGAACGTATGGCGTGTGTGTTGAAGGTCCAAATTGTTAGGTGGAAATATAAAAGAAATATTGAATGACTGCTATTGTAGCGGTAGAGTGGAAGAAGGATATGATTGTGCTTGACAAAAAAAAAAAAAAAAAAGTGGTCGAAATAAGTTGAAATCACGCTATACGGCAACAGATAGTTGTACGAGAGGTCTCTGGAATAATAATGCCAGAAAAGACAAGGAATACGCCGGAATATTTGGTGAGTTACGAACACCTTGGCCTTAGGGATGGTAGGGGATGTGAGGAACAAAGTATGTGAACTGAAACATCAGTGGTGAAAGCTTGTGAAAAAACTGTAAGGCATTTATGGCACCGATGGATCATGTAAATGCGGGTGAGAGTTTTGATGATGTAGATTATCCAGTGGTAGGGTAGGTGAGCTTTTTGTCGATCAAGGTCAGTACTGGAGTGAAACAAATAGTGGGATGTTAACATGGTTATTTACTTGCGTGTGTGTGTGGAGAGAGGGAGAGAGAGAGAGAGAGAAAGAGAGAGAGTGAAACCTATAAAACCCTGAGAGAAAATTGAAGCCTGTAGGAAAAATAAAAGTAAGGTAAGCTAAAGGAAAAATAAGAACTACCGAAGAATAACAAAACGAGAGACGAAGAGAAGTCCCAACGAGTGATAGGACTATGGAAAAAGGTAGTTACACCTACAGAGAGAGAGACTGCAAGATAGTGATGTCGAGGACAATTAAATACACAGCCCTGCATCATTTTTGCTAAGTAAAAAATAACACATTATAAGGTAATTAGTGGTTGCTGATTCCAAAAATGGCTTCAGTTTTTGTCGCGCGCAATGTTTAACAAAGTAGGATGTCATATTTTATCGGAAAAGCATGATTTAGTTGCATGACTGGCATTTCCACATTATTTATATTATTTTTTATTAAGCATTTGTTATTTCTGTTATTTTAATTGACTACTAAACATTTTTATATAATTGTTCATTATATTAGTTATTTATCATACATTTCTTAACTATTCTGAGCTGCTGTAGTCGCTCAGCTAGCTCCATGTTACTGTATTGCTCATTTGTTTTTCATTCGCAGGTTGCAATTATGGCTGCAAGTCAAAGAAAGTGTACACTTGACCGAGATATCTTTCGATACATGACGGATGTTTTGCTGCACCAAAACAGCGGACCCAGAATATCAGACTTTGTTAGAAATGCATATCACGCATATTTTGGAATAAAATTGGGTGGTCAAGATGAACCTTGGACCCTTCATTCAGACTACCGATCTTGTGTTGAAAACCTGAGACAATGGACCCAAGCAAAAAGGAAGATTCCTCTGGTCTGGAGGGTACTGTAAAGCCATCTCATTGGTTTGAATAAAGAAAAAAACTGTTTTTAATATCTATGTTCAAAATTTCCCTGCTATAACAGATGAAAAACCAAAAGCTGCTAAATCTGATGGTCCTCAGGTAAGACTGCTGATGAAAGACCAGCAGTTCCAGAACTCTATGAAAATAGGTGAAAGAAATGCTTGGAATGCAATTGCAATGGTTGGATCAGATTTTCTTGGACTTGCTAAGGCTGAAAACTATCATAACCTTGTTGAAACTTTACTCGGAAACTTCTAGAAACTAGGATGCAATATGAGTGTCAAAGTTTATTTCCTTCATGGTTATGTACTCTTTTTTTTTTTTTTTTTTTTTTTGTCCTGAAAACCGTGGAGCAGTACGTAAAGAACAAGGAGAGAAGTTCCATCAGGATAGATACACAACAACAACAACAACAAAGGTATGAAGAGAAGTGGGACACAAACATGTTCGCCGACTACTGCTGGTGCTAGCGAGATTATGTCGACATTACTTACTAGCATATATGAAAGAAAAGGAAATTCACTCCGAAGCAGTACTACATATTAAAAAAATCCATTACTCTACTTATTTTTTTTTTTTCATTAAACAAACTGACTTTCTACGCTAATTCTGACTTTATATAAGAAATCAGCACTTTTAAAAAAATGTAAGATCAGTACTTTTTATCAAATCAACAACAACAACAACAACAGAACCAGGATGCAGGGCTGTGTTAGATTAATTGTCACCATTTGGGCATTTTTTTTGTTGCTGAGCTTCTCTTCTTCCGGAGGACATTTTTTTCACTGTGGAACTGCCTTTTTTATTATTCTGAAAATTATCGTACACACACACACACACACACACACACACACACACACACACACACACACACACACACACACACACACACACACAATTTTTCTTGCTCTGACTTACATTCTTTTTCTCATGTATACACAAAACGAACGCAGACTCACATACATAAGACACCAACCCACACACCTTTCCATTGGCAAAATCCCCCCACGCACACACTCCCACAGAATCTCCTAAGCAAACGGATATACTGTAGATAATAAACACTGACACACACACACACACACACACACACACACACACACACACACACACATTTAAAGCTTCCCTTCTACTACAGAACACATCGGTTACTATATCCACTAACATGATGTGTTTCTCAGTCTTTGACGCCAACGTATGTGACTGTGCAAACCAATTCTTGATCTGCAAACTTTGTCACAGAGCTGGCATGTCAAGACTGGGTTTGCTGGGAGAACTCTGTTTTAACTGCGTCTCCATTGTCTACGCTCTTTTCTGCCCAGATAAGGCACTGCTTTCAAGGTCTTTTTGTATGATGTTGCATTCCTTCAGAGTTGTCTGTGTATGATCTTTATATCTCGTATTCTGTCCCCCTGGGTTGCAACGCACTGCAGGGAGTTAGCCATACAGAACCTGGCGGGGAAGGCGGTGTTTAGGCGTGCGAAATAATTGTCCGTCCCATCTAAGCTGTTTTTTAGACAGCATGGTTTCTAAGTTGGTTGACTTTGCCAGCTGGAGACTTTGTGAGTGACGGACTTTATCCTCCCATGTGAATCCTAGATGTACTGTAAGCATCGGATGTGAAAAGACTCAAGCTGTTTGATGTGACCCTAGTAAGTAGTCCAGGATTCATCAACGTATAAGAGGGTGGAGAAGTATATAGCTGTATATACTGATACTTTCGTCTCTATTTTCAGAATTTTTTCTCAGAGGCACCGGATCTGAGACTCCCCAAAGAGGCTGAGACGTAGCTGATTCATGCAAGGTCTTCACCATCAAAGTTATGTTTATCTGTGAAAACACTTCCAAATTATGAAAAATTCTCCACCTGTTTTGCATTTTCCCTATTCATCTGAAATGCAAGAGGCCCTGCTGCATTGTTTCTCCGAGATGTTATTTCTTTTTTATGACACTTATTCGGAGACCCATTGAATGGTATACGCTGGAAATGATGGTGAGACTCCGTTGTAAGACTTCTGTGGCATGTGCAAAGGACAGCAGAGTCGTCAGAATATTGCAGTTCTAGGAAATGAGCTATCACAGTCTTTAATTGTGCTTGAAGATGTCTGAGATTAATTACCATTTAGACGGAATTAAATTTTTATTCCATCATCAGGGTTCATTTGCAGGTGACATAGAAGGGTGACTGCAATGACATGTATTGAAAATGACAGGAACTAGGACACATCCTTGCTTTACACCCATGTCTTCACTGAAGGGTTCGGATTTACTCCCATGTATGGACACACGAGCATTCATGTTGTCATGCAGGCTCTTTAGGATGGTAAAAACTTTGTTTGGAACTCCAAACTTTGAAAGGGCATTGCATAAAAGTTCTCTGTTGACAGAGTCAAATGCTTTTGCAAGGTCAGTGAATGTAATATGCCAGTCACGGTTCTGCACGTAGCATTTGTCTTGCATCTGTCGGGCAACAAAAATCATATCACAGGTACTTCGTTCCCTCCGAAAGCTACAGTGTGTTTCAGGAAGTGCTGACTTAGACAAATGTTTTGTCAGTCTGGATAACTTCATCTTGGATAGTGCTTTGTTAGCATTCACAAGGAGTGAGATACCTCAACTGTTGTCACAATTCCAGTGGTCCCTTTCTTCTCGTAAATGGTTACAATGTCAGAGGCAAGCCATTCAGATGAAATTTGCTCTCAGTTAGTCAGAGTATGAGATAATGGAGACGCTGATGAAGTAACTGGCCACCCTCTTTGATCATTTCATTTGGTATGCCATCAGCGCCAATTATTATTATTATTATTATCATTATCATTATTATTATTATTATTATTATTATTATTATTATTATTATTATTATTATTATTATTATGACTTATTATTATTATTATTATTATTATTATTATTACTATTTCTCAGAGTTCGGATGACCTAAATAGATTCTTCAGGTATAGATGGGACACCAAGATCTGCCGCTAGAGAGGCATTTTGGATGTTATCATGGATATTGCTCTCCACATTTTTTTTTTTATTTTCCGAATCGCTAAGGTGTTTAAGTGTTACGCCCATTTTTCTAGGACTGTTTGCCTGTCTTTCAGGAGCTCTGCTCGGCTGATCGAATAGGGTTTATGTTGTGCTTGGTTGGCCCATAGATGGTTTTATTGAATTTGTAGAAACCATGCTGGTCGTTAATATCAGCCAGTCTTTGCAGCTCTTTTGCCTGCTCGCTCCATCATCTGTTCTCCAAGTCACGCGGTTTTCTCTGGGCTTCACTTTTTAAGATTCTGGAATTCAGTTTTTAAGGTTAAGGAGCTAAGATGAGCCAGCCAGCCGTTATGTGCTCTTTTCGTCACTGAACACACACACACACACACACACACACACACACACACACACACACACACACACACACACACACACACACACACACACACACACACACACACTAAAGCTCTCCTCACACAAGCACACGCACGCAATCATAAAGAAGGAAAGATCAAGGAGGAGTAGCAGTAACTACAATAAAGAAGACAAATAAGAAAGTTGGAGGGAGACTTTTTTGAGCTGCATCTTGTCTTAGAGTGGCCAAAAATATCCGACTTACCGCACACTAAAACAAGAGATTACTTTGGGAAGGGATATAATGAAGAAAATGATATCAAAACAGAAGTAACAGAAAACTTGATGACAGGAAATAATGCAAAACTAGAAATGATTCAGAGCAATAGGAAACTGTATCTAAGGTAAAGTAAATGGGAACTCAGGCGCTATAAAGCGCTTAGCCGCGGTGGTCATCTCCCCAAAGTAGGCCTTTGAGATTGTATCGGATTATTCACCCAATGTCCAGATATATGAGTCCACTACATTATCCAGGTTCTAGCAAATACCTCCCCAAAGTATTACCCCTGGATACCCATTTTACCTACTAAACCATAAACGGTGGATGGACACCTGAGTGGACCTGTTGTTCGCATCAGGATTTGAACTCTGGCGCTGTGTGACCGGCAGAAGCATTGCTGACAACGCTAAGCACTTGAACGTGGTGGCTGCGTGAAAGCAATAAAAAATAGTAAAAAGAAAACTAGAAACTAATAGAATAATGGCAAAGTATGAGAAACTACGGCATCCACGACAGTTAGAATCGATGATGGCTGTTCCCACGAAATAGGCCCATTGTGTCATAAAACTGAGCTTGAACACCGAGTCAGAAGAATAAGATAGAGCTTGGGCGTCTCACCCGTGTCAGGAAAACAATTAACGGAATACTTTGTACTCTCTCTCGTTGGTGCTTGGTGTGGGTGCGTGGGAGGAGAACAAACGAGAGTCTATCTTTTTGGTGTGGAGGGTGTTGGTAAAGGGCTGAGAGTCTGTAGTTTTGGCCAAGTTCTGCAAGGGAAGGGAGTCCATTTTTTGCACTTTCTTATCCTACTTATTGCTCTCGTTCGCCTCCTGCTTCCTGCACAGAAGTTTCACACACACACACACACTCTCTCTCTCTCTCTCTCTCTCTCTCTCATACAGTGCGATGGGTAATTACTGCCTACGACAACCCGCTTGTGTGTGTGTGGGGGGGGGAGTTGTATTTTAGGTTTTGGTGAAGACATTTACTGTGCCATGCAAAAATTTTATTATTACCATTATTATTGAAATGCTTAGGTATGGGGGTGAGATTGTTGTGAAGTGGATATGGAAGTTGTGTAGATTGGCTTGGGAAGAGGAAAGGGTTCCAGAGGACTGGAAATCAGGTATAATTGTTCCTTTATACAAAGGAAAAGGAGAGAGAGAAGTATGTGGTAACCATAGGGGTATTTGCCTACTTAGTGTGACTGGTAAAATATATGGTAGAATACTTATTGATAGGGTTAGGCATATGACAGAGGAGCTAGTTGGAGAAGAACAAGGGGGATTTAGGAAGGGAAAAGAGTGTGTAGATCAGATATTTGTTCTAAGATGTTTAGTGGAGAAGTATCTAGAGAAGGGAAGGAAAGTGTATGCTGCCTTCATGGAGTTGGAGAAAGCTTATGACAGAATAGATAGGCAAGGAATGTGGAAGGTATTAAGAATATAATTATGGAGTGGAGGGAAAATTGTTGAGTGCTGTGAAGTGTATGTACGAGGGAGCTAGGGTTACGGTGCGAGTGGATGGTGAGCTGAGTGAGTTCTTTGATCTCAGTGTGGGACTGAAACAGGGTTGTGTGATGTCTCCATGGCTGTTTAATATATACATGGATGGGGTTGTAAAGGAGGTGCAGGGTAGGGCAGTGGATGTGGGGGTGGCTCTAATGAATGAAGGTGAGATTTGGAAGATTCCGGTGTTGCTGTTTGCTGATGATACAGTACTGTTGAGTGAAGATGAATGGGAGTTGCAAGGTTTGGTGAATGAATTTGGGACAGTGTGTAGGAGGAGGAATCTGAAAGATAATGTAAACAAAAGTAAAGTTATGGTGTTTGAGAGGAATGAAGTCACAGAGTGTGCAGTGAGGTTGGATGGTGAGGATATGGAGAATGTGAGTGCATTCAAGTACTTGGGTAGTGTGATGAGTAAGGATGGAACTTTGGGGGATGAAGTGCGTGAAAGGGTACAGCAGGGAAGGAAGGTTGTTGGTACACTGAAAGCAGTGATGAGAAATAGGGAGGTGAGTATGGAAGTTAAGAAGTCACTGCATGATAGTATTGTGATCCCTACCCTGACATATGGAAGCGAGGCATGGACCTTGCAAGAGGGGAACAAGTCAAGAGTGAGAGCAGTGGAAATGAGTTACTTGAGAGGAGCATGTGGAGTGACGTGGAGGGACAGGTTGACGAATGAAGAAGTGAAGGAACGCCGTGGGGTGGATGTGGATGTGGTTGAGAAGATTAGGAGAAATACACTGAGCTGGTTTGGACATGTGAAGAGAATGGAGAATGAAAGACTGACTAAGAGGGTGTATGTAGGTGAGGTGGAGGGAGGGAGAGGGAGAGGTAGACCGAGGATGAGGTGGAGGGATGGAGTTGAGAAGTATATGAGGGAGGGGGGGGTGAGTTGGGGGGAGGGTAGTCAAATGTTGGGTAACAGAGCAACTTGGAGGCGTTTTGTCTGCGGCCACCCTTTGCGGGTTTAGGGCGTCGGGCTATAGATAGATAGATTTTCATTTACTTATAACCATTCAGTTCTTTTTTAATGTTTTTTCTCTATTAATTTATTGGTGATGCATATAATTTCAATGCTAATATATATATATATATATATATATATATATATATATATATATATATATATATATATATATAATCGACTGGCAAAGAATCTGATGAAAAATGTAAGGTTTAAATGTGAAAAAAAAAAAAAAATCCAATCTTTCTGGGAACATCGAGATCCATCTGCAGAATATTCATGGAGTCATCCTTGCGGTGATACATATAATGTCAATGCTAATTAATATTTACACATACGGAGGATAGCTTCCTTAAGCAGTACAAGGAAGTTACTATATGAAGTGGGCAAACAATAGGGAAGTATATTATTCTGTCCCAGCTGACTCCAGACCACTTTATTGAATGAGAGGAGTGCTTAGGAGGTAACCCTCTCGTGGGAGGGGCAACTACGGTGTTCTATTTCATTTAACAGCAGATAATTTCATTTAGCTTGGAGTGAGGCAGCGGTCTTAAGGAAATAATATAATATATAAATTGCCTGAAAAGAGTATATATCCATCTTTTTAAACGCCGAGAGTGAAGGATGTTAATTGGAGTGTTCCATTTGTCAGTGGCTGCTAATTCTGTTGACTTGAAGACCTCCAAGCACCACTTAATCAATGCTGCAGTTAGCATATTGTTCCATAATGTTTTACAGCATATCATTCATGAAAAGTACTTCGGAAGACATAAAAACATTTATCTGTTCTACTGCCAGACGCCTTAATCCCACTTACGGTGGCCACTAACAAATCGTCTCAACGTTGCCCTGTCCTCCTCCATTTGCTTGCCCTTCCTCCAACTCACCTCCTTTCCCTCACATATCTCCATTACGTCCCTCCATCTTATCCTTGGTCTCCTCCTCCACCTCACTCACACACTTTTATAGTCAGTCCCTAATTCTCCATATGGAAAAATATTAAGGTGTATTTGCAAAAAAATATCTCTAAGCAAGAGGTGTGCTGTTATTTCTCCGACGAAAAAAAAAAAAGAAAAAAAAAAGAGAAGGATTCTTTGGATTATTTTCGTTGAAGGAAAAAAAAAATAGTTCCTTTTCATGAGTAGTGAGGGGAAAGACAACCGAGGATTGAGACTGCCAGAGCAATGGGCAATGGGTGGAACAGACACAGAAGACCAATTCTTACACACACACACACACACACACACACACACACACACACACACACACATACATATCCTCGAATTCTTCCACTGACATCTTATTTCTCTCTCTCTCTCTCTCTCTCTCTCTCTCTCTCGCTGTTATTGATGGGGTGAGGGACGAGCGGGTGCTGATGTTCTCTTCATTTTCTCGTTATGCATGAGAATCGTCTGTCTCTCAGGCTCCAGAGGCTCTAACTCGCCGGATAGAAAGAGTTGCTCGAGTTACTTGTCCCCTTACGAGAGTGCTCATTTAACCTCGCATGTTCCAATGATTCACTCTCGGGTAAGTAAAATGGTCTCTTGTTTGCTGGAATACGTGATTCGTTCCAATCACGAATGGGTCAGCATGCCAGATGCAGGAACGAATCGGTGAAGAATAGATGGTAGAGTGTTAAATATCCACGCGAAATATCTGTGAAAAGCGTATCGGTTATAAGGCCAGCATTAAAAGTTTTTTCTTCCTACCTTTCTGCATTTTTTAAAAACTTACAGTAGGTAAGGCCTTTCGTACATAAGGCGTTAAGAAACTTGTCTGTAAGCAAGCGCCCATTGGAAATGCCCACCCTGAAGCTGAACATAACTGTTAGAAATGGCAAATAATAAAACCAGAAGCATTGCTTAACCATCGGTGAATCCGGTGACTATTTTGATATTCTTGCTGCCACCAGACGATTTTAATCAGCTCAGGACGGACCACTCATGGTAAAAGGGGGTTAAAGAAGGCTGTACCAAACTTCTCGAGCTCGATAGGTCAAAGTCTCTCCTAATGTTTTATTTTTTAAATTTTGTTTTATGTTAGGAAGAAGGAACCAAAGGCCGCGAGCCCGGAATTACTATTCCTTTCAAGAGAAAAACAAAATACAAGAAAGAGCCAAAATCAAGATCCGATCATTTGGAGATGCCTAGACATACTGCGTTTGAAAAACTGGAGATCATAGGAAGCAGGAAATACAGACAGAGGGAGATAGTTTCAGAGATGACCTGTTGCATAAATGAAGGACTGGGAGTAACTGTTAACTCTTACTTTAGAGAGTTGGACAGAAAAGGATGAGAGTTTACTGTTAGATGGGTGCTATGCGCCCGTCGTAGAGGTGGAGGAATACATGCAGACAGTTCAGAGGAGCAGTGACCGTTGAAGTAGCGATAGAAAAGATATAATGATGCAACAGTGAGGCGAAGAGACAGAGGTTGAAGGGAGTCAGTAAGAGGAGGAGAGTTAATGAGATGAAAAGCCTTTGACTCCACCCTATTGAGAAGAGCTGTATGTGGGGAGCCTCCCCTCACATGAGAGTTGTGCTCCACACAGGGGCAGATAAAACCCCTGTATAGAGTCAACAATTGTGCAGGGGTAAAGAAGGAACGGAGTCGGCTCAGCACACCTGATCTCTTGGCAGCAGATTTTACAAGAGATATAATATGATCTCTCCAAGATAAGTCCCGAGTAAATGAAACCCCAAGCATGTTCAAGGATGATGCAGGATTAAGCTGAGTATTATTAAACATTAGTGGGTATACCTGTGGAAGATTTCGTCGGGTTGATAGGTGTAAAAACTGAGTCTTTGATGCATTAAAAACAACCAGATTATTTTTACCCCAGTCAGAGATACGAGCCAAGTCAGACATTAGGTGTGCCATAGCCTCATCCCTTGTTTGCTGAAGTAACTGCTGAGATGGACGTTCCGGGAACCGAATGGAAAGGTGAAGGGTGGAGTCACCAGCGGATGAGTGGATAGGGTTAGATGTACAGCTTAGAAGGTCATTGATGAATAAAAGGAAGAGAGCTGGTGATAGGACAGAGCCCTGAATAACACCACTGTTAATAGATCTAGGAGAAGAACGATGGTCGTCTACAACAGCGGCTATAGAACGACCAGAAAGGAAACTATAGATGAAGACACAGATAGAAGGATAGAAACCATAAGAGGGCAGTTTGGAAATTAAAGATTTATGCCAGACTCGATCGAAAGCCTTTGAGATGTCAGGTGCAATGGCAAAGCTTTCGCCAAAGTCCCGAAAGGAGGATGACCAGGAGTCTGAAAGGTAGGTGAGAAAATCGGCAGTGGAGCGTCCCTGACGGAACCCATACTGACGATCAGAAAGAAGATTGTGATAGGAAAGACACTTTAAAATTTTTCTATTAAGATTTAACTCGAAAACTTTTGAGATACAGGATGTTAAAGCAATTGGACGATAGTTAGAGGTTTGGGAATGGTCACTCTTCTTTGGGACTGGCTGAATGAGAGCAAATTTCCAGCAAGAAGGAAAGGTACAAGTTGATAGACAAAGTCAAAAGAGTTTACCTAGGCAGGGTGTAAGCACAGAAGCACAGTTCTTGAGAACAACGGGAGGGCCTCCATCAGGACCATATGCCTTGTTAGTATTAAGGCCTGTGATGGCAGAAAATACATCAGCTGAAGAAATTTTAATGTCAACCATGAGGAAGTCAGAGGGGAGAAGTGATGGAGGAACAGCACCGGAATCGTCTAATATGGAATTGGAGGAGAAAGTCTGAGTGAAGAGATCTGCCTTTTCTGTATATTATCGTCTGGAGATGGCAGGAATAAAATAAGAAATACGTCACCTGCTTGAAATGGTCGCTATGAGATCCATTTTGTTGTTGTTGTGTCCCCGGCCTCATCAAAAGGGTGGACTCCATGGACTGCTGAATTAATTTGTCCTCCAGCAGTCTATCCTCCTCCTTTTGGGGACTGGAATGTAGTGGAGACGATTGTATAACCGGGCAGATAAGCCACCGGGTTGTATCGGCGCCATCACATGAAGGTGTCCCTCTTCAACGCCAGTCTGATGTCCCTGATTCTGGTGACGTAGTCATCAGTCAATACTTGCTACCTCTAGACGATTTTGCAATTCGTAAGAAACACCTTAAGCAATCAAGGGGTTAGTGAAAACCATATCAATAGCCTTAAGCTTAAATAGTCTCTCCAGAGGCAAATAAAATCGTCTTATTGAAGGAAGAAAAAAGTGGTCTCAGTGAACTAGGTAACCTCTTTTTTCTGTTGATGGATTTATATGTCCTGGTCTCGCTAACTCCGGACTACTTTATTCAGCTTAGAAAAGACACGAAAATGGATGAGTTACTAAATGCCTTCGTCAACCCCTTCGCCATTAAAATTCTGCCTTAAGGTGAACAAAATCGTCTGGAACCAGCAGGAATAATAGAAAACACACGCCACTGGACTGAAGAGATTAAGAGAAAACGGTTTAAGGTGACGGGCTAAGTCGGGATTCAATTTCTTCACCCCGATTTCATCTCTGAATTATTGTCTTCTCAAATCATCATGTCTTCTCTTTTTTTTTTTTTTTTTTTTTCAACAGCTAAACAAAAGAGACGGTTTAATTTGTGGTCTGGTAGGTGGAGGAAGAGTGGAGGAGGGAGAGAAAAGAGGAGGAGAGAGAGAGAAGGATCTGGGAGAAGGGGAGTAGGGAAAGAGTGAATGAGAAAGAGAGAGGGAATGGAAGCTGAACTGGAGGAGGAGGGGGGTGGGGGTAGGAAAAGAGTGGGAACGGATAAGTGGGAGGGAATTTTTTTTTTTTTTTTTTTATGTCCGACTCTGGGCATAGGCTTCACAGCCTGCTCACAGGCCCAATAGTCCTCCTACATACTATACATCTCCACATGTCACCACTTCGGCGCTAACACCCATCGTACATACTGATTACATGATAGGGCTGTCTCACACAGGACTGGTGCATTGGTATTAGCGTGGGTATTTTTCCATGTCGGCGGGTCTTCCGGTAGAGCAATGAAGTCTGATATTATGAAGTTCAAATCCTTAAACTGTTCCCTGCTCCAGCGGGATTTGTACCTGGATCCGGTAGGACTGCAGGCCACCTCTCTACCGACTGAGCCACCGCCCCACTAGAGGGGAGAAACAGACGGGGATAGGGGAATGAGGAAGAGAAAAGTGGGTCTAGGAAAGGGAGAGTTGGAGTGAGCGAGTAAGGGAGACAGAGGGGACCAAGGAGACTAGGAGGAGATAGGTTGTAGGAGGAAGAGAGGAGGGGAGGTAAGTGGAGGAGGAGGGAGTGGAGAAGAGTGGGAGGAAGAGAAAGGATGTTGGAGAACGAGAGGGGAAAGGGTGAGTGGAGGAGTTGGGAGTGGGGAAGAGTGGGAGGGAGGGTGACAGAGAGGCAAGCCTGCTGGGGACGGGAAGGGACTGCGATGTGGGGGGGGAGGGGGGGCAGGAAAAGAGCGTGTCAGTCACTATGGCAGGTGGTCATGGATTTGTCAGTGGGATTCACTTGACGTGTGTTGGAAAAGCTGTTCTTCTTATCTACCAGAATATCAAGGAACGCAGTTAAACAGGGACGGACATAAAAAGTCGCCTCCGTTAACCTCTGATTTGGAAAAAGAAGCTTGTCGCAGTGAAGTGGGAGTTGAAATTTACCCCTTCAGTACGATTACGTCTTTTATGTTAAGAGGAAATGGAGCCATTTCTGTTGTGAGCGAGTCGGTGTCTGTGTATGTAAATATATGTGTATGTCTCTGTACATCTGTAATAGCAAAATATCTTATGAATACCAAATTCAATTTCGATCAAATTTTACACATATCTCGTGTGTGCGTCTGGGAAGAAATGATTGATTTTGGTGAAGACTGACCAAAAATCAAATGTCTCAGATCAAAGTCAAAGTTTAGGAAGCAGTGTTATCTCATTAACACCTGATCCAGTTTGGACCAAAACTGTGAGGAAGCAGTTAGAGTTTATTGCAGATCAGTCAAAGGTCAAGGTAAACAACGGTCAGGAGCAGTGTTAGGACATAGCGTCACTTTGATCTCTGAACACACAGATTAGCAGAGACCCCTCGCAGAAGGCTAATTGAGCCAGTCGAAGGAAAATGTTAATTATATTTTCAAAGATTACTGCCTTTTCTCTTAGGTACGCTTACTTGTTGACTTGAGAGTTCATTAATATATTACCACCACACTACTAGCCACATAAAAGCACAGGACGACCCCCACACAGATTAAATGGCTAAAACATTCATTACGTTCATGTCGCGTCAACATTTGCCGTACATGTAATGGTTCTTTACGCTTGATGGTCACTAAATCACCCTATAATTTAACAAGCACGTTGATGCTGCTGCTGGGTAAATCCCATCTATATATCACCGAGGGGATATTCAACGACACAAAAGTAGTTATTCAATACTAACACTTGCTGCTATTATTCTCTGTTCACATTATCTTTACCTAAAATAAGGGAGGCTTCTTGTAATGAACGGGTTGCATCAGACTCTTCTTTCTCTTAAACAAAAATACCTTTTTTCTTTCATTCTTTATTATTAGTATTACTATTATTTTCAGCGCAGTACCCTCCTTTTGTTACTCCCTTCATTTTCATTCAGTTCCTCGAAACAATTCCTCACGCCCCCCCCTCCCCCCATACTGGATAAAACTTGTCACTCACATCCCAACCCTTCTTAATTACCATCACTTCCTTTCTTATCACCATCATCAAGCTTCAACC
>NC_136958.1:25847298-25864798 GCF_032717465.1 Coenobita brevimanus | reverse complement strand
ATATGGTCGGGGGACAGCGCCATTCATCATACTGGACCCCTTGCTCGATAAAGTTCACCAAAGTTGGAAGTGATGCATGTGCCTGAATATTTCGTTGTACTTCAGTTACTCCAACTATCATCATCATCAGCATCATCATCATTCTTACCTTTTTTCCCATCTAAGGATAGCATGAGGTGATATCTGCATGTCTGTCTGTGTGCCTGTTTGCCAGTCTGTATGCTTGTCTTTGCGACTGTCTGCCTAGCATTGTATTTGCCTGTCTGTGTCTGTATGTTTGCCTTTCTATTTGTCTGCTTGCCTGTCTCCATGCCTGCATGCCTGTGTGTGCATCTGTCTGCCTGTCTGTGTATATGCCTGCCTGTCTGACAGCCCGTTTAATGGATAGGATACTGTAACTTCGATGGATATGTGGGCTGCTGTTGGTGAGGTTTACCCAAGGGTAACCACGTTTTTATTTCCTTGTTGACGAAAGAGATTCTAACCCTTCCAACACAAAAAGGTCCTGCAGTAAGCGAAGAATACTTTCATTAATGTATTAAAAAATATATAATAGCAATGAAAGTATTAATGGAAGTTAACCTATTATATTCCAACCATCCATTCGTCGCCCGGTCTCGTGTTGTTCCATCAGATGCTTAGGGGATCCGGGCTAGGCTACTTAGTCCAAGAACTTTAGGCGACAGTGACCGGTTATTTTTCCTAGACTGACACGAGTTCGCCCAGTCAGACAACGGTGCGGCGATCATCCTTCCCTGCATCAATACCTAAACAAAACACAACGCAAACAACATTTCGCTCTATTCTTACTATAATGTAGCCCTTACACTACAACACAGGTCACTCACCTCCGTCATACCAGTATCACAACACCGACAAAGTTTTCATATAAACTCAACAGGTCTGCGGAAGCGCCTTGCTGAACTGGCAGGGTCCCTACAGTCCACCGGGTTTATGTCCTCATGATTCTGGGCGAAAACAAAGTCCACCCTTCCCCAGCTTTACCTCTGATATATCCTTATTCTCTTCCTCATATTTTCCAGTATTTTCTCTTCCACATGAAAACTTTTCCCCATTCCCTCTTACAACTCCTGGTGTGCAGAGACCTGATGTGTGAGAAAGCGAGAGAAAGTTTAGTCGAATGACTTAAGGAAGGCCATATATATATATATATATATATATATATATATATATATATATATATATATATATATATATATATTTTTTGTGTATGGAGAGAGAGAGAGAGAGAGAGAGAGAGAGAGAGAGAGAGAGAGAGAGAGAGAAATGCTAGCCAAGGAGGGGAGGGTGTGATGTGGATGAATGAGTAGGAGGATGAGGAAGGAGGGTAGGACAAGGGGGGAAATAGTCTAATCTAATGCACGAAAATTTTCAGTATTGTCTCGCGGCCTTGAAGACTTCAACTGTAATTAAAGGAAGCTCTATTAAAGCTTTTTTGAGACTCTTATAAAGCTTCAAGGAAGCACGTGTGGTGGTTACGGACCTTTGAACTTTAATTAAGAGAATTTTATATAATGCCTGGGCGATAGGTGTTTAGCAGATGATGGTCTGTGAGAGAGGCGGAGGAGGAGCAGGAGTAGGGGGAGGAAAATGGTGATGATGATAATGATGATGGTGATAAAGCTTAGGAGTAGGAGGACAAGGAAAAGGAATGTGTGCTTTGTCTTCCTCCAAGGATACAATGCTGCAGTACTGCCTTTTCTGATACTGAACTATATGAAATGGACCAAGTTAAAGTGAAAAGAAAATATTGACAGGCGTTGAAGTGCCATAATGGTGTAGCAAATGGGTGAGCAAGAGATACCCGGCAGACTTCAAGTCCAAGAAAATAAGTTCGGGAGAGCAATTCTCCGTAATGAAAAGCGCAGTAGAATCAAGTTTTGGAGAGTATATCCCACCAGAATAGCTCGGTAAAGTAAGGCCAGGCAGATTAAACCCCGGCAAGATAAAGCCCAGAAGAATGAGGTCCAGCGGAATATAACCTAACATAATAATTCCCAGCAGAGTGAAGCCCAGCAGAGTACTCTAAGTTCAGTAGAATAAAAGCCAGCAGAATGAAAAACAGAAGAATAAAGACCAGCAGAATAATGCCCAAGAGAAAAAATCCTAGCAGCACAAAGCCCTCAGTAAGTAGATTGTAGCACCAGTCGAACAGACCGGTACCCCCAAGGTGGCAAGAAAGCTGATGACATGGAGAGCTAGAACTCCCGTTACATCAGCACCTTGGGATTAACTTCTGACCATCTCTCATTGCCGAGCACTTTCAGTGTTTTAACATCGAGAGTAGGCAAGTCACTTTCCTATACAGTTTCCTCCAACTGTTAACAGGAGACTACATGCACATTACGCACCACACTTCCTGTTCTAAACTGAGGTAAAATGGCGCCTCAACATCCAGGCTTGGAGTCCCTCGGGGGAAGAGACCATAAGAACCCCCACCATCCGTCCCCATCCTGGTGATGACCAAGTGAGATGTGCGGAATTACTGTTTGACTCTTTATTAATTTCTGCAACATTCGTGGTCTTTCTTCTAATTCTCTCTGTTGAACCCCATGTCTCTTCCCTTAAGCCTCATCTTTTCTTCCTCACCGAGACTTGGCTATATGAAGCAACTTGTGGCAAACCCTTCTCTGTAACCACCTACTTTCTCCTTACTCATTTCAAAGCCAAAAGATGGGTGTTGTGTCTATGTAAGCAACAATATACATTGCCCTTGTGTTCCTGAACTTGAATCATCTGATACTCTACTCTTCGGTCTCAGCAATCATGTAATTCTCTGACTAAATATATCTGTGCTGTGTACTTATCCCCTAATTTTACTGATAAAAATTCTTTGACTATCTTGCTTTTGATATGAAAAACTCCCTATCATTTCTCCCTTCTCTGAATTATCCATTCTACTTGATTTCAGGGTTCACCACCATCATTGGCTCTCATCACCATTCACTGATCCACCTGGAGAACAAGCCTACTTCGTTTTTATCCTTAATGACCTAGAACAGCTTGCACACCACACTACCTTATCCCTGACCGCCCTGATGAGAATACCAATATATCTGATTTCTTCCTTACAATAAAATATTCTACTTACTCCCTTAATTCTTCTTTTCTGCTAGTCACCTACGACATAACCGTATCAGCTTAACTTCTCCTATTGCTCTAGTAAGGTCTATGGATCCTTTCAAGACGTGGCGGTTGTGGCACTTTGGTGCTGCTGATTGGGAGGTCCTCAGGCAATACTTCTTTGATTTTCCCTTAACTTATTACTATTTTCATGATAGAGGGCCATCTGAGTGTGTGATGTGCTCCAAAGTTTAGTCTCTCGGACATGAAAGTATAAATTTCTCTTAATCTCTATGTTATATATATATATATATATATATATATATATATATATATATATATATATATATATATATAAAGTAGGTTTACTCACGCTTCCTCTAATGCTGTCCACAACAGGGAGAAGGACTACAAAATGTACAGGAGCTAACCCACTCCTGAATCTCATGTATGTCTCTGGGCAGAAACGTGGTAACTCTGTTATTCACTCTGCTAAGAATAATTTCATTTGTACTTAATGCTCTGAACTCTTCGACTCATATTCTTTCTGTTCCTACTGGGACCTTGCCAAAATCCTCTCTAACAATTTTACTTCTTCCTCCTTCCGTGCTTATTCCGCTCTGAAGGCTTTGTAGCTGATTCTTGTGCTGAAAAAGCAGAACCCTTTTGCTCAGAATTTCTCCTCCATTTCCATCATAAGCGATTCTGGTGCTGTTCATTCATCACTTCCCATCTCTGACTTCCTCATTGCTGCCATTAAAATTTGTACAGTTGATGTAGTTTCTGCACTCACTGGCCTCAATACCAACAAGGCATATAGGCCTAATGGATCCCTCCTGTTATCCTCAAGAACTGAACCCTGTGCTTACATCCTTTCTAGGTAAACTCGTTTGCCTTTGTCTGTCGACCTGTACCTTTCCTTCTTGTTGGAAGTTTGCTCTCATTTATCCTGTCTCAAAGAGAGGTGACCATTTCCAGCCCTAATTGCTTTAATATGCTGTATTTCTAACGTTTTTGAACGTATTCTTAATAAAAAAAAGAATATTTAAAGCACATCTGCTGTCATAAATTTCTTTCTGATCACCAGTATGGAGTCTGACAGGAACGCTCCACTGGCTATCTTCTCAACTTCCCCTTTCAGACTCCTGGTCAGACTCCTTTAGGGACTTTGACGAAAGTTTTACCATTCCACTTGACATCTCAATGGCTTTCCAGTGAGTCTGGCATAAATCTTTAATTTCCAATCTGTCCTTTTACGGTTTCTATATTGCTATATGTGTCTTCTTCTCTAACCGCCTTTCTGGCCGTTTTATAGCTGCTGTTGTAGACGGCCATCATTCTTCTAGAGCTATCAACAGTGGTTTTCCTCAGGATTCTCTCCTACCACCAACATCCTTCCTTCTATTCATCAGAGACTTTCTGAATCGTACATTTAACCTTATTCACTCATACTCTGATGAATCCACTCTTCATCTTTCCATTCGCTTCTTGCAGCATCCATATCAACAGTCACTTCAACGAACGGGATGACTCTATTACACATCTAATGATTGACTTGGCTTATAATATCTCTGATTGGAGTAAAAGTAATCACGGTATTTTTAATGCATCAAAAGCTCAGTACTAATATCTTTCAACCCTTCAAAACCTTTTGCAGGATTATTTTCCAATTTTAAACAACATCCACTTCAATCCTGCATCATCTCTGAACATCCCTGGGGTTTCAAATTCTAGGGATTTAGCTTGGAAACATCATATTACCTCTCCTGTAAAATCTATTTCCACGAGATTGGGTGTACTGAGTCACATCCGTGCCTTCTTTACTCCCGCACAGTTGTTGACTTTATACAGGGTTTTTATTATCCCCTGTGTAGATTACAAATCTCGTGTCTGGGGACGCACCCTACATCCAGCTCTTCTCAACAAGGTGGAGTCAATGGATTCTCGTATCATTAAATCTCCTCCACTTACTGGTTCCCTTCAACCTCTGTCCGTTCTTCTCACTGTTGCATCTCATCTCTTTTCTATCGCTGCTTCAACGGTCACTGCTCCACTGAACTGTCTAATTGCATCCCTCCAGCACTACGGAGTGAGCGAAGCCGTCTGATAGCAACTTTTCCTCTCTTTTCTGCCAAACTGTAAAATGCAAGAGTTAACCTTTACTGCATGTACTTTAGGTATGCAACAAGTCATCTCTGGACCTGTCTTTCTCTTTGTGCATTTCCTACTGCCTATAACCTCCAGTCTTTTAAATGTAATGTGTCCAGGTATCTCGAAATGAAAGGCCCTTGAATATGGTTCACTATTATTTTGATTTAATATATCCTGAAGTGAACAATCTTTAGGGATTCTGGTGCTTGGTTCCTTCTTCTTTGTATTAAAAAAAAGTTTATTCCTGGGAGTCACTGCAGGAGAATAAAGCCCCTCGTTAATTTCACGGAGCTAGGTACGGACTGCTGTAGAAGAAAGCCCCTTACGTTATTAAAATGAGCCTCCTAACCCCGGGAGAATAAGCCCAAAAATTCGCTTTGTCCTCGTCTGACAAAGATCCCGAACCCCAATCCGCTCGGTCTGACTGCCAAGTGTAGTCGGATCAGAAGGTGGATCTCCCTAGTACCCAAGGTGATTCATTTCTTCCTCATATATAAGGCTCATCAAATTCTATGCAACCACATCTTTACTACTGAATCTCTGAATGTGGTCCAGTTCCGTCAGATGAACGCAAAGGGACTGTAGTTCATTCCACGGAGCTTCCAACGCCCACCAAAATACGCCCCACAGTTGCTTACCCAGGAGCAGTTCCGCTCCTGCACAACCTTAATCTCGAAGGAAACTTTACTGAATTCGGAAGCCCGGGTAGTTTGATTAACCTGATTGTTAGTGGACTCGGAGTGAAGCATAAAGAACATGCTTACGACTCTCAGTACGTGGACCTGAGTCTAGTATGAGGGACTGTGCAGAATGGGGGAGTGTGCAGTGTGAGGGAATTTGTTGTGTGAGGGAATGTGTAGTGTGTTGTGTAGTCCCAATTTGCTTGTACAGTCTGAGCATGTTTAGTCTCTCTCTCTCTCTCTCTCTCTCTCTCTCTCCCCTGTGTGTGAGACAAAGTATGGTGTGATTAAGTGTGTCGCATTAGCTATGTATAGTCTTAGCATTTGTTTAGCCGTGTTAAGTGTTAGTGCGTAGGCTTCAGTGAATGTGTGTGAAAAAGAAGTGAGATGAAGGTGATGAGTGAACTTGGTCACTCCCACAGCCTGAATAGTTGGTTGCATGAAATTCGGTGAGTCTTCATTATGAAGTAGGAATGAGTCTCCTTGGTTACTGTATTCGGTTCTGTTTTACTTGACGAAACTGGGCAGCTTCCACAACCTGAGCAGTAAGTCGTGATTACAGGAAGTTCGAAAAGCCTTGGTTATAAGTAGGAATGAACCTTCTTGGTCACTAGTTAAAACGACCTGCCAGTCTGTGTATACCTGCACATCACTTCTCGACGTTCTTGTTAAGTCGAGGTATATTATCTATTCACGCTTGACAATGGGTTCGGGTGAAAGGGATTAGGACCTTTCGTGAGGTAAGAACTAATACTCTGAAGGCTGAATCACAGTAGTAAAAAGAAGTAACTCTTACTGTAAATGCCGGAGAGGTAGGGAAGTTCGAGGTTCACATAGGCGAGAGTGAATTCAAAGTCGCGTGGAAAGTGACACAGACTTGAATATGATCCGCATTATAAATACTGAAGCCTTGAATGAATACTCATAGCCTATGATTTCATCATCCTTTGTGTAATTTTAACGCTCAGTATGCTGCATGTTTGATCATGAGCGTGTTCTGCCTCAGTTCCCCCCTTCTACCGTTATAGTAGAGTAAGTCGTTCTCTCTGTTGCTTAGAGTGGGATTATCAGCTCTTTGTCCCCATGGCTTCATTTGCGCGTCCCTCTTACAAGTTGTATCAAGCTTTGCTGGCCCCTATATAATGAGCTCATTTTCTGCATCATTGCCACTTAGATCTGCTCCTCATTTTGTTCACATCTCTGTCCTCCCCTGTACAGTTATTATTATTGTGAGTGCTCAAGAAATCTCCAAACATCTAGCAGCTGTGTGTAATTTGAGTATAACTGTTGTTGCATTTTTTTCTTGTACTGTATAGCATAAGTTTAATTTGTAGGCCTAGTGAAGTTTTTGTAATTCATGTAGGGATCTTTATGTCAGTCATTTTTGATAATGGTTTGTATCTGTAATAATTTATCTGGCATTCACTGAGTATTATCTGGTATCTCATTTTTTATCAGGCTGACTTAGATAAATTTACTCTTGCTAACTTCGTGTTAATAGAGGCTATTGCAGTTAACCATATATTTAACCTGTTTATTTTGCCATTACATTATCCTTATGAGTCCTGAATGTTTTGTTGTTAGTTTGTGCATTAAACTTTAACTTGTAATTTTACCTAACTCTTTTGTTTTGAACCTGGAACTTTACGGGACAGTAGTGACTCTTCGTATTCTCACTTAAAGTGTACATTATCTTTCTCTGTTTCGTAACATAAATTTGGCGACCTCTCATCAGGATATTCAGGATATTATCATAAGGATATTGTTTGATATTTTGTGACTGTGATATATTCATGATGGCTACTATTTCTACACTTGATGAAGCCAAAGATTTTTTGTCAAATGTGCAAACAGTGTGTGATATAGAAAACAGAACAAAGAATGAACTTAAGCTTGTTGCTCAACAATTGGGAATTGCAGTTCACTCTCATCATTCTAAAGATCAAATTGTTGGCATGATTAATAAAAGCTTGTTTAATGTAACTCCTCCAAATGAGCAAACGCAGATTGAATTAGCTAAGTTACAGCTAGCTCTGCAGGAGGCTCGTGCTAAAGAAGCTGAATTTCAGGCAAATGCTAAGCAGGCGGAGTCTCAGGCTCGTATTCAGGAGGTTGAATTTCAGGCAAATGCTAAAGAGGCGGAATCTCAGGCTCGTATTCAAGAGGCACAGGTACAGGCTCAGGCACAAATTGAACTTGCCAGGATTCAGGCAGACCATGAGTATCGCATGAAACAAGGTGGAACTGGATCATCTAGCTCTGATGATTTTGATGTGGCTAAAAATGTTAAACTTGTCCCTCCTTTTAATGAATCTGATTTAACAAAGTATTTTCAGTTGTTTGAGAGGGTAGCTACAGGTTTTAATTGGCCTAAGGAGTATTGGCCAGTACTCCTTCAAACTGTTCTCACTGGTAAAGCTCAAGTAACTTATGCATCTTTGCCTCAGGATCAGTCTGATAATTATGATGTAGTTAAGAGCTTGATTCTTAAGGCCTATGAGCTTGTTCCTGAAGCTTATAGAGTAAAATTTAGGACAACTTACAAGCAAGATAAGCAATCCCATGTTGAGTATGCAAAAATCAAAGAAGATCTGTTAGAGCAGTGGTTAAATTCTAAGAATGTGGATTCTGATTTCGGTAAATTTAAGCAGATGATTTTACTGGAGGATTTCAAAAGGTGTATTTATAAAGATGTAAGCCTATATCTTGATGAGAAAAGAATAGATAATTTGTCTGATGCTGCAGTTTTAGCTGATGAATATGTTCTCACTCACAAGAGATATTCTAAAGAAAAGGGGAAAGCTGAGAGTAAGTACGTTGCCTCTACTCAGAGTACAGGTAACAGGAAAGAGAATAAGGATGATGTTTCTCAGGAAGTAAATACCAGCTTCACCTCTAGATTTCAGAAAAGTAAATGTACTTATTGTAGTAAGCTTGGTCATACTACGGAGAGATGTTTCAGGAGACAGCGTGATGTGAACAAAAGGAGTCTTTAAATATTCAGTCAATTGGTCTAGTGTCCACTCTTGAGAGTTCCCAGAATTCTTTAACTGAGTTAACTGAACCTGCTTTGAGGGGTAACTTAAATTCTCATGTTGGAACTCCTCTTTGAGCAGTAACGTGGGTGACACTCTCAAGAGTTCATGTGCTAATTTCCTGTCTGATGGTTTTGTCAGTCCTCTGGACAGTAATGACAGGAAATCAGTTCAAATATATCGTGATACAGGTGCTTGCCAATCCCTTATGCTGACCAGTGTTCTAGGCTCTAATGTTAATTCCTCTGATGAAACTGTAATCTTACAAGGTGTAGGGAATAATTACTCTCTGTCCCTCTGTGCAGAGTGAATTTAGAGTCTGGTTTTGTTAATGGTTCCGTTATGGTTGGGTTGGTTGAGACACTCCCAATGTCAGGTGTAACTTTCTTACTTGGAAATGATATTGGTGGAAGTCAAGTGTGTCCAGCTCCTCAGTTGTCTAGTGAACCAGTGGCTGTGTCCCAGGATTGTGATGTCCCTGATGTGTTCCCTGCATGTGCTGTCACTAGGGCTAAGTCTAAAGTTACTGGTGATTTAGAGGATAATGATGATGATGATGTTATCCTAGCTGACACTTTTCTTGCTAATTTGGACCACTCACCAGATGAGGCAGTACCCCGTAGTGTTGATAATTTGTCTCGTCAAGAGTTGGTTGAGTTACAGGTTGCTGACCCTGAGTTGAAAGGTCTAGCTAACTCTGCTTACAGTGAAGAAGAGTCAGCCGGTGCTTCTACTTGTTATTATGTAAAGTCAGGAGTACTTATGAGGAAGTGGAGACCCCAACAGCATCAGCCAACTGTGAATGGGAGGTTGTACATCAAGTTGTCATCCCTCGTGTTTGTAGGCAGGATATCATTAGAGTGGCTCATGATTCCAGTTTGGCAGGACACCTTGGAGTGAGGAAGACTGTGGCACGCATTTTGAAACACTTCTACTGGCCAGGTATCTTCAGGGATGTTTCCTGGTATTGTAAGTCTTGTCACACCTGTCAAGTTGTGGGGAAGTAATCAGACCAAAAAGGTTGCACCTCTAGTTCCCATTCCTCCTTTTGAGGCGCCTTTCACCCGTGTGTTGGTGGATATTGTGGGCCCTCTTCCTAAGACTTCTTCAGGATTTTCTTATGTGTTGACCCTGATTGATATGGCTACTCGTTATCCTGAAGCCATTCCACTTAGAAATATCTCAGCAAAGAACGTGGTTAAGGAAATGCTAGGGTTCTTCACAAAGTTTGGTCTGCCCAAGGAGGTACAGTCAGACCGAGGAAGTAATTTCATGTCAAATGTTTTCAAGCAGTCTCTGAAAGAGTTGGGCATCACCAAGATCACGTCTTTAGCTTACCATCCCCAGACCCAAGGAGCGTTGGAGAGATATCATCAAACACTCAAATCGATGCTCAAGAAATACTGCTTGGACCATCAGAAAGACTGGGATAAAGGTCTTCCATTCGTTGTGTTTGCCGCAAGAGAATCTCCAAATGAATCACTGGGCTTCTCACCTTTTGAACTACTGTTTGACCATGAAGTAAGAGGACCCCTTAAGTTACTCAAGGAATGCTGGCTGTCGGAGGAAGATGACGTCAACCTGCTGGAGTATGTGATGAAGTTCAAAGAACGGCTGTCCACTGCTTTACAGCTGGCGAGAGAGAATTTAGGAGCTGCTCAGGAGAAGATGAAGACTTGGTATGATAAGAAGTCCAGGTTACGCCACTTTCAGCCAGGAGATCAGGTTTTGATTCTGCTACCAGTTCATGGGCAACCTCTTCAAGCCAAGTTTAGTGGCCCTTATTTCGTGGAGAAGAAACTCAGTGATGTCAGCTATGTCATCGCCACACCAGATCGTAGAAAAAGCAAGCAACTATGTCACATCAACATGCTAAAGTTATATCACAGGCGGGACGAAAATAATCCAGTCTGCACTGTAGCTGTTCCACCCGAGTCTACAAGTGAAGTTCTCCCATGCAGCATGAGCCTGAGTGATAGTTTGGGGAAGAATCCTGATATCATGAATGATCTCCAGACTAAGCTTTCATCTACCTCCCAAGGAAAGGCAGGAGTTTTCGGCATTACTGCAGGAGTACCCGCAAGTGTTCCGTGCCACTCCAGGAAGAACCACTGTGTTGATGCATGATGTCGATGTTGGAGACGCAAAGCCAATTAAATTGCCTCCTTACCGTGTGAACCCAGTGAAAGTTCCTCTCATCCAGAAGGAGCTTGGCTACCTGTTGGACCACAAGATGATTGAGCCCTGTCAGAGCGAGTGGAGTTCTCCTGTCACTCTAGTCCCTAAGCCAGGTGGGTCACAGAGGCTTTGCATTGACTACAGACGTGTTAATCAGATAACCAAAACAGACACTTACCCTCTCCCTCGCGTGGAAGATTGCATAGACAAGATCGGAAAGGCTAGGTACATAAGCAAGTTTGATTTGTTAAAGGGATACTGGCAAGTACCTATGACTGAACGTGCTAGGGAGATCTCATGTTTTGTAACACTAGGAAAGGCTTTTGCATGTTCGGTAATGCCATATGGTATGAAAAATGCACCAGCCACATTTCAGAAGCTCATGAATGTTGTAACAGAGGGTTTGGCAGGGTGTGTTGTTTATATTGATGATGTATTAATCTTCAGTGACAACTGGAAAGATCACCTATGCCATGTCAGTAAATTTCTTGACCGTTTGGTTCATGCTAATCTTGTAGCTAATTTATCAAAGTGTGAGTTTGGTCAAGCTAAAGTTCAGTACCTTGGGTATGTAATTGGTGATGGACATGTTGCACCACCAGGAGCTAAGGTTCAGGTTATAAGTGATCTTCCCAGACCTAAAAGTAGGAAGGAGCTACAAAGATTTTTGGGAATGGTAGGTTATTACAGGAGATTTGTTCTTAACTTTTCTATTCTTGTATCACCACTTACAGACCTACTGAAAAAGGGAGTTAAATTTGTCTGGACTGATAACTGTGAATCCTCTTTCAACAAACTTAAAGCTATTCTATTAAGTCAGCCAGTGCTCGCTACTCCAAATTTTGCTAAGCCTTTTAAGATGGCTGCTGATGCAAGTGATACAGGAGCTGGGGCTGTTTTGCTGCAAGAGGATGATCAGGGTATTGAACATCCTGTATCTTATTACAGTAAGAAGTTCACTCCACCTCAAAAGAACTACTCAACTATTGAGAAAGAGCTTTTGGCCTTGATTTTGGGTTTACAGCATTTTTCATTTTATTTGTGTTCTGGTTTTGACCCCATAGTCATTTATACCGATCATAACCCACTGAAATTCCTTAGTAAGTTTAAAGATAAAAATCAGAGATTGACAAGATGGAGTCTACTTCTTCAGGAGTATTCATTAGACATACAACATGTCAAGGGGAAAGAAAATGTTATTGCAGATTGCTTATCTAGACTTTAGACAGATTGTTTTAGAGTAATAAGAAATTTCCTTTGTAAATTTCTTTTTTCTTTGTGGGGAGGTGTTACATAGCCTATGATTTCATCATCCTTTGTGTAATTTTAACGCTCAGTATGCTGCACGTTTGATCAAGAGCGTGTTCTGCCTCAGTTCCCCCCTTCTACCGTTATAGTAGAGTAAGTCGTTCTCTCTGTTGCTTAGAGCGGGATTATCAGCTCTTTGTCCCCATGGCTTCATTTGCGCGTCCCTCTTACAAGTTGTATCAAGCTTTGCTGGCCCCTATATAATGAGCTCATTTTCTGCATCATTGCCACTTAGATCTGCTCCTCATTTTGTTCACATCTCTGTCCTCCCCTGTACAGTTATTATTATTGTGAGTGCTCAAGAAATCTCCAAACATCTAGCAGCTGTGTGTAATTTGAGTATAACTGTTGTTGCATTTTTTTCTTGTACTGTATAGCATAAGTTTAATTTGTAGGCCTAGTGAAGTTTTTGTAATTCATGTAGGGATCTTTATGTCAGTCATTTTTGATAATGGTTTGTATCTGTAATAATTTATCTGGCATTCACTGAGTATTATCTGGTATCTCATTTTATCAGGGCTGACTTAGATAAATTTACTCTTGCTAACTTCGTGTTAATAGAGGCTATTGCAGTTAACCATATATTTAACCTGTTTATTTTGCCATTACATTATCCTTATGAGTCCTGAATGTTTTGTTGTTAGTTTGTGCATTAAACTTTAACTTGTAATTTTACCTAACTCTTTTGTTTTGAACCTGGAACTTTACGGGACAGTAGTGACTCTTCGTATTCTCACTTAAAGTGTACATTATTTTTCTCTGTTTCGTAACAATACAAAAAAGCTTGAAAATTGAATATTGAACGTGCTAAATGGCAGACGTGACAGAATGTAAGACGTGAAAAATGAATTTTAAATTCATGCTTAGCATTACACTCGCAGATGAATGTAAAACGCGAGAAAAATGAATGTGAAACTTGCGCTACATGACACAATCGCCAATGAATGCAACGCGCGTTAAAAAATAATAACTCGAACCATATTGCACATCCGAGAATAAACGGAAAACGCAAGGACAGTGAATGTCAAACGCTTAGAACTGAACACTATACTGGCACTAAATGACCAAGTCGCTAATAACGATATAACAGGGGACATGACAGGCTTGGGGGAACGTGACAGCAGTGTGGAAATTATCCATATTGATTAATATTCCAAGCTAATGGTGGGCCATGGAAACACGAGATGAAGCCCTGTTGAATTGTGGTGATAATGTGTGTGTGTGTGTGTGTGTGTGTGTGTGTGTGTGTGTGTGTTTGGGGGTGAAGTGTGTTGGTTTACCCTGCTGGTAGTTGGTTTAAGGGGCAATTAAGGCTGGTGGTATGGCACGGTACGAAAAGTTTTTCTGTACTCCGTACCTGGCTGCAATACCGTACCGCAGTTTCGTACCGTACCCTCAATAATTTTTCCGTACCGTACAGAACGGAAAAAAAAAACATACCGCAATTCCGAAATTTTATCGTACCATAAACAAAATTAATTTACATCAATATAATCCTCTATTTATGAAAATTTTATTATAGTACATGTGTGGGTTTGCAAAGGAACATTTAAGAAGTTGCTGTAGATGCACTGTAAATGTTCTGTGCTGACTGGAAAAAAAAAAAAAAAAACCTAAATGTTCTGTGTTGACTGAAAAAAAAAAAAATAAAATTAGCCTTTAGCCTGAAAATTTTTCAATTGTTAAAATAATGTTAACGATCAGTAAATATAATGATAAAAAATAATAATGATAGTAATTATTATTATTATGCACCTTCCATTCGAAATAGATCTAAGGTGTTTATTTGCTGTGATTAATAAAACATATTTTCCTGGGAAATTTTATTGATTAGAAACTTGCAAGATGATTTGGCTATGTAATAAAATATATATATATATATATATATATATATATATATATATATATATATATATATATATATATATATATAGATATATATAGATATATATATAAACTCTTATTCAACAAACTTCACATTATCCATAATGAAAAGAAATTTTTCATACGATGTTACAAGCAATACTGTTTGGCATCGGATTTGAACATTAAGCTCGAAACAATTCTTTTATTAACTATTATTATCAAGACAAGAAAATGATGTATCCTTACTTATTTTAAATCATTATTTTCATATTAGACCGACATTAATTTGAAATATATCAATGCTTAAATAATAAGAAGTAAAATATGTAATTCTGACCATCATACAGTTGTAGAAAGTTGCATATCTAGCCTCCGTAAAAATGAAATATTGTAATTTTGTATAAAGATACCGGTAAGCAAGATTATACAGCAATTCTTCCAAGTACTACAATGCATACTATTTGTGTAGAATATGATTTTCTGTTTTAAGCAAATATATGTAAGTCAATACAAATTATAGATCTATCTAACCATTCATGATATTTAGACTCCTTACCTTGCGTTGCGGTATAATTAATGTATGACTGAAAAACTCTTATTCTCTTTCTCTATTCTCAAAATTTCGAATGACTATATTTATATGGTACCTATCACAGCCAAGCCCACAGCCAAGCCAAGTGGGGGTAAGGGTTGACCCGGCTGGACAATATGGCTGTAAGTAGGAATTACATTATACATATACATAGATAGATAGATATAGATATAGATATATATAATATGGTATGATACTAACTGAAAAGCTGAAAGGTTAACAATGTCTTCGGGATCTATTAGTGCACTTACTGAAGCAACAAAGACATAAATAATTGCAAGGTCATGTTTTTAAGCCTGGGGTACGGTACAGTACGGAATTTTGCCCATTTTTCCGTACCTGAATCGTACCATTCCTTAATTCGAGGAAAATATCGTGCCGTAGTTCCGTACAGTACATTTTGACTAAATATCAACTGTATCGTGCCGTACCGTACAGTAATGCCATCCTTGTTAGGGGATTTAACTTCGGGGACCATGTTCTGCAGGGCTGGGGGCTGAGGTAAGTAACATCACGTCAATACCAAATGCCTGCTGGTGCAAGCGGTTGCAGGTTGGAATTTTGCGTTACAGTAACCCATTGAACTGGCCCAGCTGGTCGGGGGCGGGTGTGGACGCAAACTCCTATGGATTACAGTGCTGAAAGCCGCCCACCAGCAACCACCAACACTGGCATGCTTTTGATGTGGACGCAGAAAGATTTATATGCATGAATTATCAAGTTTAAAGGTACGTTAGGTTAAGTTAGGCCAGGTTAAGTCAGGTTGGGAGAAGTTAGGTGAGATTTAACTGGGATTATGCACAGCTGTTGTGTGTTATGGAGATTGGAAGTGATTTATGAAACATGAGATGAGGGTTTGTTTAATTAATGCGAGGATATGAGGAGCTGTTTTGATTTAGATTAGTTGGCCTAAAAGTTGTAGCTGAATTAAGTGTATAGAGGAATACTGGGGTATAGCTGAAGTTGTGCACAGCTGTAACACACACACACACACACACACACACACACACACGTACACGCACGCGTCAACCAGCGTCAGTGTAAGGCAAGAAAATGACAAATTGCTAAGCCGTAAAGTCTCTAAATTGCGCATGCTAAATAATGCTTTTACTCCATTTGTTCTCTCCAACATGGAAGGTATGTTTTCACCCCAGTTTGCTTGTTTGTTTCTTAGTTTGTTTGACTGTTAGCAGGATTGCTCAAAACTAAAGAGGGATTTGGATTAAATTTGTTGGGTAGAAAGACAATGTTCCAGGGAACAATCGATAAATTTTTGGGACCGATCCGGATCGTATTAAAGATTCCGGATCCGGAAAAACTTTTTACGAAACTCTAATCACTAATGAGAAAATCAAACCCATTATGAATTGGTGCGTAAATTGCGTTGCCCTTGTCGGAGAGTGTTTTTCTGTTAGCAGGATTACTCAAAAACTAAAAGAGAGATTTGGGCCGAATTTGGTAGGTGGATAGCCCATATCCCAGGGATCAGTTGATTAACTTTGGGGACAAATCAGGATTGTATTACAGTTCTTGGATCCGGAAAACATTCTTTTTGGGGGGAAATCCTAACTAGTGATTAGAAATCCTAACCTATTATGGAGAGCGGTTTGGAAATTACGTTACCCTTGTCGAAGAGATGCGCTCCACTGAATGCCTCTCAATTTTACTCTGCACTACATATTGGGCGATGAGAGTTAAATGGATTGTGAAGAACAAGTTAAATCGTATATATGACTGTTGCCGAAAAATGAAGGAGAATATGAGAGAGAGAGAGAGAGAGAGCGTGTGTGTGTGTGTGTGTGTGTGTGTGTGTGTGTGTGCGTGTGTGTGTGTGTGTGTGTGTGTGTGTGTGTGTGTGTGTGTCAGAGTAACCCTTAAATCCAGTGTTTTTTACCCATCCCCGCCCCGGAAGAGCTCGGGGACAGGTTATTGTTTTCACTCTGCTTGTCTGTTTGTTTGTGTGTTTGTCTGTCTGTCTGTTAACAACTTTACGCGAAAACTACTGGTGCGATTTTGACTAAAATTACAGCGCTGATGGGCTATGACGTTCTGATAACCTGATTAAATTTTGGGCCAAAATGGGCCAAGGCCTCCAAAACGTAAAAACGTAAAATCATTTTTTCGCCATAATTCCTTTCAAATTCGTCATATCGAGATGAAACCAAAATCTGAAGGTGCATCATTCAAAGCTGCATCTTATAACATTCCTTATTACATCAAGTGGGTCACCCCCCAGTTAGCGGCAGAGGGGGTCAATATCAGGTGGGTCGGTCCTAAAATTTGATGTGGGTATAAAATGGTCAGTATTCACCCGATTTACTCCAAATTTGATATGTGACATCATGGACTACAGATCCTGTTGTGTTTATATGTCAGCACTAAAATGACGGCTGGGATAGGGTTTGCTGTGCCTTGGCACCGCTTCTTGTTCTTTTTCTTTTTTTAGATAGATATTGCTGCAGCCAGACGATTTTTTTTGAGGTTAGAAAAGAACTCTCTCGTATGGAGGGGTTAATGACGGCTGAAAGTTCTGTTTGACTACTTCATATCGAAAAATCTCTCCAGCACTGAAGAGATTCGCCTATTATACGAAGAACACATCGTGG
>NC_136958.1:25664798-25842298 GCF_032717465.1 Coenobita brevimanus | reverse complement strand
CTCCCTCATATACCTCTCCACTCCATCCCTCCATCTCATCTTTGGCCTCCCCCTCCCTCTCCCCCCCTCCACCTCACTCACATACATTCTCCTTGTCAGATTCTCGCTCTCCATCCTCTCCACATGGCCAAACCAGCTCAGTGTGTTTCTTCTAATCCTTCCTATCACATCCACATCCACACCACAACGATCCTTCACTTCCTCATTTGTCAATCTGTCTCTCCATGTCACTCTACATGCTCCTCCCAAATAACTCATTTCCACTGCTCTCACTCTTGACTTCTGTCCCTCTAACAACGTTCAAACTTCACATTCATACTTTAGAGTTGGTATCACAATACTGTCATGTAGTAGCTTTTTCACATCCATGCCCACTTCCCTGTTTCTTATCACTGTTTTCTAGGAACCAGCAACCTTTCTTCCCTGTTGCACTCTTTCAAGCGCTTCAGCCTCTAAACTTCCATCCTTACTCATCACACTACCCAAGTACTTTAACACACTCACACTTTCCATTTCCTCCTCATCCAGCCTCACTGTAAATTCACTGACTTGACCGGACAAAGGACATGGTAATTGGAACTTGGAATGTAAGGGGAGCGAATGATGAGGTGAAAGAGAGAGAGACTGTCCAGGTGCTTAAGGGTGCGAAAGTGGATGTATGTGGAATAACTGAAACAAAATGGAGAGGAGAAAGTGTGAGAGAATGGGAGTATGGATGGGGTATATGTGCAGGAGTACATGAGAATGAGAGGGCAAAGGAAGGAGTATGTATAGTTGTGAGTAAAAGATGGAAGAGGAGCATAAGACAGTATGAATCAGTTGGGTCAAGGATTGTGTGGGTAAAGTTGAAAGTTGGAATACAAATGTGGGCGATTGTGTGTGTGTATGCACCAACGCAAGATCGTCCTAGAAGAGTGAGAGAAGAGTTCTGGACTAATGTAGAAGTGTGCATGGAAAAGTTTGGAAGGAATGAGAGAGTGTTTTTGATTGGTGATTTGAATGGTAAAGTTGGGAATGTAAAGGTGGATGGAATAGTTGGTGAGTAGGGTGTGCCTGCTGAGATAGATGAGAATGGGAGTGCATTAGTGGACATTTGTGCTAGGAGGGGGTTGGTGATAGCCAATACCCTCTCCAGGCATAAAATGATCCACAGGTATACATGGCGAGTGATGAGAAGGGTGGGTGGTGAACTGAATGAAAGGAAGGCAATGATTGATTATGTGTGTGTGGATGAAAGGATGCGAAGATGTGTAAAGGATGCAAGAGTTTATAGAGGTTGGGGGAGTGGACTTTCTGACCACTACTTGGTGATGGCCAGAATTAGAATAGAAGAAGGGAAAGACGAGAGGAAGGAGTAGTTGCAAGGAGAGTGGAAAGGTTACAAGAGGATGAGAAAAAGGAAGAGTATAAGAGAGAAGTGGAGGAACGATTGGGCAAATATGAATTGGAGCAGATGGGAGACGTGGAAGGTTTGTGTAGGATATTTACAGAAGAAATATGTGCAGCATGTGATGTGGTGTGTGGAAGGAAGAGAAGACTGAGGGGGGTGCAAGGAACAGCGTGGTGGACTGAAGAGGTGAAACAGGCTGTGGCACAAAAGAAGAAAGCATACAATGAATGGATGAGAAATAGGGGCGTGGAAGAAGTTGAGAGGCGGAAGAGAGAGTTATATGTAGAAAGAAAGAGAGAGGTGAAAAGATTAGTAAGAGAGAGTAAGAAGAGAGTGGATGAGGAATTTGGAAGGAATTTGAGTGTAAAGTGGAGAGACTGTAAGAAAATGTTCTGGAGAGAGGTGAAAAGAGTAAGACAGGGTGGAAGTGAAGTTAGCAGGGGAGTGAAAGATAAAAATGGTAGATTACTAGTGGAGAAGGGAGAAAAAGTGAGCAGATGGAGAGAACACTTTAAGGAATTGTTGAACATAGAGGATGGAAGTAATGTGAGTATAAGTGGCTGGGGAATGGCTCGGAGAAGGAGGGAAGTGAGAAGACAGGAAGAAATCAGTTGGATAGAAGTTGTGGAAGCAATGAAGAAAGTTAAATCGGGGAAAGCCCCAGGAATTGATGAACTGTGTGGTGAAATGGTGAAGCATGGGGGAGAGATAGTAGTAGAATGGATGTGGAAGATGCGCAGATTGGCCTGGGAGGAAGGTAGAGTCCCGGAGGATTGGAAGTCAGGTATAATTATTCCCTTGTACAAAGGAAAAGGGGAAAAAGAAGTGTGTGGTAATCATAGGGGCATTTGTCTTCTTAGTATAAAAGAAAAAGTGTATGGTAGGATACTTATTGACAGAGTTAGAGAAAGAATAGAGAAATTAGTTGGAGAAGAACAGGGAGGCTTTAGGAAGGGAAGAGGTTGTGTAGATCAGATATTCATTCTTAGATCTTTAGTGGAAAAGTTTCTAGAGAAGGGAAAGTTGTATGCGGTTTTCATGGATTTGGAGAAAGCATATGACAGGGTGGATAGACAAGGATTGTGGAAAGTGTTAAGAATATATGGAGTAGATGGGAAGTTGTTGAATGCTGTGAAGAGTATGTACGATGGTGCAAAGGCTGCAGTGCGTGTGGATGGTGAACTAAGTGAATTTTTCTCTTTGAAAGTTGGTTTGAAACAGGGATGTGTCATGTCTCCATGGTTGTTCAATCTGTATATGGATGGGGTAATAAAAAAGGTACAAGGTAGGGTAGTGGATGTTGAAGTGGCCCTGGTGAGAGAGGATAGTGTTTGGAAACTCCCTGTACTGTTGTTTGCAGATGATACTGTGTTGTTGAGTGAAGACGAAGGGGAGCTGCAAGGCTTGGTGGATGAGTTTGAGAGAGTGTGTAAGAAACGGAATCTAAAGGTGAATGCAGGGAAGAGTAAAGTGATGGTCTTTGAGAGAGGTGAAGTCAGTGAATGTACAGCAAGGTTGGATGATGAGGAATTGGAAAATGTGAGTACGTTTAAGTACTTGGGTAGTGTGATGAGTAAGGATGGAAGTTTGGAGGGTGATGTGCTTGAAAGGGTACAGCAGGGAAGAAAGGTTGCTGGTTCTTTGAAAGCAGTGATAAGAAACAGGGAAGTGAGCATGGAAGTGAAAAAGTTACTACATGACAGTATTGTGAAAGCAACTCTAACGTACGGAAGTGAAGCTTGGACGTTGTTGGAAGGACACAAGTCAAGAGTGAGAGCAGTGAAAATGAGTTATTTAAGAGGAGCCTGTGGAGTCACATGGAGAGACAGGCTGACGAATGAGGATATAAAAGAGCGTTATGGTGTTGATGTGGATGTGATAGGAAGCGTTATGAGGAACACACTGAGGTAGTTTGGCCATGTGGAGAGGATGGAGGGTGAAAGACTGACGAAGAGAGTGTATGTGAGTGAGGTGGAGGGAGGAAGAGGGAGGGGGAGGCCGAGGATGAGATGGAGGGATGGGGTGGAGAGGTATATGAGAGAGGGGGGTGTGAGTTGGGAGCAGGGCAGTGAAATGGTGGGGGACAGGGCGACTTGGAGGCGATTTGTTTGTGGCCACCCCAAACGGGATTGAGGCGTCTGGCAATAGATAGATAGATAGACTTCTCTCGAAGACCACAACTTTACTCTCCCCTACATTCACCTTTAGATTCCGTTGCTTACACACTCTCCCAAACTCATTCATCAAGCCTTGCAGCTCACCTTCATCTTCACTCAACAGCACAATATCATCTGCAAACAACAGTACAGGTAGTTTCCAGAGTCCTGATATAAATAATAATAATAATGATAATAATATTAATGATGATAATAATAATAATAATAATAATAATAATAATAATAATAATAATGATAATAATAATAATATAATATTGTCAAAACAACAAAATTTCCCACTGGGATGTAAGAAGTCTTAAACAGAACACCATAAAATTGTTCATAGAGAATTTTGATAAAGAAAAACTACCCACAGCCAAAGCCTACTAGAAGCCGAGGAATAAAAGGACATTGAGGTCAAGATCGCTGAACTTTTGCATGTCACCTCAGGTCATCAGAGTCTGTAAATCTACTGAGTTTGGTGGTGCTAGCTTTATTCTTTCATGGAGAATTTGGTACCATCCATAATATCAGGAAAGGTCCTTTTTTTTTTCTTTTTTTTCTTTTTTTATCCCAGGTTATCTCAGAAAATAATCAGCCAATACGAACCATGCTCCTACCGCACTACGTCTGCCTTAACCCTATAAGGACCTAATATCCCATTTGAGATACTTAAAAACGCTAATTTTTAGCATGTACTGACGATGTAGTTTGAATACGTTGGGGTTTTGGTGTTGCCAACTCGCAGTCTGACTCCTCTACTTTCTATTTTGACCAATCAGAGCCCAGCATTGCTTCACCGGCAATAGCCCAGGAGGGCCTTGTGTTCTCAGTTCACAGCTGACTGTCAAAGTGTGCAGACACGCCAGATGTTTCTTCAACATTCACTGCCCTCACTCCCTAATAAATAATGATAAGTACACAGTGACTTTATATGTTTGAGGTGAATTGTTTAGCTTCATTTTCATATTAGTTTCATTTTGCTGTGATTATTCTGAATTGGTGAAAAACATATGTGAAAAAGTGTAGAGCCCATGATGGTTACCTTGGGCGAGTTTCAACGGACCATGCTCATCCCGTGTGGGACCTTGTGGGCCTTAACGCTTGGAGTGTTGCCAACTAGTTATGCAACTTTAGTCAACCGTATTTACATAATTTTAGCATGTATGATTTCAGTTTTTTTTTTTTACATGAAATGTATTTGTTTCTTCCTTCTTTTCAGCTGCCAACTCAGAATTTCTATCGATGTAATGCTGCCAATGAAGATGAGGTTCGCCAGCCTTGGATTGCCTCCGATAATGGCAAAGATAGCAATGTCGACATTGACCTTCTGGACTACAGTGACGATCATCTTGACCCTGATTTCATCCTTGACACTGAAAAATCTGTATGCAAGACAGGAGAATCTGCGCAGCAACTTTGTGATTGATGACGAAGAGCTTCTGGTCTTCATTGGCCTGGTGATTTATATGGGATTGGTTCACCAGCCCAGCATCATCGATTACTGGAGCATGAAGACCAGGATTCCACAAGTTTCGGATTATATGTCAAAGAACCGTTTCAAGCTGATCAGGTCAACGCTGCATTTCAACAATAATGATCAGTGCAGGGGATCACGGGACCGGTTCTACAAAATTCGTCCTCTCTTCACGAAGGTGAGCAAGGAGTTCTTGAAGGTGCCAGCTATGCCAGTCAACTCCATTGACGAAGTCATGGTTGCATACAAGGGGACCAGGGCAGGCAACCTGCGATAATACATTGCTAACAAGCCTGACAAGTGGGGCTACAAGCTCTTCTGTCATTCAAGTGTAGATGGCTTTGTGCATGATATCCTCATGTACCAAGGAGAGACGACCTTTGAGACTCACCCCACACCACTGGAGGAGGAGGAGAAGCAGATGCCAGTCAGTGCCAAGACTGTACTTGTCCTGGTCCGAACTTTGGTGGACCCCAGGAACTCGGCTGTCTATGCTGACAACTTTTTTACAAGTTCAACTTTGGCTGAACATCTGAGGTCTCATTATGGGTGCAGGTATGTGGGAACTGCCAGGGAGAACAGGATTGGACATCCACCTCTATGGTCTGTCAAGGAGATGGACAAGAATGCAGTACCCAGGGGTGAGTTGGACTATGTGTCATGAGATGGCATCCTAGCAGCAAGACGGAAGGACAACAAGGTTGTCACTATACTATTGACAGACGTAAGGATTGAACCTGTGGCTACCGTGGAGAGCTACGACAAAGTTCTCAAAGACAAGAAGGAGGTGCCATGCCCAGCTGTGATTAGGATGTACAACGGCCGAATGGGAGGGATTGACAAGAGCGACATGTTGACGCACTTGTACAAGACTCCAATGCATGCTAGGAGGTACTACTTGAGGCTCTTTGAGTACATCCTCGATCTCTGCATCTGCAACGCATGGATCCTGTACAAGAAGGACTGCAATGCCTTGGGAACTACACCCATGTCCTTGAAAGACTTTCGCCTGGACATCTCCCTTACAAGGTGCTACAAGAAGAGAACACCCAAGGTCACAAGGACTTCCCTTGCCCGTGTTACAGTGCCACTTCCAAAACGGGGTCAGAGAGCAATAGTGCCCACTGTGGACCAACGGCAAGATGGCACTGCCCTACACATGCCTCAGCACGTCAGTATGCGCCAGACCTGCAAACACTGCTCGCATAAGGGTGGCATTCACAGGTCTTGTTGGTTGTGTGAGGTCTGCAAAGTGGCACTGTGCCTAAGTGAGGACCGGAACTGTTTTGCAGACTTCCATAAGAACCTGTAAGATGTGTGTCTGCAGTGTGGAATAATGATGTACTTAATTTTTTTTTTTTTTGGTGTGTGTGTGTATATTTTGCATTTGTATATTGCATGTATTTTTTATACTTTTAGAATAAAACTTTGGCAGTGGTACAGTAACCTTCCACTTACGCATCCAAGGTATTGATTTTTGCTGTACAGGTTAATGAAACATCTGGTAAAAGTAATAAACAAGGTGTTGAATGAATAAGATTTTAAAATGGTTATAAAATACAATTAAAACGATCATGAGTAAAAATATATTGTCTAAGGCAATGAGAGCAATCAACAGAAAATGGAAATTGAACTTTCAGCAGAAATAAAGTAAAATTTTAATTAAAAAATGATAATGCAACCTAATAAAAGTGGTCAAAGGTGTTTAGGTGTTCAAAATAATATGTTGAAATTACTTGAATTGGTTGACCATTAGGCCCAAGAGATCCCATATGGGCTGAGCGTGGTCCGTCGTAAGTAGCCCAAGAGATCCCATATGGGCTGAGCGTGGTCCGTCGTAAGTAGCCCAAGAGATCCCATATGGGCTGAGCGTGGTCCGTCGTAAGTAGCCCAAGAGATCCCATATGGGCTGAGTGTGGTCTGTCGGAAGTTGCCCGAGGTGCCCAAAGGGGATACTTCATCTATCGCAAATATTGCAAGTTTCTTGCAAAATTTGAAAAAATGCACAAGAGTAAAAAAGTCTTGTATTTTGCTCTATACTAACATACTAAAAGCGTTTTTTGATATTCCCAAGAAATCTAAGGGTGGTCCCTAAAGGGTTAAATATGTAGTTAAATTTCAGCTTCCTAGCTTAACCCGCCATGTGCCAGCTATTTTTAGTCCTATGGGTCGCCCAAGTTCCGGCCATTTCTTGACCTTTTTTTTTTGGCTAAAATTATAGATTTTGATGTGGACATAATGAATTTCATCATTAAAATGCTCACCGAGGCTTGGAAATGGGTTTTATTGAGTCCTATGTACTCATATACAGGTGTAACCGCTCTCTCATGCTCACCACCTAGGTGAGAGAAAGCTGTTTTCTATGTAAGGTATACTCAGGTATATATGCTAGGAAGGTATAGCAATGTTCCGTACACTTTTCTGATTACTTACTACTTCAACATCTAACACAATTTGCATCTCTTTCTCACTGTGAATGCATTATCTTACACTTACTTGAAGATAGGTACAACCTGACTTGTACAGCCCTGGCACTTTAAAGAAAGTATTTACAAATTGACTTCACTATATAGTCCTAATGCTTACAAGAAACTATTTACAACTTACACTTACGTGAAAATATTTACAAAATGCCTTCACTATGTACAGCACCGAGTGAGGCACACAGGCAGAGTGAGGCAGAGCGAGTGTGAAAGGGGAAACAAGTGAGTGTATGGCCTTGACCGCCTGGGAGATGGTAGAGGAACAGTTACCATACGTGCCTGCCAGTTTTTACCCGCGAATCTTGAAAAATGTGGTCACAGTGAATTTTTTTATTTTAAACCGTTTTAAAACGGCACTGGCACTGACCGCGGAATTATGTCAAATTGTTTTAAAATGGCACAGGCACACGGCGGGTTAAGTTGTTCTTCAGACAGCGTGGCTGACTCGCTTTACTGTGTTTGGATAATATCCGGAAATCCCGTAGACTGATTGCCACCATATATACCTAAAAGAAGCCGACAGCTGTCCAACTAATTTAACCAAGTTTGAAGGCTCTAGGTCAAATAGCCTTTGAAATATAGCAGTTTTACAGCAAAATAGCTAAGAATAATATTAATATATACAGGAATAATTAAATTTCCTCCAGGGCTGTGGGAAGTTATAACAATAATTATCCAACTTAGTCATAGCATATAATTTCTCGTTTATATTTTTCCCTGCGAAGTTTTACTCAAGAGGGACTTTTTGAACAGGAGGGGATAGATATAGCTTTCATTAAATTCTGCTCTTCTTGGATTTTTTTTTTTTCTCCTGTGAAGATGCGGCAAACTTGCTTAAATGAGGTTGGAGGTCACGACAACCAGTCCAGTACACACCAATATATTCAGTAAGGGCGAGCTGTGGTCATTAGAGAGAAGGAGTGGTAATGGGGGGAGGGGGAAGGGGAGGGGAAAGACGAGAGAGAGGGAGACAGACAGACAGACAGACAGACAGACAGACAGAGTGAGAGAAAGAAGGTGAAGAGAGTCGGACAGAGGAAGGAGGGAGGGAAGCAGCATGACTAGGTGCAGGAAAAGATGAAGGAGCGGAGGGAGAGAATCCTGGATGTCTTCCTAAGCTGAATAATTTGGCTATTGGTGGTATGAATGTTCTCGAGGAATGATCACGGCACTGGAAAAATTAGTGGACTCATTACTAAACCCTTCAGTATGAGAAAAGTTCCTGAGATGAACAATACCAGGATAAGGAAGATTATTTTCAGTTTCGTGAAATTATTGTCTTACTGAAAAAAAACATGATCATGACAAGGGAGTAAATTTGTAACCTCATCAGCGATTAGGTCTTCCTGGTATGAATACGATCAAGATAAGGAAGAATTATTGCAACCTCTTCACACCGATAAGATCCTCCTGAGATAAATAATATTACTAGAAAACAAAAGTTTTCCTCAAAAATTAGGAATGGCAAACGTCCAAAGATAAGCGATGAAAAGAACAAAGAAACAAGAAAGCATTCAGGATGGGAGGAGTGAGTGAGTGAGTTGATTTCCCCCCCCCCCTGTTAGAGAAGGTGGGGGGGGCTGGGCCACCTCGTAGCCCAGTGCAGGATGGGAGGAGATTTGGAGACCTATACCCATTACTACATCTGCAGACTTGTAGCTGGTAGAATGTAGTAATGGGTATAGGTCTCCAAATCTTCTCTCATCCTGAATGTTTTCTTGTCTCTGTTTTTTTTTTTTTTTTATCTTATCCTTGCACTTTTGCCATTCTTATGTCTTCACAATCATTGCAGAAGAAAATTATTGTTTTTTAGTTGATGATCTTTTTGTGGAAGTATAATTATGCATATAGCAAGAGTTAGATTTGGATTGTTACATGCATAGAATACTGAAAGACTAAAACGAAGGTGCCTTCTTGTGAAAAGAAGTGTTTTGGTACGTTCTTTAACTGTAGGCGAGCTGTAGCTAACCAATATTACGCAAAATGGCGTACATACGGGTGAAAGCGATGCGGTTCTCAGGCCAGAACTCGCGAACCGTACCTGAATGCTTTTCTCAACATGAAATAAAACATTTACATTTGACAAGCAGCGGTTTGATGTATAGTACGCTTGCGTACGCCATTTTCTTTTGGAGCTATGACTGATGAAGAAGAAAGAAGAATAAAATCGATATTTTGGGGGTTCGTTTTTGTGACTCCTGCGAATGTTATCAAGACTTTGCGAGTAGTTTTGTACTTGAATAGTGAAGGTCTTTTAGTTCATAAGCGTAGAACTAAGCTTTGGGACTGTTTCTGCGAAAATGCTCTTATACGCTACAGGACGGGATGCCAGTTTGAACCTGAGGTATTCCTACTTACGGAGTGCTATAGCACTCCATGATAGGGGAGACTATTTCCAATCTTTTCACAACAATAAAGTCCTCCTGGGATAAGACTGTGTTAAGGGATAATACTTCCATCCCCCTCAACGATTAGGTCATTGCTGAGACGATAAATTCATTATAATGGTGATTAAGAGCCTCTACATTGCAATAAAATCCCCTTTAAGATGAATAAAATGATAAGGGAGATAATTTCCAGCCGTTTCGCACCTATATGGTCTTCCTGAACTTCATAAAGCTATTTGATGGTAGCAAGAACAAAACAATCAAGTCGTTAACATAGTAAAACGATTGAAAATAAGACAAGAAACGTACTCGTACTGAAGTGGCTACTAACATTGAAGGGGCAACACATATACACTTAACACATGCTCAGAACAGACAGAGAACACACTAAAATTTATGTAAACTCAACAGTATTCATTAAAACGAACTCTACGCACACGAAAAAAGTAAACATGCAAAAGTGTAGAAAAACGAACTTTAATTAAGGACTCGAAAATATAGGCAAACTCATTACTATACACAAAACAAACTTAGAGCACGAGAATATATACAAACTCATGACAATATGCTGAAAAGAACTCAAATTAATTGCACAAAAATATACGCAAGTTCATGACTAAACACAAAAACGAACTCTAATTCAGGACTCCGAAATATGTGCAAACTGGTGACATCGCGCAAAAACCAACCCAAATTAAGCACAATTGTTAAATAAATGCAGTTGCAAGCATTCATTAGGGAGGGAACAGGGTACTCATTCAAGCCCACATGCAAATAAGCTAAACAGCACATAGTGAAACAGTACTGTACATAAAGAGCAGCTACCACAGCCGTTGTTGAAGAGATTTACTTACAGCTCATACTAAAACATGAAAATTTACGTGCGCGCGCGCACGCACACGCACACACACACACACACACACACACACACACACACACACACACACACACACACACACACACACACACACACACACACACACACTAATCCTTCCATGTCACTTTTGAAACCATTGTGTGTGTTTGTATGAGTATGTGTGCGAGCATATCAAGTACCTAATATCCAATCCTGACATGGTAATTACAACGCTTCACTCACGATTACCCCTTGTTCTGACTCCAGGGTAGGCAGGTGGAAAGAGGAGGGGGAAGGGGTGGTGGGGGATTTGAGAGATAGAGGGAGAGGTTTAGTAAAGGGAAAATGGTTTAGGGAAGAGAGAAGGGAGAAGGGGAAATATGGGTAGGGGAGAGGGAAGGTAAGAGTGGAAGAGGTGACACACAGATGGAATGATGACGAGGTGGAAAGTGGTCTAGATGGAAGAAATACAATGTTAGAGATAAGAGTGAAGCCTGACGGGAGTGAATATCACTCATGATCCTTGACTTTAATTTTGTGCGCTGTCGCTAAGCTGTGGAGGCGGTCTCCCCCTCAACCTTCTATATTTAGCTTTATATTACCAATTAAAAACGCGACATAATTAGCCTCAGTATGGTCTCTGCATTGCAATGTTTGATCATAAAAAATTTGGGGGGAGGGGGGGCTCTAAAACGTATGTAAGAATGGAAAAGGAAAGACAGTAAAAAAGAAATCTACACATGTGAGGAAAGTCGTCAACTTACAGGGACTATCATATGGAATATGAATGGAGGAAAAATTGTAACATTAGCAAAAATGCCTCCGATCACTCCCAGAGGGATTCAACCTGTTGCACCTACAAAAGAGGGCTTTCACCCCGACTTTATTTTATTTATTTATTTGTTCATTTATTTAATTAAGTCCCTCTGAGTGTGGACTTGATACTCTCTTCTTTAAGACCTAGCATCCATATACGTGCTTTAAACAGTACATTCACATACCACCATTTTGGTGCTAATGCCCACCGTCCGTATCGTCTCATTCAGGACCCGTACCGAATGGTTAGTGTGGAGAAAGGAGAAAGTGGCCTGGATCGGTGGGTCTTGTTGAAGAACAGTGAAGTCTGTTTTAACCAAACTCATATCACCAAAACGTTCCCAGCCCCAGTCTGAGATCGAACTCCAAACATTTAACTGTACATAACCAGTCCAGTTCGAAAAGCCTATCGTCAACTGAATTAAACTGTCAGCACACAGCAAGTTTAAAGCTAAAATTGCAACCTGAGGCCATTAAGCCACTGCCGCAGGTTACATATGGAACTACCAAAGTTTGGATATTTATTCCAAGTGCCTCTCTCACACGTTTTCATAATTACCACCATAAACTCTGCCTCACTCATTATTTAGGCCTGTGTTCCCGTTGCCTTGGAAGGTTTACTAGTACCACGTTCTTACCTATTTATTTTGCATATTACATTGGAAACCTGTATAGATCACATTCATTTACAGTGCCTAAACCTACTAGACCACCAGATGCCTAGGTGCTGCATTGGTTATTTGGTTACCATACAACATGCGATAACAGCAAGTCTCATTTCCCAAATTTGAAGTTTAGGGGACCGAGGCTATGATATCGTACTCAGGATGTATGACCAGAGCACTTCCCATGATGGCATTATAATTGATCGAAAAAGAAGCGGTGCCTAGGCACAGCAAATCCGTCCCCGGCAGTCATTTTAGTGCCGACATAAAAATACAACAGGATATCTTGTCAAAGATGTCACATATCAAATTTGGAGTAAATCGGGTGAAAATTGACGATTTTTATGCTCATTTGTAATTTTAGGCCGACCCACCTGACACTGATCCCCCTACCTCTAACTGAGAAGTGATCCCTTGATGTAATGAGGCATGCTATAGGACGCAGATTTGAAAGATGCACCTTAAGATTTTGTTTCACGTCGATATGACGAATTTGAAAGGAGTTATGAGGGCCTACAACATGGGCCTTGCCCTAATTTGGCCCCAAACATAATCAGGTGATCAGAAGGACATAGCCCATCATCCATGTAATTTCAATCAAAATCGCACCGGTAGTTTTCGCGTAAACTTGTTAACGGACAGACAAAAAAAAAAAAAAAACAGACAGACAAACCGAGTGAAAATAATACCCGTCCCCGAGCCACTCCGGGACGGGAACGGGAATAAAATCTTGGGGCTCGAACTACGGAAGGCCGTCACTCCAACCGGGGCATTCTAACTCACTTGGCCAGTATTAGTTTTTAAAAACAAATTATCTTTTCTGTGCGATATTTTTTGCCTTGTTCGTAAGCGGATAGTATTTTACTGCTCACTGGTTACACGTTTTCCGAATGCATTAATTTTCAGTAAAGCGTATTAAAATTTCGAAGCGGTTTATGAGACCTGTGGGAATTACTTGCTTGATCTCAGGCTCTCCAATGCATTAACCTAACCTGATCCCCAGGCTTTCACGATTCTAAAATAATGTCAGTGCAAATAATACGTTTTTTTTTTTTTTAAGCAATATTTAACCCTCATATGAGTCCTGAATTTTTTCCCTCTTGCTACTGGCCTTATTAATAGACTTTTTTCGCATTTCTCTCCAGCTGAGTGATTTTACTTTCATGAGTTTGATGCAGTATTGCCTTGGCCAGATATGTTTTTAATTTTGCTTAGTCAATCGCAAATTGTGTGTGTGTGTGTGTGTGTGTGTGTGTGTGTGTGTTACATTACTATGAAGCTTTACATAAAACTGCGCCTCTGTATCACAATAATGTGTTGTCATAATAGCATACATTGTCTGACATATGTCTAGACTTCCACCGGCCAGTTACTGTGATTCACCCAACGTTATTTCACAAGATTCAGCTGAGTAATTTTACCTCCGTATGTTGCTATTGGTATTGCCCTGACGATAATTAATAGGTTTTTCTGTTAGTTTGACTAATAGCGGATTGTGTGTGTGTGTGTGTGTGTGTGTGTGTGTGTGTGTGTGTGTGTGTGTGTGTGTGTCATTATGATGAAGCTATGCACGAAATTGCACATATATATCATACTAAAGTGTTGCCTTACTAGCACACATTGTCTGACATATGTCCAGATTTCCACCAGCCAATTACTATGATTCATCCTATATTATTTCACAACAGCCGGCTTGTTATCACCTAAGGGAACTGGGTCACTCTTGGAATTTGAACAGTAAGTCGTGTCTACGTGAAATTCGATGGACCTTAGTTATGAGGTAGCAATGAATCTCCTTGGTTACTAGTCATGTCAATTGTTCAAGCTATTTCTAATAGTCCACAAACCATGCTAGAAGACGTTAGGGCCTGTGTTGTAGATTGAAGAACCTTCTTAATACCATTTTCCTTAGCGATTTATTTAGCATATTTCACTTAGTCTCCTTAATTCTGTTACATTACACCTTCCAGTATAGCCATACTCTGCATAGATAAAGTACAAAACGATATTCAATAACCATATCCAAAATTCAATGGTTAAGGAAGAGATGTTAGGGGACTACCTTACTAAACGAGAATTAATGCCAAGGGGTCTTCGTCAGCATAGAGAAAAACTTATATTTTTCAAAAATCAGTTAATAGTAGTTTTATATCTCGGACACATACAGTACAATACTCATTATTTTTCTCATTGCACAATTCCAATATTCTCTTCCTGCTAACGTCAGGCAGTACTATTCAGCTGAAAGTGAGTCATAGGAGCTTGAGATTATTTTCACAGTGTATTTTGATGTCAGTATCATACAACAGTGTTTCAGTGCATTACAGTGTGTGCGTACCTTACTGATGTACACTGTGCACACTGTAACTCTGAGGAAGTGGGTAAAAGTAGATGGACGAGGGAAGGACAGGACGAAAGTGGGAGGCACTGTAGTAGTGGTAGTAGTAACAGTAGTAGTAGTAGTAGTAGTAGTAGTAGTAGTAGTAGTAGTAGTAGTAGTAATAGAAGTAGTAGAAGTAGTAGTAGTATTTGTACTAGCAGCAGTAGTAATGGTAACAGCAATGGAGATAGTGGAGTTGGTGGTGGCAATACTAGCAGCAGTAGTAATAGTAACAGTAGTGGAGATAGTGGAGTTGATGGTGGTAATGGTGTTGGTGGTGGTAGTACTAGATGGCAGTAGTGTTGGTAGTGTTGGTGGTGGTGGAAGCAGTAGTAGTGTTGGTGGTGGTGGAAGTAGTAGTAGTGTTGGTGGTGGTGGAACTAGTAGTAGTAGCAGTAGTGGTGGTGGTGGAACTAGTAGTAGTAGCAGTAGTGGTGGTGGTGGTGATAGTGCAAGTAGTAAAGGCAGTAGCAGTATTAACAATTGAAGCAGCAGTGGTAGTAGCTGTTGTTGTAATAGTAGTAGCAGGACTTGTCGAGCTGTGGGCATCTGTTTATACTTTCTGAAAGTGAGGAGCACTGAAATGTGAGGAAGACGGAGTTCGAATGTATATGTAGCCTATATGTGTATGTACTGTATATGTATACTTATATATATGTATATAGGCTACGTATGTACGTGATGATGGCATTCGGTGAGTATGCATGGGTATGAAGGTAGCATTAAGTATATGTATGTATGCATGAATGTATGAAGAAAACATTCAGTATATATATGTATGAATGTATGTATGCATGTATATATGAACCCAGATGTCATGTGGAAGTATTCAGATAATACCAAAACATATTTCTTTCTATATAACCTACGTATGCAATGTATGTATGTGTATATCTTTGTGTGGTTGTAAGATAGTTTCTTACTCTGGCGGTCATCTCTACCCTTCCTTTCACATTCATGGTCATCCTTTTTCGAGACTCTGGTGGAGCCTTTGCTACTGAGCTTTATATTTCAAAGGCTTTCGGCCGAATCTTTTACAAAACTTTATTTTCCAGACTTCTCTCTTTCAGCTTCTATCCTTCTGTCTTTGACTCCCCTATTACACTGGTTTACAAAAAATATGAGGCAAGCATGAAATTAGGTGTTCTAACCTAATTTTGGGGTGCTGATTTCAGATTAGAAATCCGTTTTCACTCATCACCTCTAGTTTTTGAGATATACATGTATACATGTACAGACATGTATACATATAGGCCTAGACCCAAAATATTCGCCAGAAATCCATTTACCGTCCTATTTTCTTGGAACTTGGTTTAAAACGCGCACCACAACAAGGTCAGACATGTGCATTGTGTAGCTGGGAACGCCAGTAGCTTACTGGGGGTCTAGGAGCACTTTCGTGCCTGGGAAACAGTGTCCAAGAAAATCCTGTGGTGGACATGAGCAAGGTGCTTCTTCCTCCTTTTCATATCAAGGTTGGCCTTATGAAGAATTTTGTGAAGGCCATGTGTAGTGCCACACATTTGATATTCATGCATGTGTTTAGTAGTACTGTAATTTTAAGTTAGATAGGGTGTAACCTGAATACTAGTCTATAAATTCCTATCCTAAGTAATTCATATGTTAATGATTAATGTAGGGCTAACTCTATTTTTCTATGTATGTATCTCTGGATCTATGCAGTGGGTGACGTAATTGTGGATGTTGAGCTATGGGAATTCCTCGTCTGGTCGAGTAATGAATAACAGATGCGCGCAGCTTCTCTCCCTTGTTTGTGCGTCGTTGCCGGGCACCGACTTTAAACCTTAAACAGAATAATGATGAATATACAATTCTTTCCGTAACCTAGTTGTGAAATGTTTGCTAATGAAGCTGCTAGAACCCAAATATGTAAGATTAACAGTCCAAAAGGCCTAAATAATGTCATTTGTGAGGATTTAAAGGTCCCGTTTGTCTTGACCATCACTAGATGGCATGAGCTGCCTTAAAAATTCAAAGTGAGATAGTGACAGAATCAGTATCTAAATTAAGTAAGGAATAAATCCCAAATTTTCCCCAATTCAATCAAAAGTCCTGGCGTCATGGGTACACTGCTAAATAAATTGTAAAGAGAATTGAAACCCACCATATTTCAAAAACACCACCTCATTTGACTTAGCAGTGGCGTCACTAGCGAGCTCACTCGAGGCCCAGACGTCGTATATAATGGACGTTTGTTCAGGTGAGCCGTCCACATTTCTTTTTCCTCCCCCTCTTTTTCTTTGTTTAATCCTTACTTGTCATGGACTATATTAAGAAATATTGTTGAAAGTTTAACGTAGACTCGAGGCCCAGACGTCGTATATAATGGACGTTTGTTCAGTCCACAGACACCTGCGACGTCAGTGTGAGCATAAGGCCTTCCCATAGTACTGTCCAAAGACTTGAGCATACACACATCACACTATCCATGAATTATTATATAAACCAAATGTAATTGTAATAGTATTATGGGTCTATCAAGTGAATTTTATTTTGTAAGTAAGAAATAGAAATTTGGAAGTGATGTAATCTGGTAACGGAAGAGCGAAATTCAAAACCATTAACCGTTTTCTTTCTTGTAACTAAGGTTAGGAAGTTAGGAGCGTGGAAGGGAACTTAGCGATTGTGAGCAATGATGTAATTTTGAAATGAACCTCGAGGCTAGACAAGCCCGAGTGATTATGTATTCTTAGTGATTATACAATGTTTGAATTGTACCTCGAGGCTTAACAAGCCCAAGTGATTACGAATTCTTAGTGATTTTTTTTTTTTCTGTATTATTCCTCGAGGCTAAACAAGCCCGAATGATTATGCATTTTTAGTGCTTATATAGCAATGATGCTTATGAACTGTAAATAGTCCTGAACTGATACTGGATTCTAGAGAATTACCTGATGAGAGTATATTATATGGATGAAAATGAACACGAGCAATCATTCATATTGGTTCGAGGCTATGCTAGCCCGAACAGATAACTCATGCTCGTAAAAAGGTCCCTGACTTGAGACTATTGTCGAGCCCAAGAGTAACTGATAAAAAGAAAGTATAGTACAACAACTCCATACATCGCTTGTATCAAATTGTTTTCGCCAGGTAATAATGTTGGAGGAATGATCATCCAAAACCCTGGTAACGTGTACAATCTCCTCTCATACTAAAAAGGGTCATGTAACTAAAAATGCTTTGTGGAAATTAGCCTAGAATTATTAAAACCCTTAAAGGCATACGTTGTTGGACCTGTCTTGTATGACATACGTTGAGTGTAACCAACTCCTTTTTTGAAAAATCAAAACACATGGTTGTAATCAATTTTTATTGGGTTTCTGGCCATGAAAAGAAAGAACAACTCTTCTACTTTCCTGTGATATACTTACTTTAGTAATTATTGAAAAATAAAAATGTTTTATGGGTGACTAAAGGAACCTAACCAAAATTGCCTTTTTTTTTTACGTTACTGAATAAAAAATTAATTACTCGGCCCGTATGAGGATTTAAGATCTGAGATTATATATGCTGCTTCTCAGGTACCGTGGCCGTATCCTGTAAGTGGCTCACACTTCTGGCTCATGAGGGTCACTGTGGGAAGACACCCTGAAAAGGGCTAAAAAAAAAAAAAAAAAAGGGAAATTTTCACTATACAAATTTTTTATGACGTTATGGTTCCCTGTATATACACCCTAATGACTTTGTAAATTTCGTTTGACACTAAACTATGATTTTAAGACCCAAATGATGAGGACTGATACTTTATATGACGATAATATGACGATAATATAAGACACAATGTTTAGTTTTCTTTTACTGACCTACATCCCCTCACAATCGGTACACAGGGTTTAGCTGTGGCTGAGACACACTGAGAGGTCACACTTGATGCACTGGTGTTCACAAGAGTCTCTAGTTCTATGTCTGACAGCAGTGTCTTTCCTTTTCCTTTTCCTTTGTCCTTTGCCTTCGATATATTCTTTATATTCACTTTAGTCTTCACTTTAGTCTTTTGTTCCACTTTTATCTTAGTCTTTATATAATATTACTTATAATCAGCAAAAAAAATAATAAAAAAATAGGAAAAACCCAATAAAATTATACAGTACATAAAGTATAATATAAAGTGTAATATATGTAGTATATATATAGTATTTCTATAATATATAATGTAAATAATATATAACAGTCATACACATATATTTCCAAAAAAATAATGGCACACTCCTATAGTAGTTTTACTTGTAGAGCATACGCTAAGTCCTAAAATCGTGTGTCGTGCACAGCATACGATAGGTCTGATGGACTAAAAACGCAAATAAATCCCACAATGGGAAAACAAGAGGGAGCACACTTACTTCACACAATAGGCCTAGGCAAACACTTCACATACCTGGACGGCCTGGCCAGCATCTTCAAAGGAAGACAAGGTACCACATGTTTTACAAAAACAAAATCCCAAAGTGGTGAAGAAATGCCTTTAAGTAGAGTAAAGTATATATCTTTTCTTATTTTCGTAGTGTATCTAATCAAGGAAATTAAGTCCTCAAGCCTAATTCACTCCCCTTCCAATTCAAGATTCCTTCACTGAGGGAACGACGACCACCTGTGGTACTGATTAAATCTAAGCTCGGCCAAAAACTACAACCAGTACTAACAACCGGTAAGATTATAAATATCCGGCATTACACTGGATCGAAGAACACCGGTGGGGATAGTAAAAATTCTTACCGTTACACTGATGTCAACCGGTGGGATAACATTTCCAGCTTTACACTGGTGGCAATAGCGGTGGGATATTCATCGTTCCCAAATTAGTGGCGTTGGTGAGAAAATGAAGGGAAGTGAAAGGTAAAGAGAGACAACATTTCAAAATTTAATTTCCTTTTTTTTGTGAGTGATAGTAAATTAGGGTCACCATGTCTCTGTATGGACAGTTGTTTGCTCAGACACAGCCGGAAGCTGATCGTCCGTCACAAGTGGGGAGAGATCATGTAACCATTCAATTGGATGAGGCTGAGGAACAGTTTGGTGCTACTAACAGAACGCTGCTTTCACACTCGACCCCTTGTTCACACATTATGAGTTCACATCATTTCTCACAAAACCGCGCGATATCCCAATTTTGGAATTAAATCAGCTGCAAGGGATAGAAGCTACATCTCGCCTCGAAATGTTTTGTGAGGTGGTGGAACAAACTCATACCAGCAACGCAACCAGAATCCAGGTTGCCAAGAGTCGAATGTGTTCCGAATTGGCCACTTTTATTCATAATTATCAAAAGAAGCATTTTGCATTGTCATGGCCCGAGCTTAAAAAATTCTTGAATGCGGAGTTTGCCATCGAGCTGAGTGTAGATCGAGCTTGGCAAGAGTTGGAGAACATGACCTATGACTGGGAGGAATCACCCCAGGCGTTTGTACATAGGTTCATGTGTAAGCATGCGGCTCTCGAAACAAAGTTCCCCAAAGAAAAGTTTCCCTCACGAGATAAACGGATCAAGAAGAAACTGTGGTATGGTCTTCCACTCGAGTCTAGTGAAAAATTGGAAGGTTACCTTGATGACGGATATCCACTCCGTAAATTCATTGACAGGATCGAAAATGAAAGGCAGCTTCTCGAAGAGAGGTATACCACCAGAGTTAATGAAATGCCGGAGAGAGACAATAAAAATGAAGATCCCTCAGATACCAATGTGGTTGATACTCCACCAAGACCATCCCATGATAACTGTCAATCCAAGTCAGACAAGGAGGTGACTGAATTAAGAGCTCAATTAAGGGATTTGAAAACAAATTTAGAACAACTCAATCTAAAACAATCTACTCCTGTAACACCGAGGCGAAAATACTGTAGTCATTGTCTGAAGGGTTCACACACGTTGCAAGAATGTTGGGCCAAACCACCACCAGGCCACTGTTTTGATTGCCGTAGGTTGGGATGTCGTAGAGGCAGTAATGATTGCCCAGGGCGCATAAACCGCAGTGCAGCGACGCGGAGCAATAACAGATTTCACCCACCCAGTCCAAATGCTAGGCAGACCGCCACTCAAACAAAGTTCCCCCATCAGGCTATTTGACTAACCGCAGGTATAACATCGCCCATGATAAGTGTCAGCGTGAATAATAAGATCGTGGAAACTGTTGTTGACACAGGGAGTGGATATACCTTACTTAAAGAGGCCACCGCGAAGCGGTTAGGAACAAAAATAAATACGAGGAGAAATCCATCGAGATTACAGGGAGTCACAGGAGCGCCACTCCTTATCCTGGGTATGGTCAAAGTAGATATCAGAGTGGGAGATGAGAAAGTTCATCAACAGTGGTGTCCAGTCGTTCCGAACACCTACTTGACCACTGAAATGTTGTTGGGATATGATGTCCTTGGACAATCTCCGTTGATCTGGAATGGTGCACAACGAACACTAATGTGGGGAGGAGCCCCGTACGTCGTGAACTATGTTCTGCAGCGGAAAGGAAAAGTTGAGCAAGTCCAGGCCACCCCTATCAGAGCCGTCAGGAACCCTCAACAGTTGAAGCAAATTAATCTTGTAACAGTAGAGAGACTCACCCCATATCAAACCAAATTCATTGCTGTGCCAGTGAGTGAGGAGCCTAAAACCACTTTACTGTTTTACCCACAAGCGCGTTTCATTCATAATAGTCACCCTTACATATTACAGGTGAATTCAGAGGGCCTAGTCTATTTGCCCCTCAATAATAGAGCCAAACAAGATAAACTGTTTCGAATAGGTACCATTCTAGGCTCATATGAAATCATTCACGACCCTCCTGTAAGTACAGTCAACTCAGTTACCAAAATTCATAATGACCTGATCCCCACCAGTGATCGAACTGCTGAAAGTGGAACTCGTGTTCAACGACTCCGAAAGCTAATTGACAAACAGACATGGCCACACTTAGATTCAGCTCAACAAGAAGTATTAGCTAACGTAATCCTGCAACACGATCCCCTCTTCATTTTGGAAAAAGGAGAACTAGAAACCATCAGCGGTCCCCCCGTTCACATTAAAGTAGCAGATCCACAGCCCAGCCATGGACCGATCTATCGATACCCTGAACAAGCTAAACAGGTGATCGCTGAAATGTTGCAAGACATGGAAGAGAGAGAAATTATTGAAAGATCAACAGCTGCTTGGTTATCTCCTATTGTATTAGTTAACAAGGCGGATGGCAGCAAGCGCATGTGTTTAGATTATCGTCACGTGAATCAACATCTAGCTACGGATATCTATCCACTGCCCAGACTGGAAGAATTAGTCGAGCAGGCCGCAGGTCATAATTACTATGTGACTCTTGATATGCGTGAGGCATATTTTCAAATCATGCTGGACAACGAAAGTCGTGATTTAACCACATTCAGTGATGGAGTCACACTTTACAGATTTAGGCGCTTACCATTCGGACTAAAATGTTCACCAGCCATATTTTCCCGACGAATGCAGGACATTCTTACTCCATTGTTGAAGCAAGGTTGGGTAAAGAATTATTTGGACGATTTGATAATTTGGGCTGATGACTTCTCCATGTTGTTGAGTCGCTTACAGCAACTATTCACTTTACTCACACAAAATGGGGCCAAGTTAAATTTAAGCAAATGTACCTTTGGGTTAAAAGAAGTAACCTTTCTTGGCCATAAAATCTCAGCGGCCGGGAGTATGTCGGACCCAAAAAACATAGAGGCTATCAACAAAATGAAAAGACCCACCAAAGTAAAAGAAGTCCGGAGATTCCTTGGAATATGTGGATTCTACCGAAAACATGTACCTTCGTTCGCAAAAATAGCAGCTCCCCTTACTAACTTAACCAGATCCAGAGTAGCGTTCGAATGGTCAGATGAGTGTCAATCTGCTTTTGATCAATTGAAGACGAGCTTAGTGAATGCGGCAGTATTGGTAAGAGCCAATGTGACTCGACCATTCATTGTAACCACCGACGCAAGCAACACTCATATTGGTGGTGTATTAAGTCAGATCCAACCAGACAACTCCAACTTGCCTATTGGTTACTTTTCCAAAAAGCTCAATCCCTGCAAGAGAAAATATTCTGCAACAGACAAAGAAGCATTGGCAGTTGTTCTCACATGCCGCAAATTTCGCCATTACTTGTGGAGTTCCCACTTTACTATCTTGACAGACCGTCAACTGCTTACTAGCATTTTTAAGCGAAAAACCAAATCCCCACGTATGAACAGATGGATTCTCGAGATGTGTGAGTACGACTACAACGTGCAGTACGTCAAGGGTAAATATAATGTAGTCGCCGATCAACTTTCTAGACCTGTCAGAGTGATATTCCACCAGTCAGAAACCAACTGGCTTGGATTTAGTCAAGACGAGATGAGAGATAAGGAACGAGATGAGTTAGTTAAGTACTTGCGTAGTGAGAAGCTCCCTGCTAAAAGACTATCGAAAGCTATGCTGAGCCAGTTCGCATTGATTGACGAACTATTATATTTTGCCCGTGAAACAAATGATGGTAGCATCCAATATTGTTTGGTGATTCCTAAGTCAATCATCAAAGAAGCTATCAAACACGTTCATGAAATCTCAGGACATCTAGGTCAGAAAAAATCCATTAAGAAAGTTGAAGAACTATTCTATTGGCCAAATCTAAAGGTAGATGTATGCGAGTATGTGAAACAGTGTCCCACTTGTCAGAGATTCAAAGGTGAAACTGGGTTGCAGCAACCTTGGAAAGGTTTCCTGCCTGTAAGTAAACCATTGGAACGTATCGGGATTGACTTGACTGATATGGTTGCTGGATCTCAGGGTTACCGCTATGTCCTTACTGTGATAGATCATTATAGTAGGTTTGTGAAATATTATCCCCTCAGGGATAAACATACACAACACATCATACACTGTCTTGGGCAATACTTCACCGACTTTGGGACGCCACGAGGTATCGTGCTGGACAATGGCGGAGAGTTCACGAGTGGAGAGTTCAAGAAGTTCTGCCGGAGGAACCAGGTGGACTTGTTCTACATCACCCCTTATCATCCCCAGAGAAATTCCACCACTGAAAGGATGCATTGGACTATGAAAAGCATCCTAGCATCTCTCTGCAATGGACACCCCTTGCGTTGGCCTCAGCTGCTCCAATCGTGTCAAACCGTCATAAATCAAGTGGTGCACTCGAGCGCGGGACAACAGCCTTATTATGCCTTCTTCTCACGCCATCCCCCTCGCCTCATTGGTACCTTATTGCCTTCTGTGGATGCAGAGGAGGACGACACACTCATAAAGGGTACAAACCAAATGATGATGAGGCGATACCGGGAGGTGGCCAATAGGCGGAGGAGAGCCCAGAAGGTTGAAGTCAATAGTTTGGTGTGGGTGAAAAAAGAGACCATACAGCCGGGTACCTGTAGAAAACTGAATGCCAAATGGGACGGCCCGTATAAAGTGATTGAAGTGCTGCTAGATGGAAGTGTTTATATCACTGAAAATGTATTTAGTGGAAAAAAAATACAAAGGGCTGCTGAAAAGGTAAAACCATATTAAGGTACCGAGGAATGGCTCTTAGAACCGTTGCAACAGGAGCTTGCCCGGAGCCCGAAGATGAGCGATTACCACCGTGAGTGAGGAATGCCCCTCAGAGACTCATAGAGGAGTGTTAGAAAAGTAGACAAGTGCATGTGACGAATGTTGTGAAACATAACTGTTTAAAGTTATGTTCCGGGTGGACTCATCCCCAAGGAGAGGGTGTAAAAAGGGAAAGAGAGAAGAGTTCCTGTTGGAACCGGGAAGTGCCTTACTTCGAGGGGAGTAGCTAATCCCCTCACCTTACAGTTAGCACGGTTTGTGAGGTAGTGGAGTCTTCAGGACAGAATGAGCGCTCACGTCTTGCGGGTGGAAAGCTGGAAACGAAAGGACAGAGTGAATGTGATTGCGTATGGAAGAGTGTAAGGAAGCGCCTCCCGTGGTGATCTCAATCTCGAGAGACCCTGTCGAGCTCAGGTGAGCGACAAGCTATCCTCCAAAACCTGAGGCTGACTGGGGCATAAATTCCCTCATAACATCTCGAGTAAGGAGTGATCATACCTCCTAATGTAGTAAGTAAGCGACCTTCCGAGGTACACATCAGGTATTTAATGTGGACCGACTGGTGCCACCGATTGTGGGGGAAAGTATTCCAATTCAAAGTGTTCATAGCAGTTAATAGAGTAACAACATTCCGTCCATGCACATGTCATAGAAAATTGACTTGGGCAAAATTTGTTTTCCGAACATGGGCCTAACTCTATTTTTATATGTATGTATCTCTGTATCTATGCAGTGGGTGATGTAATTGTGGATGTTGAGCTATGGGAATTCCTCATCTGGTCGAGTAATGAATAACAGATGCGCGCAGCTCTTCTCCCTTGTTTGTGCGTCGTTGCCGGGCGCCGAGTTTAAACCTTAAACAGAATAATGATGAATATACAATTCTTTCCGTAACCTAGTTGTGAAATGTTTGCTAATGAAGCTGCTAGAACCCAAATATGTAAGATTAACAGTCCAAAAGGCCTAAATAATGTCATTTGTGAGGATTTAAAGGTCCTGTTTGTCTTGGCCGTCACTAGATGGCATGAGCTGCCTTAAAAATTCAAAGTGAGATAGTGATAGAATCAGTATCTAAATTAAGTAAGGAATAAATCCCAAATTTTCCCAATTCAACCAAAAGTCCTGACGTCATGGGTACACTGCTAAATAAATTGTAAAGAGAATTGAAACCCACCATATTTCAAAAACACCACCTCATTTGACTTAGCAGTGGCATCACTAGCGAGCTCACTCGAGGCCCAGACGTCGTATATAATGGACGTTTGTTCAGGTGAGCCGTCCACATTTCTTTTTCCTCCCCCTCTTTTTCTTTGTTTAATCCTTACTTGTCATGGACTATATTAAGAAATTTTGTTGAAAGTTTAACGTAGACTCGAGGCCCAGACGTTGTATATAATGGACGTTTGTTCAGTCCACAGACACCTGCGACGTCAGTGTGAGCATAAGGCATTCCCATAGTACTGTCCAAAGACTTGAGCATACACACATTACGCTATCCATGAATTATTATATAAACCAAATGTAATTGTAATAGTATTATGGATCTATCAAGTGAATTTTATTTTATAAGTAAGATATAGAAATTTGGAAGTGATGTAATCCTGTAACGGAAGAGCGAAATTCAAAACCATTAACCGTTTTCTTTCTTGTAACTAAGGTTAGGAAGTTAGGAGCGTGGAAGGGAACTTAGCGATTGTGAGCAATGATGTAATTTTGAAATGAACCTCGAGGCTAGACAAGCCCGAGTGATTATGTATTCTTAGTGATTATACAATGTTTGAATAGTACCTCGAGGCTAAACAAGCCTGAGTGATTACGAATTCTTAGTGACTATTTTTTTTTTCTGAATTATTCCTCAAGGTAAACATGCCCGAATGATTATGCATTTTTAGTGATTATATAGCAATGATGCTTATGAACTGTAAATAGTCCTGAACTGATATTGGATTCCAGAGAATTACCTGATGAGAGTATATTATATGGATGAAAATGAACACGAGTAATCATTCATATTGGTTCGAGGCTATGCTAGCCCGAACAGATAACTCATGCTCGTAAAAAGGTCCCTGACTTGAGGCTATTGTCGAGCCCAAGAGTAACTGATAAAAAGAAAGTATAGTACAACAACTCCATACATCGCTTGTATCAAATTGTTTTTGCCAGGTAATAATGTTGGAGGAATGATCATCCAAAACCCTGGTAACATGTACAATCTCCTCTCATACTAAAAAGGGTCATGTAACTAAAAATGCTTTGTGGAAATTAGCCTAGAATTATTAAAGTAGAGTAAAGTATATATCTTTTCTTATTTTCGTAGTGTATCTAATCAAGGGAATTAAGTCCTGAAGCCTAATTCACTACCCTTCCAATTCAAGATTCCTTCACTGAGGGAACGACGACCACCTGTGGTACTGATTTAATCTAAGCTCGGGCAAAAACTACAAACGCTACCACAATATCTTAAATTACTATCAACTAGTATACTAAGTCGAGTACCACCTGTATTATCCATGGATTAGTTAACCAGTACTAACAACCGGTAAGATTATAAATATCCGGCATTACACTGGATCGAAGAATACCGGTGGGGATAGTAAAAATTCTTACCGTTATACTGATGTCAACCGGTGGGATAACATTTCCAGCTTTACACATGGACAAGGATGGCACTGCCTTCCAGTACCTGTGCACTCTGTTTCTAGCTCTCATTTCTGCTAAACTCAAGGAGGGCATCTTCGTCGGACTTCAGATCTGGGAGGTGCTGAGGGATGAGGTATTCGGGGAGAAGCTCACCTTGAAGGAACCGAAAGCATGGGAAGCATTTAATTCAGACTGCCATGGCTTCCTTGGTAACACACAGGCACTAGATTACGAAGAGCGTGTCGAGAAGTTGCTGCAGGCTTATCAGGATATGGGGTCCCAAATGTCTCTCAAGATTCACTTTCTCCATTCCCACCTCAACTTCTTCTCCCAGAACCTAGGAGCAGTACATGACGAACATGGGGAAAGGTTCCACCAAGATATTACTGAGATGGAGAGCAATTACCAAGGCAAGTGGAACCCCAGCATGATGGGGGACTTCTGCTGGATGCTCCTGCACGACATCCCGGAGGCAAAGTATACCAGATCGTCCAAAACTCACTTCTGACTGTCTGTAGTACTATGATGTATATTTATGCTTATATCCAAGTAATAGTAATATTTAGTTCTGTCAGTGTTCTGTGTCTGATTTGTTTCGTTCTGTAATATGCCATTTTAATATATGAAATAAACTCATTATATTATAAATATATTCATTACAATAATAAAAACGGGATATGTGAAAGCAAAAACACTAGAGGTGATAGAGCAAAACTGTTTAGAAATTTGAATTGAGCATATCAAAATTAGTCAAAAACACCTGTTCACATGCTTGCCTCAGATTTTTTTTTTTTTTTTTTTTTGTAAACCAGTGTTATTGACGACACGCATCACCTGTCTAATAAGGAACTCTCATATCCTTTTCTGTCCCATTCTTTAATGCACGAGTTACCCTGCACTCCCCAGTCCCCGGTCTCCATTTCCCTTGACCTATAAAAATTATGAACTTTTTACTCTAAAGACTTAAAACTGCCCCCTCTCCACCCTGAATGGTGAGTTGTAACAATAGATTAACACTGTGATATGATGCTACACGCGAAGAAATGCAGTGGAAAGGATGTAGGGCTACAGCAGTCCTTTTTCTTGTCACTGAACCACTTGAAATATGCTGCAAAAAGACGAAAATATTCGCAAAGTCAAATTAGAAGCGAGTTTACATCATCGGAGAAAAAAAAAAAAAAAAAAAAACAGACACTTTATCACGCAATGGTTCCATGGGCTGAAACGTGACTGAATACTAAATATAATGAGAAGCAAAAGTCAGTTGAAGCTTTCAATCTATCAATGTAGCAAAACGCGCGGAAGGGTATGGCTAGTTTATCTGCCTGAACCCTAGATCACTTCATACAAGTTCCAGGGAACTACTCTTTCCATTCCAAAGTATTTCAACTTGACGTTAGATTTACTTTCATTAATCATAAGGTTTCAGAAAAAAAAAGAGCAGAAAGCCCTTAAATATCTTTGAAAAAAGTGGAAAAAGTAAAACTATTCGGAACAAAGATCCAAAAGAGGCTATACTTTCAAATCTAAATATCAAGTTACGAGGCTGCTGGGTCCAGCAGCGCTGATGCATGTATGTCTGTCTGTCTATTGCCAGACGTCTTAATCCCCTAAGGGGTGGCCACAAACAAATCGCCTCCATGTCGCCCTGTCCCCCACCATTTCATTGCCCTACTCCCAGCTCACACACCCCCTCTCTCATTTACTTCTCCATACCTCCATCTCTTCCTTGGCCTCCCACTCCCTCTCCCCCCCTCCCCCTCACTCACATACACTCTCCTCGTCAACCTCTCCATCCTCTCCACATGGCCAAACCACTTCCGTGTGTTTCTCCTGATGCCTCCTGTCACATCCACATCCACACCACAATGCTCCTTCACTTCCTCATTTGTCAGTCTGTCTCTCTGTGACTCCACATGCTCCTCTCAAATAACTCATTTCCACTGCTCTCACTCTTGATTTCTGTCCTTCCAACAAGGTCCAAGCTTCACTTCCATACGTTAGAGTTAGTATCACAATACTGTCATGTAGTAACTTTTTCACTTCCAAGCTCACTTCCCTGCTTCTAATCACTGCTTTCAAGGAACCAACAACCTTTTTTTTCCCTATTGTGCCCTTTCAGGCACTTCACCCTCTAAACTTCCATCCTTACTCATCACACTACCAAGTACTTAAACGTACTCACATATGCCATTTCCCCCTCATCCAACCTCACTGTACATTCACTGACTTGACCTCTCTCGAAGACCATAACTTTACTCTTGCCTACATTCACCTTTCGATTCAGTTTCTTACACACTCTCTCAAACTCATCCACCAAGCCTTGCAGCTCCCCTTCGTCTTCACTTAACAACACAGTAACATCTGCAAACAACAGTACAGGGAGTTTCCAAACACTGCCCTCTTTCACTACGGCCTCTCCAACATCCACTGCCCTACCTTGTATCACTTTTATAACCCCATCCATATACAGATTGAACAACCATGGAGACATGACACATTCTTGTTTCAGTCCAACCTTCAAATAGAAAAATTTACTCAGTTCACTATACACACGCACTGCAGCCTTAGCACACACATACATACCCTTTACGGCCTTCAACAACTTCCCATCTGCTTTCATATATTCTTAATACTTTCCACTATCCTTGTCTATCCACCCTGCCATATACTTTCTCCAAATCCATGAAGGCTGCATACAACTTCTTTCCCTTCTCTAGAAATTTTTCCACTAAAGATCTAAGAATGAATTTGACTACAGATTTATTGGATAGTAAGAGAACTCCCAGTGCTTCTGATTTCTGATGGACTGATGAATTGTACATCATTTTGTGTCTGTCATACGAGGTCCATCCTGGACTTTTTGGTTCATAGTATATCATCACTACTAAAGTACTACGGATGTCCTGAAAATAGCGACATTTTCTACGGATTATCATTCAAAATCTGGAAATTTTATAAATGAAATGTCATAATTTATATTTATAACAATTTGGCTACAAATTCAGCATGATTTAATGGACGAATATGGTGTCTATAAACCAGGAAATAACTTTACAATAAAATATGTTCTATTCTATGTCATCTTCCTCTCCTTCCCTTCTTCACTACTGATTAGCATGTAAAGAGTAAATGACAGTTTTAAATAAAAGCCTGACCAATTATTTACTTTCAGCAAAATAATGAGAGCTTGCCTGTGGGATCCTTGCACACCCAAACACCACCTACTGCTACTTTTGTTGTTTTACCGCCTTTTAAGGAAGTTTATGGTTAATTCTCAAGTTTTTGTATGTTAGATTGTGTGTGTGTGTGTGTGTGTGTGTGTGTGTGTGTGTGTGTGTGTGTGTGTGTGTGTGTGTGTGTGTGTGTGTGTGTGTGTGTGCCTGGTGGTGAATCACCATACAGAGGAGAAAGATGAAGGAAACAGAGTCAAGAATGGAATGTAAAGTAGGTAAACAGCACAACAGAGTTGAATTTGCTAAATGAAATAGTGGCTAAATTATTGATTTCATTTTTTTTCTCATTCTCTCATTCTTATACACATAATAATCATTGCCTTCCATTCATGCAGTTCGCTACCCACCTTTCTCATCACACGCTACGTATACCTGTGGATAATTCTGTGCCTAAACAAGGTATTGGCTATCACAGCCCTGATCCCACACAATTGTCCACTAGAGCACTGCCATTCTCATCTACTTCTGCAGTCAAACCCCACTCACTTACTACTGCATCCACCTTCATATTCCCTACTTTTCTATTCATATCTCTAATCAAACATTTCTCACACCTCTCAAATTTTTCCATGCACGCTTCCACACTTGGCCAGAACTCGTCTTTCACTCTGTTGCACGGTCTTCTGTTGGCGAATATACACAAACAAACACCCACGCTTGTCTTCCTACTTCTGATCTTACGCATACAATCCTTGAATCAGTTGATCCATTCTCTCTTATTATCTCCTTCCATCTCGTGAACACAACACTATATACGCACTCCTTTTCCCTCTCATCCTTACCTACTCCCGTGCTATTATAACCAATCCATACTACCACTCTCACCTTACCATTTGGTCTCAGTTTATCCATGTATGTCCACTTTTGCATCCTCAAGCACGTGGGCAACCCCCTCCCCCCTCTCTCTCTCTTACACACACACACACACACACACACACACACACACACACACAAACACACACACACACACACACAAACACACACACACACTGCATGGTTCGCGCCCCTCACATTCCATGCTGCCTTCCTCATCATGTTCTTTGTTCGGTACGTGGTAGTCACCTGTAGGTCCGTCCGGGTTCGAGGCATTTTGATTGTCTTTTCAGTTTGTTGTTTTCCGGGGAGGAGCACTAACCCTCCGCCAACCCACTTTCAGACACGCAGAAAGCACATGTGCTTAGATTTTATGGTCACAACCCAGCGTACTATATGATTTCCTGGCTTACATGAAAACATTTGGTTTGCCATTCATTGTAGAGCCATCCTGAGGTAGCTCTACACTGACTGAGTGGATGATGGGCGCCCTAATCCAGGTAATACGATTCCTTAAAAATACTGAATCGATTCCGATGATTATTTTTCCGAAAAAATGTTTATTTGATTCCAATTATGACATTTCCTCAAAAAGTACTGAGTCTGTTTCAGTGATTACAATTCCTCAAACAATACTAAATGTTTTCCAGTGATTATGATTCCTAAATACGATCGCAGCATGTTTGGTGTGAATAAGTTTGAGAGTATTAGCAGAGTGTTTCTGACTGGAGAAACAAATGGAAAATGAGAGAAATGCTAGAACAGATGGGGTGGTTGGACAGTTGGGTGCACCACCTGAAGTGGATGGAAATGACAGTACCTTGGTGGATATTTGGTGGAGGGAGTGCTGGGAAAGAGCTAATAGCCTTCTCTTTTCATGCATAAGATGATCCACAGGTATATATGGCGAGTGACAAAGTGACTGGAGGTGAGCTGGACGAATGTAAGACAATGACTGTGTGTGCGCTGATGATCGATTGAGATGAACTATGCTCACGAGAATGCATAGAGGTTAGGAATGTGGGTTGTGTGATCATTTCATAGAAGTATCAAAGACTGCGATGCAAAAGCGATGGATGAATAAAGATAGCAGGCGACAGGAGGAGGCAGTTACTACAGTGAGAGCAGAAAGGCTTCAGTGGGAAAACAAGGAGGTTTATGACACGCGAGAGAAGTGGAAAAGCGACTTGGCAGATATGATGTGGAACAGATGGAGGTGGAAGATATGTACAAGATGTTTAAAGTAAAAAAAAAAAAATCTGTGCAACACGTGAATCATTAAGTGGGGTAAAAGTAGTATGGGAGTGAAAGGAACAGTGTGGTGAAAATTAAGTGAAGCGACCTGTGGAAGAAATAAAAGCGTGTAGTGACTGGTTGGGAAGTAAAGGACGGATGTAATGAAAAGGGAAAGAGAACCTGCCAGTGTGTTTAAAGCAGGAGAGAGATGTACAGCTTAGAGAGAGAGTTGGAAGAGAGTGAATGAGAAGTTTAGAGGACACTTGATTACAGAATAGAGAGAATGTAAGATATTGTTTTGAGTAAAGTTAAGAAAAAAAAGCCAAGGTAATATGGGAAGTAATAAGGGATGAGATATAAAGTAGTCGAATACTGGTGAAAAGAGAATGAGTGATTAGACTGAGATATTAAAGAACTGTTAGGTATATAGAACGAAAGTTAGTTCAAGTATTAATGGGTGAGGGATGTTTGTTGGAAGCAAAGAAGAGAAAATCAGTATGATGAAAATGTGTGAAACACTGAAGCCATTCAAAACCGGGAGCGCACCAGGAATTGATGGAGTGTGTGATGAATGCTGAAATATGGAGGAGAAACGGTGATTTTTGGATATGGAAGATTCACAGATTGTTCTGGGTGTAGGTAGAGCTCCAGAGAACTGGAAGTCACGTATAATAGTTCCACTATGAAAAGGGGACGGTGACTGAAAAATTCGTGTCAGATTACGACGTATTTGTTTTCTCAGAGGAACATCAAAGATACATGGTAGGACCCTTTCCACGAGTTAGGGGGAAAAACGAGGTATGAGGTGGAAAGGAACAAGAGGGAAGGGGTGTGCAAGCCAGATGATCCATTTAAAATTTTTAGTGAACTATTTAGAAAAGCAAAGGAATGTATATGCAGCCTTCATGAGTTTGAAGAATGCATATCACAGAGCAGCTAGGCAAGGAGTGTGGAAGATGTTGAAAGAGTAGAGAGGAAATTGGTGAATGCTGTAGAGCGGATGCATGAGGGAGCACAGGCAGCAGAGTGGAAAATTACCTGAGTTCGTTTATTTGAATGTTGATCCAAATAGGCGAGATGTTATACTCCCGTGATTGCTCAGTATACAGTACAGGTGTTTAAATATACTGATGGCGTTAGGGTAGTGGAAATACAGGTTGGGGTAGTGGATGTTCGAGTGCCCTTTGTGAGAAAGTTGAAAGGTTTTGAAATTGGTTGAGCTGTTCCTTGCTGATGATACTATTTTGTTGAGTCAGATTTGTAAGGTTTGGTGAATGATTTTAGAAGTGATTTAAAGGGACAAAAATCTGAAGATGAATGTAACAAACAATAAAGCAGTGGTTTGATGACAAGAATGAAGACAATGAGTGCATATTGAGTTTGTATATTAACCCCTTAACCGCGGGGCGTCACTTTCGTGACGCTCGGCTACAATGGATCATACCGCGGGGCGTCACTTTTGTGATTCTGTGTTATTTTGAATTATCCCGGGCTCTCAAGTGGTGGCTTGTATCATATATCAGTATTGCCAATGTCCAACACTAGTCAGCACTCCAAATCTCATCTGTACTCCCATCCATTGTTGACATTTTAGCTATTTTACCCCGTTCGTGACTCCCCTCCCTACCTGCCCTCCATTACCCTCTCCTCTCACCTCCCACGCCGCGCTGCGCTACGGAAATTTCCCCCTTCTCTTTCCACAGATTTCATCCATTGAAATAAGCCCTATGCCCTATATTTTTACCCAATAATATATACCAAAAAAAAAAAAGGTAAGTGATAGTGTTATACTCCATAAATTGGCTAATTATCACCTGACAACACCTCACGTGCATTCATTCGCTACATTACCACGGTAATTTCCCCTTTGATTTATGCCTTGTAATCTATGTCTGTAATAAAAATATATATCAGAAAGGAAGGGAGAATCCTAATTGACATTTACATTCACCTGGAACTACCTATTTCTTTATTTATTGCCGAGATTTTCTACCTATAAAAAATTTGCATGTAAGTTAGCAGCAGTAAGCCTAAAGTGTCATTGTCAACCCTTCCCTTCTCAGATAATTTACCCCCTTCGTGACTCCCCTCCCTACCTGCCCTCCATTACCCTCTCCTCTCACCTCCCACGCCGCGCTGCGCTACGGAAATTTCCCCCTTCTTTTTCCACAGATTTCATCCATTGAAATAAGCCCTATGCCCAATATTTTTACCCAATAATATATACCAAAAAAAAAACAGGTAAGTGATAGTGTTATACTCCAGAAATTGCCTAATTATCACCTGACAAAACCTCACGTGCATTCATTCGCTACATTACTACGGTAATTTCCCCTTTGATTTATGCCTTGTAATCGATGTCTGTAATAAAAATATATATCAGAAAGGAAGGGAGAATCCTAATTGACATTTACATTCACCTGGAACTACCTATTTCTTTATTTATTGCCGAGATTTTCTACCTATAAAAAATTAGCCTGTAAGTTAGCAGCAGTCAGCCTAAAGTGTCATTGTCAACCCTTCCCTTCTCAGATAATTTACCCCCTTCGTGACTCCCCTCCCTACCTGCCCTCCATTACCCTCTCCTCTCACCTCCCACGCCGCGCTGCGCTACGGAAATTTCCCCCTTCTTTTTCCACAGATTTCATCCATTGAAATAAGCCCTATGCCCAATATTTTTACCCAATAATATATACCAAAAAAAAAAACAGGTAAGTGATAGTGTTATACTCCAGAAATTGCCTAATTATCACCTGACAAAACCTCACGTGCATTCATTCGCTACATTACCACGGTAATTTCCCCTTTGATTTATGCCTTGTAATCGATGTCTGTAATAAAAATATATATCAGAAAGGAAGGGAGAATCCTAATTGACATTTACATTCACCTGGAACTACCTATTTCTTTATTTATTGCCGAGATTTTCTACCTATAAAAAATTAGCCTGTAAGTTAGCAGCAGTCAGCCTAAAGTGTCATTGTCAACCCTTCCCTTCTCAGATAAGCTGCGGCATTTAGTTCCTTGTCCTCCACTGCAGAGACAACATGTCGCACTCGCGCCCCGCCATTCCTGCCGCTTCTGCGCCCATTGCAAAGGGCCCCGTGACCTGTACCCCCAAGATAAGTGTTGAGGCAAGCAGGAAAGGCCTCAGTGACTCTGCAGTGGCACGAGAACTTGCTGAATTGTCCATGATAATAATGGACAGCGATTTTGACGATTCCGGTGAATCGTGTGATGAGCCGGGTGAAGTTATCGCGCCAGAAACAGCGACTACAAGTGCTCCTACCAGTGAATCCGTGTCTAGCTCCAAGGGAAAGGAGCCTTTAGTGCAGGAAGGACAAGAATTTGGGAAGGGAGTGAAAAGGCGGCGTGTTAGCCCCAGAACAATGCCCCCACGTGACCCAGCCCGCCATGAGTCACGAGAGCATTCACCTCCCCGTTCCCCAAGCCCCGCTTTACTCATCTCGTCATCATCGTCGGCTGAGTTATCTCCGGAGTCTTCGTCGTCAGAGTCACCACCAGCATCAACAGTGAAGGCCGGCCGTAGAGGTAGAGGTAGATCTAAGAGAGTGAAAAGTAGTGTAGCTAGTAGGGTAAGGGCTGCTAGTGCTGTAAGGCAACCTAGGGTCAGTGCAAGTGACCTTGACAGAGATAAGCCTCCCTCTCAGCCAACCTCCACCACCACCACCACCACCATCCCTCCACCGCCACGCCAGGGAATCCTGGACGCCTTCGCGTGGATGGAAGGGTCAGATTTTGTCCCCGAAAACCTGGTTTTCAATGAGAGCTCGTCAGGAGTTCAACCTGCCTTCACTATGGACCAAAATGCTGAGTGTGTCGACTACCTTTTGGCCTTCCTAGATGACGAAGTCATGCAGCACATATGTGATGAGACCAACAGGTTCAAATCACAACGTGCTGCTAGTGGTACAGGTGCAGCCAAGATGCAACAGTGGACCATGCTGGGAGTGCAGGAGCTGTATGTGTTCTTTGCCCTCATGCTTCTTATGCCACACTCCAAGAAGCATGAGTTGGAAGAATACTGGTCCATGGACCCCTTACTATCCTCACCGACCTTCAACAAGTACATGGCCAGAGATCGCTTCCGGAACATCATGGGAAACCTGCACTTTGCCGATAATGATGTACCTTCCCAAACCGACCCACTCTGGAAGATCCGGGAGATTCTGAACAGAATGAAGGATAAGTTCATGTCATTCTTCCACCCATTTCAGAAGGTTGTCATTGATGAGTCCTTGGTTCTGTTCAGAGGACGTCTTCGGTTTGTCCAGTACATTCCAAGCAAACGCCATCCCTTTGGAATTAAGTTCTTTGTACTGTGCGACTGTAAGACGGGGTACATCCTTGACTTCGTCATATATTCAGCCAGCACTGTCAATCTCGATAAAACACACCCCCTTGGCTTCTCAGGCTGTGTAGTGAAAGTGCTCCTAGAAAAGTATTTTGGTGGGAATCATGTGCTGTATACAGACAACTACTATACAGCACCGAAACTTGCCAAATACCTTTCTGAGCACGGCATTGGCTCCTGTGGCACTGTGAAAAGTAATCGTGCCAACTTCCCCAAATTCCCAGAGGCGGGAAACTCGCAGCGAGGAGACGTGCACCTACGCAAGTCTGAGAAGATGCTGGCAATACGGTGGCATGACAAGAGAGTCGTGCACATGCTCACCACCGTACATAAGGGGGAGATGAGAGACAGTGGGAAGGTCGACCGTAGGACAGGCGAACCTGTGATGAAACCTGATGCTGTGTTGGACTATAATATAAACATGCGGCTGGTGGACAAGTCCGACATGATGATTGGTGAGATCGACTGCCTCAGGAAGAATACTAGGTGGTACAGGAAAGTTTTTCTGCATCTCATAGATATGACGATGCTGAACGCCTTCATCCTGTACAAGATGAAGGTAAAGCCACCCAAGTCCTTCTCCCTGAGGTTGTTCGCCAGGACTTGTGTCCAGCAGCTGCTGGAAAAATATGGTAAGGTGCAAGCAGCAACTCCAAGGCGCCATCCAGTTACACTTCCCGACCGACTTGAGCAGAGGGCGTATATGGATCGGCACAGACTTGAGCTAATGCCTGCCACAGGGAAAAGGAAGGCTGCGTTTCGCAGGTGTCAGGTATGTGCGCATACCACACGCCGCACACCTGAGCATAAACGCACCTCTTGGCAGTGCGCTGAATGCCAGGTTCCCCTCTGTGTAACCTGCTTCTTCGATTATCACAGCCAGAAGCAGTTCTAACAGTGCAAGTGTGGAAGCAGAATTATTTGGAAATAATGTGTAAATAATGTGTAAATAATGTGTAAATAGCAGGTGAAAGCAATGGATGTTCAGTTCATATGATTGAACAGTGTATTATAGTTTTATCTTACTGAAAGTGACAGTGAATAACATATTGTAAGTAAAATAGAAGGGTAAATATTGAAAATAGAATAGAAAATGTAAATAGTAATGTAAGTAATTAGTAATATAAGAATATGAGTACAAATAATTTATGTTATAACAGTGAGAGTGAATCCGTGGCTCTCTACGTATTTTACTGACTGAAAAATAGAGTGACTTCAGTGACAATAAAATAATACGACTGAAGGAAACTTATGGAGAAAGACTCCAGATATATATAAGTGTGATATAGTAATAGAAATATAAAGTGTGAGGGGTTTTATGAATAATAAATGACAGAGTGCCTAGAGCGAACTAGCGCAGGTGCGGCGATCAGACGCGCTCGTAATTTCCATTGCTTTCACACTGTTTTTTTTTTTTAGTATGGATCCCAAACTACTTGAAAATGGTAGAATAGTGTTTATAGTGTTTGTATCTGGCTGTGGTAATCATATAACGGGTTGTCGGGAAGTGTAAAGTGGAGACTTAGTTACCCTACTTCAGAGGTCTCCACAAGTCCTACGGAAACGGACGAAGGCTCAACAATCATTCCAGGAGAAAGCTGAAGGTATGTGCTATAAGCATATGTAATTTTATTATTCTAGGACTAATAACTGATTTTTAGCAAATATTTTTTGAGAGTCTGTCGGAGCCCAAATAACCCCGCGGGACACGCAAGTCATTGGTAAACAAGCCCGCGGTGTAGGGGTTAAAAAGGGATTGTAAGTGCTTTCATATATGTAGGTAGTGTGATGCATAACAAAGAACGTTTGGAGGATGAATGGCATGCAGAATGTAGTAAGGAAGAATGTTGCAGATTCACTGAAAACAATGATAAGGACCATGGATGTGAGCACTGCATGAGAGTACTTTGATCCTCACTCAAACATATGGAAGTGAAACTTGGACTCTGTTGGAAAAGCACAAGTTATGAATGAGAGGTGGGAATGATTTATGTTTTTAGATAAATGTGTGGCGTCATATGGAGACAGACAAACAAAGGATGAAGATATGAATCTTTGTGATTGTGTTGTGAATGTCCTAGGCAGGGTATACCTTGAGACTGTTTGGCTATGAAGAAAAAGTGAAAAAATTAGATATTAACTTGGAAAATGTACGGTATGTGAGTGAAGTGCAAGAGGGAGGGGAAAGGAAGGACTGAGAATGAGGTGCAAGGATGGAGTGGAGAAGTATGTGAGCGATGGAAAGTGTGATTGTGAGAGATGGCAGTCTTATTGTGAAAGATAGAATGAAATGGAGGTAATTCGTTTGTGGCCACTCCTTACGGAATGATGGAGTTTGGAGAGAGAGAGAGAGAGAGAGATAGAGAGAGAGAGAGAGAGAGAGTGGATTTCTTCGAGTGTTATTAAACTGAACTAGAAAAATAAACCTCCAGAATCCCAGGTAAGAGGCCTAATTCAATCACAGCTATACATGTCAGCGAATGTATTATGAAATGAATCATACCGATAGAAAAAATCTATTTACCTTAGGATGCACCATGATCCCAAAGTCAGTGCCCAAAAATTGCATTATTTGGAAGAAAAAGTGATAGCTGCAACGTAAAAAAAAATAAAAAAAAACTATCGGAGGTGCGGAAGTCTGTGGGAAGCTGATCTTTCACTGAAGGTGAAGGAGGAAACAGGGTTTTGGTTTTGATGCAAGTCTCTCTGTTTTGACTACTGCAGCATCTTACATTTGAAACGCTCTCTCTCTCTCTCTCTCTCTCTCCAAAATATATATGAAAAATATTTAAAAATAAAACTCCGCATTGCATAGTCTCCGAGTACTTAGATACGTATTTAACAAACAGAGAAACAAGTATTTATATATACAGTCATACAGATACTAACGTAATTAAGTAGGCATGTAAAAACATTTGCGATTCATTACTGCCCATCTCTGCTCACCAGCATCGTCTCCCCATCTCCATGCACCGCTTCCACTCCCCACCTAATGAGAGTATGGTTTGTGTCCCATTTTGTACCCAGGCCAGTACTTATTCTCAGCGCCACATCCAGGTTGAGAGAGAGAGAGAGAGAGAGAGAGGTGAGAAACACATATAAATGAAAGGCAATTGCAAAGCCGGTTTAAATCATACAGAACAAGTGCAAGACAATTTCATTCTGACAAACACCAAGAAAAATCAGGTCAGGCAGGCAAACAGTCAAGCAAGGTAGGCAAACACAAGCGATGAAGACTGACACTGACACACGGAATTGACACACATGTAAAAAGACGACTGGTTAAAACGATGGTTGTAATTCGTGACGGGTAGAGGTGTTGATTGTGTGAGTGCTTGTGTGTGTGTGTGTGTGTGTGTGTGTGTGAGAGAGAGAGAGAGAGAGAAAGAAAGGTGGTTTCTCAGTATTATAATTACGTTCGTTAATGTACGACACTCTAAGAAAGATTAATTTCTTACTTGAACAGTATCTGGCAAGACAAATATACCCAAAGACTGAAAGCATATAAATAGCTTGTGATAAAACAAGAGATTTCATGGTTTTGTTTAACCCCCATCTTTTGGGTTTACGAGATATTGTGATATCTTAGGGTTTCTAGCCTCTTTTCGTAACGAGGTTTAACGCAATCATTGCTACGCCGTAGTTTGAAGAGTTAACATTTAAATATAATATCAAGTGGCCGGTGGCATCTCATTACAGTTATCTATGTGAGTATCGGGTTAGGTCAGTCACGCGCCTGCCTACGTAGAAAGAAATCTACGAGTTGTCATCGTTTAATTCCTTGACCGCCTGCCTCACCACTTCCACCCAAGCCAAGCCCGCACCACTCCCCAGCTAATGCGCCCGAGAAAAGAGTGATATCCAAATAGGGCGTGAATTGGACATACTAGTTTCTCTGTCGAACAGTAAGTCATCATCGACAGAAAAACGTATCACTTGAACATGGTGCCACCGTGGCTCCGCTCCTCTCGTACAGTACCTTGCCACCCTCCCGACCTTCCTCTTTTATGATGCCTTGCCACCCTCCGTACCTTCTCCTCGTAAGATGCCTGCCACTCTCCCTAACTTCCTCTCGAATGATGCCTTGTCCCCCGCCCTACCTTCCTCTCATACGATGCCTTGTCCCCCTTCTTACCTTTCTCTTTTACAATGCCTTGCCACCCTCTCTACCTTCATCTCACAGGATATCTTGCCACCCTCCCTACCGTCCTCTCGTATGATGCTTTTCTTGGCCTAAAGTGATGCACTTTTTTTTTGGGGGGGGGGTTTGCTACCACAATGTGTATAGTATACGACAGTGATGCCTGTATGCAGATTACAACAGTGACTTTAGAAATCTTGTGTGCATTAACATGCAAATTGCGAGTGTGTACAAGGAAAGTGAGCGACTTTGACGAGCAATTCATGAAAGCAACGTGGTTATGTCTGCAGCAATGACTTGCATATATTTACTACAGTGATGTGTATAAATTTTACGACGGTGACGAGTATATAGTATTTTCTAGAAAAATTGGGCTTACACATAAGTGAATGAATAATTACTTCAGTAATGCCCGTGGAGAGAAAATAACTCCTTTTCATATGCTATTCGAATGAGTGCACGTGAGGTGTTGCCAGGTGATAATTAGCCCATTCCAGATGTGTGGCAGTATCAATTACCTTTTCTCTTTCTTTTATATATTATTTTGTATAAGAATAGGGCAAAGGGCACATTTCAATGGATAAAATGAGTTGAAAAATCTGTCCAGCATTTGTGTAGTGCAGAGCAGCAGGTCAGGTGGGAGGAAAGGGTAATGGAGGAGAGGTAAGGAGGGGGGGAAGTCAAGGACAGGAGAATAATGGCTAAATTGTCAACAGTGGATGGGAGTACAGGTGACATGAGCAGAACTGAGTATAGCTTGACACTGGTAGTACTGATAGATGATACAAGCCACCACTTGAAAGCCCGGACGAATTCAAAATAACAGAATCGCAAATGTGATGCCCCGCAGTATCACCCCTTGCTCCCGAGCATCACGAAAGTGACGCCCCACAGTTAAGGGGTTAATTAAAACTCGTACTTACGCAGGGAGAGTTGGTACTATGTTCTGCTCGACGGTGTCTTTCTGTGTGTGTGTGTGTGTGTGTGTGTGTGTGTGTGTGTAATAACAATAATAATAATTTCGGTTTATTTATTCATCACAGTCAGTGGGTGAAAATAAACATCCATAATCTACTACTGTAACTTAAAGGGGTCAAAAGGCTGATCTTGGTTTTCCCCTGAGGAGCACTGACACACTATCAAACCTCCCCAAGGCTGGAGTGAGGCACAGGCACAAAGGAAAAGGCCCCCTAATCTTAATCCCTAGAGTTTCGACCCCGAGCAAATTCTCCACCACAGCACGCCTTAAGCTACACCTTGCAGGTGAAAGCTCACCTTACCCACGCAAGCAGGGAGGCCTGATTAGGACTCGAACTCATGTCACTTGGACTGGGAACCAAATGTTGTATTAAGTGTGTGTGTGTGTGTGTGTGTGTGTGTGTGTGTGTGTGTGTGTGCACAGCCAAGTAAACAATTTGTATCTGCCAAGTAAACAGTTTGTATCTAATTTAATCCAAACTTGACTGAAGCATTAGAGGTAAATCTTAAAGGCAGAACAGGAATAAAGATGTTTCATTTTTCGTTTTTTTGAGAAAAAAGATGACTAAACAGTTTTTTATCTGAAATAAAATGAATTTGTCTTTATATATATATATATATATATATATATATATATATATATATATATATATATATATATATATATATATATATATATATATATATATATATATATATATATATATATATATATATATATATATATATATATACATATATATATACATATATATATATATATATATATATATATATATATATATATATACATATATATATATATATATATATATATATATATATATATATATATATATATATATATATATATATATATATATATTGTAGACGGGGGCGCCCATCATCCACCCACTTAGTGTAGTGATACTCTGTTTTTAGGATATCTCTACACTGAGTGGCATGGCAAATGATTTCCTGTAAACCAGGATAGCATTTACAAAGTTGGGTGGTAACCTTATATCCAACCAACTCGTGTTCCCTACGTGATACAAGTGGGTTGGCGGAGGGTTAGTGCCCCTCCCTAGAAAACAACTAACTAATTATACGAACAATTAACCTCGGACCAGGAATGACCAAAGGTGACGACTAAGGACCGAACACAGGACATGATATGGATGGCGACTTGGAAAGTAAGGGGTGCAAACGATGAGGTCAAAGAAAGGAAGATTGTCCAGGTGTTTGAGGGTACAAAAGTGGATGTATATGGGTTAACGGAAACTAAATGGAGATGTGAGAGTGTGAGAGAATGGGAGTATGGATGGGGTATATGCGCAGGAGTAGGTGAGAATGAGAGGGCAAAAGAAGGAGTGTGTATTGTTGTGAGTAACAGATCGAAGGAGAATACAAGAGAGTATGGATCAATTGGCTCGAGAATTTTGTGGGTAAGATTGAAAGTTGGACTACAAATGTGAGCGATTATGTGCGTGTATGGGCCAATGCAAGATCGTGCAAGCGAGTGAGAGAAGAGTTCTGGACAAATGTGGAAGCGTGTATGGAAAAGTTTGAAGGGAATGAGAATGTTTTTGATTAGAGATAGGAATGGAAAAGTAGGGAATGTGAAGATGGATGGAGTAGTTGATGAGAGGAGTGTGCCTGCAGAGATGGATGAGAATGGCAGTGCTTTAGTGGACATTTGTGCCGGGAGAGGGTTGGTGATAGCTAATACCCTCTTCAGGCACAAAATGATCCATGGGTATATGTGGCGAGTAATGAGAAGGGTGGGTGGTGAGCTGATTGAAAGGAAGGCAATGATTAATTATGTGTATGTGGATGAAAGGACGAGAAGGTGTGTTAGATGCAAGAGTATATAGAGGTTGGGGAAGTGGACTTTCAGACTACCACTTGGTGGTGGTCAGAATTAAAGTCCAAATAAAATGGAGAAATAGAAGAAGGGAAGGACGGGAGGAAGTAGTATATACAAGGAGAGTGGAAAAGTTACAAGGAGATGGAGAAAAGGCAGAATATAAGAAGGAAGTGGAGTAGCAATTGGGTAAATATAGACAGAAGCACATGTGGGACGTGGAAGATGTGTGCAAGATATTCACAGAAGAAATCTCTGCAGCATGTGAGGTGATGTGTGGGGTGAAGAGAAGACTAAAGGGGGTGCAGGGAACAGCATGGTGGACTAAAGAGGTGAGAGAGGCTATGGCACAAAAGAAGAAAGCATATAGTGAGTGGGTGAAAAACAGAGGCGTGAAAGAAGTTGAGAGATGGAAGAGAGAGTTATATGTAGAGAGGAAGAGAGAGTTGAAAAGATTAGTGAGAGAGAGTAAGAAGAGAGTGGATGAAGAATATGGAAGGAACTTGAGTGTACAGTGGAGGGAATGTAAGAAAATGTTCTGGAAAGAGATAAAGAAGGTTAGGCAGGGTGCCAAAGAAGTTGGCTGGGGAATGAAAGATAAAAATGGTATATTACCAGTGGAGAACAGAGAAAAAGTGAGCAGATGGAGAGAACACTTTATGGAATTCTTGAACATAGAGAATGAAAGTGATGCAAGTATAAATGGCTGGGGAATGGCTGGGAGAAGGAGGAATATGAGAAGAGAGTTAGGGCTTTTTAGATCCGGCCAGGTCAGTTGTTAGGGTTTGTAATAGTATGAAGTAGATGGATGGATAGCACTGAGTGGAGCATGCCAGGATGGCAATTGAGCAGACTGGATGGCCTTCATTGTATGATGATGGACATCATATCTTCGACTCAGAAAGTGTAGTAAACATTTGAATTTAAGTTTTCCCATAAGAACATGAACAAGAAGCACAACAAGAAAGCAGGTACTGTTCCCACATGCCTGGCGTCTTGCGGTGCTGATAAATAACTACATTCTACCTCATTATGCAATACCAGGTAAGAAGCACACCAACAGTTTGGCAGTGTGGAGAGTATGGCAGGTGAGAGACAGGATCGGTGAGTAAATAAGGTGAAGGAAAGGAGGGAGAGGGGGATCCAGAGTGAGCTGGAGGGTAGGGATAGAGAGGTAATGAGGGAGAAGATATGAATCGGGTCGAGAGCAGCCTCATGGAGGATAGGGTGGCAAGGAAGTGATTCATTTGTGACAGTCTATTCCAAGACTGATAAAGGCATTTGGTTATAGACAGGTAGATAGACAGATGCATAGATATCATCAATCTAACCGCTTACGAAAACCATTTTCTAATGACAATGGAATGTTTTAATTTGTTCCCATTGCATGGATCAAGCAATTCTACTCATGATATCCCAGGACGAGTTTGTTTACCTGAGTAACATTCTAGCCTGGGGGAGGCGTGGCTCAATCGGTAGAGAGTTGGCCTGCATTTCTAACGGACCCAGGTTCAAATCCCGGCTGGGGCAGGGAACAGTTTAAGGATTTGAATTTCATTAAATAAGGCTTTACTGATCTACCAGAAGACCCGCCGACATGTCGTAAAAATACCCCCGCTAATACCAACAATACACCAGTCCTATATGAAACAGCCTTAGCATGTATTCAATATGGACGATGGGTGTTAGCGCCGAAGTGGTAACATGTAGAGGTGTATGGTATGTAGGAGGACTGTTGGGCCTTGATAGCAGGCTGTGAAGCCTATGCCCAGAGTCGGACACATAAAAAAAAAAAAAAAAAAAGAAGAAGCTAAAAATTGTCTCAAATAGCTACATAAATGTTTGAATAGTCCTCACCCGCAAAAATAATATTAATAATAATAATCTGTCTTTTGCACGTACGTAATATAAGTTGCGTACTTGACAAGTAAAAAGCTAAAGGGGTTTGCAGAAATCATATCAGGACTAAATTATTCATCCTGTATTGCCTTATGTTTTAAAATATGTTTATATGATACAGTCATACAGTCTATTATTATATAAGACTTTTATCATCGTAATTTTCCCCTGTGGCGCATGTAACTTTCAAGCCTAATGGATTATACTGTATAACCCGATCGTAAACACTACCACTGATAGATCTGACAGACTTGGTTAAGAATAAAGTTGCTATTCGATGTTCTTCATTTATATAGCAATGTGAACCTCACGACGAAACTGTGGTAAGCAATGAAGTGAAATAATGCAAGAATAAGAATTATTTCTGACAATAACATCATGTTTGGGAGACATTTTTACCAAGGAAAGTAGCCTACCCTCAGGGCCGGTCTTTCCTATACGCTCACTACGCTCAGTGTGTAGGGCCTCCGATCACTGGTGGGGCCTCCCGTCCTCAGGATGTGTATTATAAAAATAAATAATTATAAAAAAAATAAAAGTACGTCGAGAATGGTGCTTATATTAATTGGTTCCACGTGCATGAACGTTGTATAAACAATAATAACTGAATAATTGCAGGCAAAAATTACATTATTCTTTTAGAGTAACAAAAAATAGTGGCAATTAGAAATTTGTTTAGTGGGATTTAACATTAAATTCTGGTGACAATTCTGAGTGCTGCACTGCAGATCAGCAGAGCGCCTGTCATGCTGACTGTTGCTGTCAGTCAAGAAACTGACATCGAAGCGTAAACATCTCTCAGGTTTGATAAACGAACAAAGAAAAGGCTACATGAGGAAGCTGATGCTAACCGTAAAGGTTAGTATTATTTAATATTGCCACTCATCATGCGATTGTAGGCTACTGTTTTTCTAATATCGAAAGTGGCTAAACTGACCAAACTTTACTGTTAACGTTCCTGACCGATGTTTTATGGCCGTACTATAAAAACTAAGAGCCAGTATTGACGAAAGTATCTGACGTCCCCGTTTTTCGTACCATAAATAAATTTGCTGTTCACGCTAGGCGTTCGTCACCTGGTTATGGCGTAAAATAGTACTGGAAGGCGATAGGAGGATAAACGCCACAAGAGACCTCCCCTCCTCCTTTAGTATAACTATCTATCTATCTATTGCCAGACGCCTCAATCCCGTTTGGGGTGGCCACAAACAAATCGCCTCCAAGTCGCCCTGTCCCCCGCCATTTCACTGCCCTGCTCCCAACTCAAACCCCCCTCTCTCATATACCTCTCCACCCCATCCCTCTATCTCATCCTCGGCCTCCCCCTCCCTCTTCCGCCCTCCACCTCACTCACATACACTCTCTTCGACAGTCTTCCACCCTCCATCCTCTCCACATGGCCAAACCACCTCAGTGTGTTCCTCATAACGCTTCCTATCACATCCACATCCACACCACAACGCTCCTTTATATCCTCATTCGTCAGCCTGTCTCTCCATGTGACTCCACAGGCTCCTCTTAAATAACTCATTTCCACTGCTCTCACTCTTGACTTGTGTCATTCCAACAACGTCCAAGTTTCACTTCCATACGTTAGAGTTGGTATCACAATACTGTCATGTAGTAACTTTTTCACTTCCATGCTCACTTCCCTGTTTCTTATCACTAATTTCAAAGAACCAGCAACCTTTCTTCCCTGCTGTACCCTTTCAAGCACTTCACCCTCCAAACCTCCATCCTTACTCATCACACTACCCAAGTACTTAAACATACTCACATTTTCCAATTCCTCACCATCCAACCTCGCTGTACATTCACTGATTTCACCTCTCTCAAAGACCATCACTTTACTCTTCCCTACATTCACCTTTAGATTCCGTTTCTTACACACTCTCCCAAACTCATCCACCAAGCCTTGCAGCTCCCCTTCGCCTTCACTCAACAACACAGTATCATCTGCAAACAACAGTACAGGGAGTTTCCAAACACTATCCTCTCTCACCAGGGCCACTCCAACATCCACTACCCTACCTTGTACCTCTTTTATTGCCCCATCCATGTACAGATTGAACAACCATGGAGACATGACACATCCCTGTTTCAACCCAACTTTCAAAGAGAAAAATTCACTTAGTTCACCATCCACACGCACTGCAGCCTTCGCACCATCGTACATACTCTTCACAGCATTCAACAACTTCCCATCTACTCCATATATTCTTAACACTTTCCACAATCCTTGTCTATCCACCCTGTCATATGCTTTCTCCAAATCCATGAAAGCCGCATACAACTTCTTTCCCTTCTCTAGAAACTTTTCCACTAAAGATCTAAGAATGAATATCTGATCTACACAACCTCTTCCCTTCCTAAAGCCTCCCTGTTCCTCTCCAACTAATTTCTCTATTCTTTCTCTAACTCTGTCAGTAAGTATCCTACCATACACTTTTCCTATTATACTAAGAAGACAAATGCCCCTATGATTACCACACACGTCTTTTTCCCCTTTTCCTTTGTACAAGGGAATAATTATACCTGACTTCCAATCCTCCGGGACTCTACCTCCCAGGCCAATCTGCACATCTTCCACATCCATTCTACTATTATCTCTCACCCATGCTTCAGCATTTCACCACACACTCCATCAATTCCTGGGGCTTTCCCCGATTTAACTTTCTTCATTGCTTCCACAACTTCTATCCTACTGATTTCTTCCTGTCTTCTCTCCTCCCTCCTTCTCCCAGCCATTCCCCAGCCACTTATACTCGCATTATTTCCATCCTCTATGTTCAACAATTCCTCAAAGTTCTCTCCATCTGCTCACTTTTTCTCCCTTCTCCACTAGTAATCTACCATTTTTATCTTTCACTCCCCTGCTAACTTCACTTCCACCCTCTCTTACTCTTTTCACCTCTTTCCAGAACATTTTCTTACAGTCCCTCCACTTTACACTCAAATTCCTTCCAAATTCCTCATCCACTCTCTTCTTGCTCTTTCTTACTAAACTTTCCACCTCTCTCTTTCTTTCTACATATAACTCTCTCTTCCGCCTCTCAACTTCTTCCACGCCCCTATTTCTCATCCATTCATTGTATGCTTTCTTCTTTTGTGCCACAGCCTGTTTCACCTCTTCAGTCCACCACGCTGTTCCTTGCACCCCCCTCCGTCTTCTCTTCCTTTCACACACCACATCACACGCTGCACATATTTCTTCTGTAAATATCCTACACACACCTTCCACGTCTCCCATCTGCTCCAATTCATATTTGCCCAATCGTTCCTCCACTTCTCTCTTATACTCTGCCTTTTTCTCATCCTCTTGTAACCTTTCCACTCTCCTTGCAACTACTTCTTCCTCTCGTCTTTCCCTTCTTCTATTCCTCCATCTTACTTGAATCCAAATTCTGGCCACCACCAAGTAGTGGTCAGAAAGTCCACTCCCCAGCCTCTATAAGCTCTTGCATCCATTACACATCTTCGCATCCTTTCATCCACACACACATAATCAATCATTGCCTTCCTTTCATTCAGTTCACCACCCACCCTTCTCATCACTCGCCATGTATACCTGTGGATCATTTTATGCCTGAAGAGGGTATTGGCTATCACCAACCCCCCCCCCCAGCACAAATGTCCACTAACGCACTCCCATTCTCATCTATCTCAGCAGGCACACCCCACTCACCAACTATTCCATCCACCTTCACATTCCCAACTTTACCATTCATATCACCGATCAAAAACACTCTCTCATTCCTTCCAAACTTTTCCTTGCACACTTCTACATTTGTCCAGAACTCTTCTCTCACTCTTCTAGCACGATCTTGAGTTGGCGCATGCACACACACAATCTCCCACATTTATATTCCAACTTTCAACTTTACCCACACAATCCTTGACCCAACTGATCCATACTGTCTTATGCTCTTCTTCCATCTTTTACCCACAACTATACATACTCCTTCCTTTGCCCCCTCATTCTCACCTACTCCTGCACATATACCCCATCCATACTCCCATTCTCTCACACTTTCTCCTCTCCATTTTGTTTCAGCTATTCCACATACATCCACTTTCGCACCCTCAAGCACCTGGACAATCTCTCTCTCTTTCACCTCATCATTTACGTTCCGATAACCATGTCCTTTGTCCGGTCCTTGGTCGTCATCGTTTGGTCAGTCTTTGTCCGAGGCTTATTGTTTGTTTTTTTAGTTAGTTGTTTTCCGGGGAGGGACACTAACAAATATGGTAAAGGTTTTTCCATTTATAAACACTGAATAATTCAGGAAGAAAATTTTCCTTAGCAGGCTAAAATATATGAGAAATACAAGGTTCTTCACAAAATTTTACAAGACTAAACGTTTCGGTAACGAATACGTACGACGGTACGAGTAAACAGAAACTTCCATGGTGGCGTCGTGGCGTGTAATATTGGAGTCAGGACATTAAATTATGCATACTAAATTGTAATTAAAGTTTCACACAAAGTATCATTTTTTTTTTTAATTCAGAGAATACAAGATTATGCAGTACTAGTTTTTTACCTTACATTGCTCAGGATAGGGGTATAACTTTGGTGAATATAAGGGTAGGGGAAGAAGTGTAAATAAGAGTTGGGGGGGGGGGCACCAAAGGGGATCCAGTGTAGGGCCTCAGAAAAGCTAGGACCGGCACTGCCTACCCTTTAACTGCTGTGAGTTTCTGAGCTGAATAATATCGTACATTGTAAGGTGGAAAAGAAATTCTTCAAGATGAAATGTTAATTATGCTACTTCCAATATTTTCGGTAGTTTCTCTCAAATTTATCGTAAAGCTGTTTGCCTTTCGCCGAAATGAAATGTGGAGAAGGTAGTCTGAAGCCAAAGAATTAATAACTGAACCCAGAGGTCCTTTTTCTCGTAACATTTTTGCCGTCTCCCGACGATTTTATTCAGCCATGGACAGATTCTTTGAATAGGAGGAGCTAGGTGGATTAAATCTCTTCAGTAAGAAAGCCATTTCCTAAATCGAATAGAACCGCCTGGTAGCATTAATAATAAACAAAGTAAAACGTCATCGTATTCTACCTATGTATCTATAGACAGACTCTTTAATACTGTAAGGGATGGCCACAAACAAATCGCCACCATGTCGCCCGGTCCCCCGCCATATCGCTCCTTCTCCCAAGCTCACACTCCCCTCTCCCAAATACTTCACTCCATCCCTCCATTTCATTTTCAGTCTCCCATTTCCTCCCCCCTCCACCTCACCCACATAAGAGTATACTCTCCTCGTTAGTCTCTCGCTTTTCTCTCCATGTAGCCATCCACCTCAAGGTATTTCTAACTCTTTTTATCACATCCACATCCACACCACAGCGATCCTTCACCTCCTCATTTGTCAGTCTGTCCCTCCATATGACTCCACATGCTCCTCTCAGATACCTCATTTCCATTGCTCTCACTCTTGACTTCTGTCTTTCCAACAAGGTACAAGCTCCGCTTCCATAAGTTAGAGTTGGTGTCGCAGTACTATCATGTAGTGACTTTTTACTTACATGCTCACTTCCCTATTTCTTATCACAGCTTTCAAAGAACCTTTCTTCCCCGTTATACCTTTCGAAGCACTCCATCCTCTAAACTTTCATTCTTACCCATCACATTACCCAAGTACTTAAATGCACTTAAGTCCTTAAATGGGACCTTATTGAAGAAGCTAAATGCTGACCCTGTTTTCTTCCCTCACAGGAAGGTAAGTCATAGTTCACTAAGTTTGTTGGGTAGCATTTCTGCAGGAGAATCTTGATATAATCCACAAGTGAATATGATGTGAAGCCACGGAGGGCCTTGTCTAAAGCCTATAAGAAAATAAGAATGTGTGTGTGTGTGTGTGTGTGTGTGTGTGTGTGTGTGTGTGTGTGTGTGTGTGTGTGTGTGTGTGTGTGTGTGTGTGTGTGTGCTTTTCCAGTATATCTTTTAATTGGCAAATTGTTTTGTTGAGCTTTAAAGACTCTTGGAATGGGAGGGGCTGCTTTTCAAGTTCAGGAACCTCTTAACTAGAACGGTGTTTTCTTAGGGTGAATGAAATCGACTGGCAGCAGGAGCAGCAGTAGGAAGAATGAAGCATAAGGCCAGATAATCTGGTTACAATGATTAATATTGGTAATCAGTACTTTGAACGTTTTACTATCCAAGAATCACAATCAGCCTACGCACTCTACACGTCTTTATCCAAATATCGACGAAAGCACTGAACGATGAATGCATAATATTTCTTGGGCAACAATACTCTGATTTAACATAGTTTAGCTGTGAAGATAAATTTTCATGCCAGAGGAGAAGCTTATATATAACTTGTATTATCTTTCGTGATTTGCTCGCGGGGCATTCAAGATGACATTGTTTGTGAATATTATGTGGCAGATAATGCCAGGTGGATGTCTTTTCTGAGTAATAATGTTTTGCTGTGGTCAGCTTGGTCATTTGACAGAGCTCCTTAAAGCTAAACGATGTTGCTCAATAAAGACCTCCATCTCTCAATGTGCATTTTTACCGAGATCTTGTCTGCTGGATATTACTGGAAGTGAATAAGGAGGTGTGGTTAAAGGGTTCGATAAATACTGTCTGAAAGGATGCAAGTTCAAACCCAGGCTGGGACATGAAACAATCTGCTTATATGTGTTTTGTTAAAATAGGCTTCACTGATTTTCTACAAGGACAACCCACGTGCCATATAAACACCTCACGCTGATACCCTAACACCAGTACTGAATGATACAACCCAGTTTTGTATTATTCAACAAAGAAAGTGGGTATTAACTCCGGGGTGGTAAAATGTGAAGGTGTGTGACACGTAGGAGGACTGCTAGATCTCAGTGTACGGATTATCAGGTTTGTATCTAGAGACAAGGTCTAAAGAAGTTGAAGGCCAAACAACGGTTGACTGGGAATAGTGTACATTCCTGAGGAATGACGTCATGCGCCCCTCAGCCCGCCATGACTCCATCCCCCCCACACACTATTTTTCATCATCTTTAAGTTTCTTTTATCTGGGAAGCCAATAAATCACTGGGCTGAAGATAATATTAGCAAGGCAGTTAATCTGCATAGTTTAAGCCCGAAAGGTTACAAATATTTAAAAGTGGAAATTTCCATCCCCTTTGGTCACAACTTTAAACCGGTCACCACTTTAATCAGTTGGGCTGAAAATTTTCAAGTAGAACCAGGTGTTTTGCATCCAATAAAGAAGTTTCTGCAGCGCAAAAAAGAGTCAGTGAGTGAAAGAGGCCGCGTTTGTTTCATCTCATTTGATGACTGTAGCGCAGGAAAGGAATGGTCTTATGATAAAAAATAGCAGACACGCTCTATGACCCTAAGAGCAAAGTGCAGTGTGTAATGACTAGAGACCTTACATGTTCAAGGAAACAACTCCTCTACTACGATTTTGACTGTTCCATGACGAAAGACATTTTGTTTGAGTTAATTGCTAAGGTAGAAGCATCTGGTTTTCCTGTGGTAGCAATAATGAATGACCTTTCTTCAACAAATATGAGGCTGTGGAACATGCTGGATAACAGCATAGAAAAGACATCATTCACAAATCCTGCAGCTTTTGAGAGACAGGTCGACACTTTTGCTGATTCTCCCCATCCCATAAAACTTATCAGGAATAATTTCCTGGATTCAGGATTTGTTTCATCTGAAGCCAGATACGTTCACAGTCGACCTGTACGAGAATTCATACACATAACAGGAGTGATCTGACGACTGCACGCAAGTTATCGGAGAAATATATTAATGACTGTGGCGTGCAGCGTTTGGATGTTAAGTTAGCAACGCAGCCTTTATCAGAAACCACATCTACATCTCTAGAGTATTTTGGAAGGAAAGGGTTGCTTCAGGAAAAACATTGGGAAAACACTAGCCAGTTCATCGTTATAGTTGATAGATGGTTTGTTCTATTTAATTCGAGTACCATTTGACGGAAAGCCTTCCAGGAATGTATATGGATTATCTCTGCATAACCAAAATAAAGTACTGGAGGACATGATCTACACAGCAAAAATAATGAGAGTCTGTGGGACTGACCCATTTCAAAAAGGATTGTTAATTTCATCTGTTTCTCTGCCCAGGTTGATGCAAATGGTACAGAACAAGTATAGTATATCATACATACAAACATACAGGTTAAACCATGATAGTCTGGAGCGTTAATTTGCATGACTACGGCAGATGAGGGTATGTCACAACCACCCATCACCTGCTGCAGTGAAACACAATAAGATCTCATCTTTGGGGAAAAAACACAGCCCTTATGGGAACTAAGTACAACTTTGAAGGAACATACAGTGAAGATACCATGACAGTAGGCTCAGTATCTCACTATCAAGGTCGACCTCCAACAGTGTCTGAATATGTTGAAGAGTCTCTACAACGTGAACTAAGTTTGTCGGCCATGTTGTTCTCTTCTTTGCCTGTAGAGGATTCAGCACCTGAGTGTGATGAGTAATATCACGGACAGCCTAGACAAAGAGGTTAATGACTGAGAATGTAATAGAAGAGGAGGGTTTAAGGTATTTATGTGGATTCATTATCCGAAAATTCTCACGATATGAATGCCTTGGATCGAAAGTAGCAAAGGAATATACCTAGTGGATTGGTGCAGTGAGTAGAGACGGGAAGTTATTCAGACTAGCTATGAATTCTTTTAAAAACTACAAGTAATGGAAAATATCTCCATTTCCTATCATGGAAGAAGGGTTCTTAAACTTGCTATGTGAGCGATCGTATGTGAGTGATAAAGGGGCTTGCTTCAGATATTTCGAAGAGTGTCATTACCTAATTAGGTCATCACATACTTTGTTCATTGCAGAACGTTTTTCAAAATTCGTATCATAAATAGGAATTTAACTTCATCAAGAAAGGTAATGAGCAAAATGACAAAACTGATGAAGTAGCTGTGTCTAAGATTCATGTGTAAATAAAATATAATTCATAGCTCTTTACCAGCTGTCACCCTACGGAAATTTTACCTAAATAAATATGACACTGATCATAAATTACTTTATATTGTCTCTCAAAACCTTTGCATGTAATAATTATTTTCACAAATCATTTATAGAAGAGCTGGAAGAACTGAAAATATGATAATGTATGGACGGAAGATTCTGGTAGTCTGTAGGAGTACAGAGGGGAGCTGAGTAAGGGGTGTGTGACATCAGCAGTACACGGGATGGGAGAGTCTGTTTGCCCCTGCGCTTCTATAGATCTTGGCTAGACTCAGATACACGTACACACGCGCAGAAAAAAAAAAAAAAAAAAAAGCCCTGTGCAACATGAAGCTTTCACACTGCTTCCAGTGAAGGAAAATTATTATAGGTGACCAGGTTTGCTGAAGCTGTGGTAGAATTTTTAAGATTGTAGACAAAGTTTCCCATATTGTGTTGTTTCTGTTTTCTGATAACCTACGCTGTGTTGTTTATTTACGTGTAAAATATTTTAGGATCACATTCCATGTTTAACCCTAGATAGGTAATCTTGATTTTGTTACTATATTAGGTAACGTGGGGTCTGACGGACCCCACGGAAAAAAAAAAAAAAAAAAACTTCCGTTTGAGATATTTCAAAATGCTTCAGTGCACAAATAATTCAACCCCTTATCTTTAAATAGGGCCAGAAAAAATAAAGTTTAATTGAAAAATATATTTTTTTTAAGTTTTTACAAAAATGATTAAATTTTAGTATACAAATTTTAAAATTAAATCTTGCAAAATTGAAAAGTAATATCATGATTCCTTGGGTGGTCTGCAGTAGACCGATGTTGGGACCTTCTGTATACAAAAGGAGAAAGACAGCAAATTGAAATAAAAAAATCACAAGAGGGCTCAACTGGGGTTACATTACGAGTATAGGTAATCTGGGGTCTAACATACCCCAATGGCTCTATAGAGCAAAATCAGAGCCAGGTACAGCTATGACCCCATCATCCCCATGAAGAGCATCACTAGGCAGGAAGGTAATGAGACGGACAGATCTGTAGACCTTATGCTCATATTTTTAAAAATTAAATTTTGGGGACTGGGGTTTCTGAGACGCTACATTACCTATCTAGGGGCAATGTAATGTTACGCCTGGTCTAGTAGTATCTTAATATTTATTTAAGCATTGCTGGATAATATTGCTGCACTTGAGCGCTCGGGAAACAATAGTGTTTTGCTCGACGTGTGTGTGTGTGTGTGTGTGTGTGTGTGTGTGTGTGTGTGTGTGTGTGTGTGTGTGTGTGTGTGTGTGTGTGTGTGTGTGTGTGCGCGCGCGTGTGTGTGTGTGTACTCGTAATCAAAATGAACAGTTTTTAACCGATTTTAACCATACCTTGTGGATGGGCGACAATCAGCCAAGGGTGATCTATAAGAAAATAGATTGTAGGTCATGGTTAAATGGCAAGGGTAAATTTTTACCCAAAATGTTGGGCTTAAATAGCTTTGAACAGATTTAGACCAAACCTACTGAAAAGGTAAAGATGACAGTCAGGAACGAGGGGATTCGATTTGTAAAGCAATAAGTCTAATGTCATAGTCACACAGCATAGGCCATTTTCTACCCCTGCATCTGAGTGAACAAAATAACTATGCAACATTAATCTGATTTGGGCCTGACTTGTTGGAATGCAGCAAAGGGGTTAACTACTTGCTTTCGAGAACAGTAGGTCAAGATCATCTTGTACAGCTTTATCTTTTGTAGACCAAACTACAGTACGTAGGTGGGTTCAAGGTATGCCAAGGATAAAGAGATTCTATTTGATATCTATCTGTCCAAAGTCAAGATCACAGGTAAAAGTCAAAGGTCAAGGTCACAGTGCAAAATGGGCTCCCACGTATACCCGAGACTCTGATGCAACTGGTGACAGTAACAATATTGCTGTTGTTTTGTGGCCCCAGGTTCATCTAACCATGAGTCTGGTGGAATGTACACTGCAGTTACCATTCTGAAGTCCACATCCTATTTTCATGGGACAGGGAAGGAAATGAAGGACTTTTTCATAACAGTTATATCGATGCCACAACGTGTATGCGTCCCTCTTCAGCACCTGTAGCGGCCGTAACAATAGCCTTCAAACGATTTAAAACACCTCGTCTGGATTTCCGTTCATTAACAAAGGTGTGTTAGCAAATGGGTTAGCTACAATAAAGGAGCTCTTATTATGACACTCATTATTATGCATTTTCATGTATGCTGATTCATAACATTCAGTCTTATACCTCAACACATAGGTCAGTTCATAAGGTGTTCAATAGAGCTAAACCATGTGTCTTCTTCTGTAACTATGCTATGTTATACCAAAACACATACCTTAGTTTATAGGTGTTGTACTTATATCTGAACCGTGTGTGTTCTTCCGTAACTATGCTATGAGGAGTTTATTCCTTGTAAACCATGCCTCAGGCCAGAAAAATTTGCTATTCAGATACCAGGGACTGGGACAACTTTATTATATTTTGGGAATTGGGGATACACAGCTTTTCTTACCACATTATGTTCAAAACTTCCAAGTTGCTCTCCACACGAGTCATTAGTTACTAATTTTCCTTCCATGTAACAGTCAGGTATAGAACACTCCACTGACTTGTAGATTCAAGTACAAGTACTGATTGGTGCGACAAATCATATTCAGAGTAGCCCAGTAGTCCATATGACTCGCCTTTTCTCCTTTCGTCAGTGATTATATTTAGATTATATCTAAATCATTACTGAAACTTAATTAAATGATTCGTTGATTTTTTATATTAGTTTCCAGAATTGTTAAGGTGCAGTACATCAGGGTTAATAGTGTGCAACCTTACCTCTGAACATACGGAAAACACATATTCAACTTTGATCTTGTTGCAAAATGAAGCTCGTAACTGGTATTCAGTGATTCAAAAAGCTTTTGTGAGGCAGGAAAAGTTTCAGCTGCATGTGATACATCAAAGTGATAATTTCGAAGCAAGTATTTAAGGAGTGATGAAGTATTTCCACGAAGAGAGAGAGAGAGAGAGAGAGAGAGAGAGAGAGGTGAGAAGAGCCGGGGTCACTGAGACCCTTGATAGTTTTGACGGAACAGATAAACACCTGACAATTTACACACACACACACACACACACACACACACACACACACACACACATTCTCTCTCTCTCTCTCTCTCTCTCTCTCTCTCTCTCTCTCACACGCACACACACACACACACACACACACACACACACACACACACACACACACACATGAAGTCTTGGTCATTTCTAAAATACTAACCTTAGAACTGAAAGAGACTATATAGAGGAGTTTGAGCGGGTAACTTTTCCTTTAAATTCTATTAACATTTCGACAAGTGGTCGCAATACATTAGCAATATTATTTAGTTTTGGTGTTGTTACCACTACTGCATAAAAGCAACATTGCCGTTCCTTTATTACTTGAACCTCTGTAAAAATTTAGAATCTTTTCTGTAATTCTGTGTGTAGTCCAGTTAGGCGGGTGATGCCGTGAAGGTGGAGGTGCGTGAGGTTATGGTGGGGACGTTGGAAAGTCGGAACTGAATGATGATGACGAGGTAGGTCAGGACGGCACTGAGCATCTGAAACAGAAGATAACTCTTGTTTCTATTAATGATGAGGTTTTATTCATGTATGAGAACAGATCTGTATGAACAAACATGTGAACATTTACATAAATGCATGATTAATATGTACAGTATGTGATTCCTATATGTACAAGAATATAATATGTAGACATTCATATCTGCTTAAAAATGTGTATATGTATGTGCTATAAATACTGGACATAAATCATTGTAACTCACCGAAGGAAGCATGGAAGCATCAGGACATAATATGCCTAACATACATTCCGGCTACAGACTCCTAGGTTTTGCACTTCTGCTAATTTTGAGTACCCTAAGTAATACCACTTACTTCCAACCCTTTTACGCTCCCTATTTTCCCTAAGTACGTATGAAATGCCTACTTATTCAGTCCCATTCATTCTTTAGTCGCCATATATGGACATGAAATATCGCACTGTCTCCTCGAAAAATTAGAACTTAATAAGGTATCGATATAATAAAAACAAGAGTGATCATCCTACATGAATCATAGCTCATGTAAGTGATTTACACCTGTGACGGCATTTCATGTGGACAGTATAAACCTGTTGAAACAAATTACAACTCTTTGCTTACTGAGATGATACAGTGGCGTCCCAGTGTGAAGGCTCCCAGTACAGAAAATTGAGGCTCTCCCACCCTCACTTTCTCTATCAACTCCGTCACCTGCATGGGGATAAAGACATCTATATCTCTGCTGGAGAATGTTATATCAGACATACTGTTAGGAAAATAATTTATTATAGGTGGATGGGGGCGCCCATCATCCACTCACTCAATTTAGAGATGCCATATGATCTCTACACTGAGTGACAAGCCAAATGGCTTCCTGTACCCAGGAAACTATTTATTACGCTGGATGGTAACCGTGCAACCGGGGTTTCTGGCAGGGTTAAGTGTCCCCCAGATTCCCCTACCCAAAATCACTTAATCATGGCAGTTGTTTCAGAGCGCCTCGGAGGGCCCAATACCTGCCTTCAAACTACTTTGAAAATAGGAAGTTATTCTGGGAAGAAGTGCAGAAATGTAGAAGTGAAGTGGAAAGAAATGTGATGGTGCGAAGGATGCAAGTAGTAGATTATTAACCCACTGGGATAAAGTAAGGACCAGATGGAAAGAATATTTTGAAAGCCTGATGAATGGGAATAGAGAGAGCAATGCCACTGTAAACATGATTGGTTTGGGGGTATGCAGAGGAATGTAGTGCCAGGAGACGTGACACTCGCACTGGTGAAGAGTGCTGTGAAGTGGTTGAAAAATGGGAAAACAGCTGAGGTTGATGACATGTATGCAGAAATGATTAAGTGTAGTGGAAAGAGTGGAATGAAGTGCTTGCTGGAGATATGTAAGAAGGCATAGATGAGTGAAACTGCCTGCAGAGTGGAAGAAGGCTGTGATTGTACCCCTGTACAAAAATAAGGGTAAGCGAAGTGAGTGCAAGAATTATCGTGCCATAAGTTTATTGAGTATGGTAAGGAAGGTATATGGAAGAATTATTATGGAGAATGTAAGAAAAATTTCAGAAGTCCTAGTGAGTGATGAACAGGGTGGCTTTGGGAGTGGCAAAGGATGTGTGGATCAAATATTTGCAGTGAGACAGATAGCAGAGAAGGCTTTTGGAAAGGACCATAAGGTGTTTATGGCATTCATGGATCTGGAAAAAGCATACAACATAGTGGACAGAGGACTGTGGAAAGTTATGCGCTTGTACGATGTAGGTGGTACAGTAAGCTGCTAGGTGCCATTAAGAGTTTTTTATGACGGTAGTGAAGCATGTGTAAGGGTTAATGGACATCTAAGTGAATGGTTCACGATCGGTGTGAGCGTGCTACAAGGTTGTGTGATGTCCCCATGCTTGTGCTTGTTCAATCATTATATGGATAGGATGATGAGAGAAGTAAAAACAAGAGTAATGGAGAGAGGGATGGCGTTGGTAATGAATGGTGATGGATGGAATATCTCAAATTTGCTGTATTCTGATGCAGTAATACTTGCAAATACCGGACAAGAACTTGGTAGACTAGTGCAGAGTTTTGTTGATGTCTGAGAGTGACCTGCCTTAAAAGTAAATGTAGAAAAGAGTAAAGTGATGCTTACTGAGAGAGAGAAGGTCACTCCCAGTGCGATGTTACAGTGAATGGAGAGACTGGAACTGGTGAGAGAATTCAAATACCTGGTTACAATGATAGAAAAGAGAGGAAAATGTGCAAAAAGAAGTTGAAAGTAGTGACAAGGAAAAAAAGTAGCTGGTGCAATGAAGGTCTTCATAGGAAACAGAGGTTTGAGTGATGCAATTTCATCAGGCATACATGAAGGAGTGTTAGTGCCAAGTTTTACATATGAATGTAAGACTTTGGTGTGGCATGAAAATGAAAAGCCAAGAGTAAGAGCAATGGAGATGGGACTGTTGACGTTGAGGAATGTATGTGGAGTACAGAGGGTGGATAGGATACGAAATAATGTGAATCATGAAAGATGTGGAGTGGGGAAGTCGGTGGACACCAGAATCGAAGAGAGTGTACTGAGATGTTATGGTCATGTTGAGAGAATGGATAACAATAGAGTGGTGAAAAATGTATATCTGAGCGAATTTGAAGGAGGAAGGAGGCAAGGTAGACCAAGGAGAAGGTGAAGAGATATGGTGGATGAGTGTGTGAGGAAGATAGGTTTGGAAGTCAGTGAGGCTAGGGAACTGACAAGAGATCGAGCTGGCTGGATGAATGTTGTGAGAAGTGCATGAGCAGGGATTTGCCACTCCTTTTTAACGTGGCAGCATCAGGACTGACTCTATCGGATACGTTTATGTGAAGCTACAAAACGTGGTGAATGTTTTTGGAGTATCTGATAGCGCCAGGATTCTGGGGGCTTGCAATAAGTGAATGGAAGCGGGGCCCATTGGATTGGGCAAATTTGGGTTGTCTGTACATTGCTACTCCTCACCCTGCCCTAGGGTGGGAAAGGAGGTCCGTATAATGATGATGATGATGATGACAAAAATACTTTCAATTTATGAACATTATCTTCTGGAGCTGATGTGATCAGTTTATATAAAAGTGTTGAGGTATTTGATTCTGGTCCTTTGGGGTAACATACTGTTGTATTAGCAGCCCCATTGCATTTGTTCTTCAGGTTTAATATTTTGTTCACAAAGAAGTCAGAAGCTAGGGAGACTGTTCTTTCCAGTAAAAGAAGATATAAAAGAGAGAGCCAAATTCAAGATCCATTCATTTTGGGACACTTGAACACATTGAGATTAAGACTGGAAGTCATAGGCAATAGGAAATATAGACAGAGGAAAACACTTTCAGAGTTGACATGTCGCATACATGAAGAACTGGGAGTAACTGTTAACTCTTGCATTAGATAGGTCGACAGAAAAGGGAAGAGAGTTCACTAATAGACGGGTGCTATGCACCCACCGTTGTGGTGGAGTGATTCAAACAGACAGTTCAGAGGTGCAGTGGCCATTAAAGTAGCAATAGAAAAGAGTTAAAGATTCAACAATGTGGGGCAAAGACAGAGGTTGAAGGGAACTAGTAAGAGGAAGAAAGTTAATAAGACGAAAAGTCTTTGACTTCACCTTGTTGAGAAGATCATTATATGGGGAACCTGTCCACACTTGAGTTTTATACTCTACACAGGGAAGAATAAAACCCCTGCATAAAGTCAACAACTCTGGAGGGGTAAAGAAGGTTCAAACTCAGATAAGCACACCTGATCTCCTGGAAGCAGATATTACAAGAGATGTAAAATTGTGATATTTTCATGTTTGTTAAAAAATGTTGCAAGATGCTGAGCATGATATTGTTAAAAGTTAAAAGATACTCCTGCAGAAAATTTTGATAGGTCAAAAGATATAAAAACTAAGTTTTTGATGCATTAAAAACAAGATAACTTTAACCATAGTCAGAGATATGAGCTAGTTCGGACATTAACCCACCCCATCCCAACCACTTTTCCACCACTGACTCCCCCCAATCCCGACCATTTTTGGAAAAAAAATTTTTTGGCGCAAACCTCCGCTTTTGGTGAGAAACATCGAAAAATCATAGAGAAATCACTCACTTGAGGTTTAAAATGCTCAATACAGGTAGCAGTACCTTCTCACCTTACTGTGTTTTCTATCAGGCTGGCTCGAAAGAAAACGAGTTCTATGGGAGGGTAACCATTCCACACCACTCATAAACGGTATTTATTTATTTATTTGGTACGAATTTATATGTAGCACGAGAGAATATTCGTTTTCGCACAGTAATATAGGCAATATAAGCATTGTTTCACTCATGAAACACATCAACATACCTGACCTTTTTTGGTGACATTACCTGATCATTATTTCTGACTGTTACTTCCTCTAATGCTACTGTATGTAAAGTTTGTCCTCCACATTGTCATCGATTGGGGAATCACTCTGACCATGAATTTCGTACCGTGGCATGACATGGCTTTACTGGCCAGGTCACTGGTAACAGGTGAATTGCTGAGACAATCCCGTGCAGGGGGGGGGGAGGTCATGCTGGGTAAGGCATTGTCCCTGCCTGGCATCTTGTAGAGGAAGGTGTCCCGTGTATACGTACAAAAAATCACTCGCGAAAATTGAAAATTGTGCAAATTAGGGACATTGCAATTGATTAGCGTTTATGTACATCGACGGGATTGGCAGTGACAAAACATGTGGACGTTAATTCTCATCGATGGGACGCTGCGGATTAAGTGTGCCATAGCCATATCTCATGCTTGTTGAAGTAACTGCTGAGATGGATGCTGCAAGAAGCAAATGGAAGGATGAAGGGTGAAGTCATCAAAGAATGAGTGGATAAGGTTAGATGTACATCCTAAAAAATCTTGGAGATTAGGAAGAGAGCTGGTGATAGGACAGATAGCCGAGAAACATCATTACTTATAGCTCTAGAAGAAGAATGGTGGCCGTCTAAAACAGTGGCTATAGAAAGACCAGAAAGGATGCTAGAGATGAAGGCACAGATAAATTGATAGAAGCTGTAAAATGGCAGTTAGGAAATTGAAGATTAATGCCAAATGCGATCAAAAGCCTTTGAGATGCCAAGTGCAGTGGCAAAGCTTTCGCCAATGTCCCAAAAGGAGGATGACCAATTGTCTGAAAGGAAGGTTAGGAGATTGCTATTGGAGCATCAGGGGTGGAACACATACTGGGTGATCAGAAAGACGATTCTGACAGTAAAGGTGCTTTAAAAAATTTTTGTTAACAAGAGATTAAAAAACATTAGAAATACAGGCTATTAGGCAACTGAACGATCGTTAGAGGGCCGGGAATGATCATCTTTCTTTGGAACTGACTGAATGAGAGCAAACTTTCAGCAAAAATGAAAGGTACAAGTCGACTGACAAAGGTGAAAGATTTTACCCAGGCTAGGTTTAACCCATCCTGTCTGGTTGTTATGGATACATGTCCTCCCAGAGCTGTCCGGGTGACATGTGTGCATCATCTAGTATTTCACGCCCTTGTCTGAATATTCAGCTGGTTATTTACACCACATGCAGCCACTGGCAACCCTCAAGGACGCATCCCAGTTATGCTCCAGTTGCCTGCCTACCTCCATCATGGATAGACCAGCCTAACTCATCCCTGAGTGGCATTACATGAGCAATCAACCCCAACCACCCCTTGGATATAAACCTTCACTGGCTCAATCCGACTGGAGCGCAATAATTACCCACTAAACCATCAGGTGCCAAAATTTGGTTATATTGTTACCACCCACCATGGTAAATGGTTTCCTGTGTACAGGAAACCATTTGGCTGGTCACTCAGTGTAGAATGACCCACAGGCAGAAGGAAAAGGAAACAATGAAGGTAAGAAAGACAGAGGAGGGAGCGTAAAGTCACCCACAGGCAGAAGGACAAGGAAAGAATGAAGGATAGAAAAACAGAAGAGGATGGAAGGAAAGAAGGATGGAAGAGAGGAAAGTGCAGACACCAGAGAGCAGCAATACATCGAGTGAGTGGATGATGAGTGCCCCCACCTACCACTAATTATATATATATATATATATATATATATATATATATATATATATATATATATATATATATATATATATATATATATATTGAAAGAATATAGTCATAATGGTCGGTATTTCCGGTTATCGACAGTACGTGAATAACTACTCTGTTCACATTTTTTTTTAGCTTTTTTGTAGTAGTAGTTGTAGTGGTAGTAGTAGTGGTAGTATGTGTGGTAGGTGTGGTAGTAATAGTAGTAGTTGCAGTAGTGGTAGGTGTAGTATTAGTAGTAATTGTAGTAGTGGTAGCTGTAGTATTAGTATTAGTAGTAGTAGTAGTATTAATAAGAATGGTATTATTTGTGGCAGCTGTAATACCCAGACTTCTACCCACATAGTGGTGCCAGACCAGAGCGACAGTGCACGCCCAACATACATTTCCGTGTGCGTGAGAGAGAGAGAGAGAGAGAGAGAGAGAGAGAGAGAGAGAGAGAGAGAGAGAGTGTGTCTGTCTGTCTGCCTGTAAGGCAGGGTGGTGGTGAGGTGAGCAGGCAGCTGGCCTGAAGGTCGTTGTTATGTTTACTGGTCTCCCAGCAGCAAGTACAACCGATTATGGAAATTTTTCATGTAAATAGTGTTTGTGGTGGATTTTGGTCTTCTGGAACTGTTATTATTGTGGAGAGCTAGTCTAAGCCTTAGTTGTGTCACCGAACCTCTGCCACACATACGGACACTGGCAAAAAAACAACAAAAATTACCCCCTTTTCCCACTCACTCACTCTTGCTACATGCACTTCATGGACCATCTGATGCAATCAGCTTGAAGTCGAATGATTGGTGAGTATCATGACACCTTGTTTTTTTTATATTTGGTTAAATATTAACTGAGACATGAAGGTTTAAAAAGAGTCTATTTTCACAATTTCTGTCGGGAATGCCCTGCTGTGGGAAGGGTTCACGGGAAGATGTGCCAGATAGGGTGGATTAAGCATGGAAGCACAGCTTCTGATTACAACAGGAGATACCTCATCAAGCCCCTGTGCCTTGTTAGTACTGCGGCTGGTGATGGCATAAAACAACACGTCAGTTCAAGAAATTTTAATGTCAGTCATGAGGAAGTTAAAGGCCGGGGAGGAGGGGGGGGTGATGGAGGGACAGCACCAGAATTGTCCAAGGTGGAATTGGATGAGAAAGTCTTAGTGAAGAGTTCTGCTTTTCCAGTAGAAGAAGCAGCAACAGAGCCATCAGATCAAAAGGAGGAAGAAAGGTTGAAAAATTAAAGTTGCTAGAAAGGTTTTAGGCATGGTGTGAGAAGTGGAAAGAATTTCAGTAGGAGATTTCAGAGCATTTATTACGATTGAAATCATTCTTAGCAGAGCAGAGAACAGACTTAGGACAGTTCCGGGCAGAGGCATAAGGAGATGAGATTCAGGGGTGGGTTGGTTTCAGCACCTTTTGTAGACCTTCTTGTTGTGGACCGCATTAAAATAAGTGTGGTTAAACCAAGTTTTTTGCATTAGTCTCGTGATAAAAAAAAAAAAAAGTATGTATGCTTCCATACTGGAGAGAATAACCTGTGTTGTGCAAGGCACATTTAGATGGCTCTCAGTCATGTATACAATAATCATTCCAGGGAAAATCAAAGAAGCACTGCCTTAGAGCCTACGAATCAGCAGCTCCGGAGTTTAACAACTGCCTCTTCATTTGAGGGTCCACAGGTCTTACTGGAGCAATGGGAGAGGTTAAGGTGATAACGCTGTGGTCAGTGGAGCCCATCGGAAAGAAAAGATTAACAACATAAACAGAAGGATGAATTGTGTGGAAGAGCTTAAGTACAGTATGCTGGAACTCTCTCCTCGGTGGTCAGGGATATGGGTAAGGTGCTGTGCAGTCTGAGGATAGAAAATATGTAGGCTTGTTCACCAGGTGGTTCAGTGAAAGGAGAGGAGAGCCAAAGGTGATGGTGAACACTAAATTTACCTAGATTGGAGATTTCAGAGAAAGAAGAAATTGATAGGATGTGTGCCCTCTTAGAAGTAAAATAATCAGTAAATTTAGTCAGAGAATGACAGGATAGCTGAAGCTAGAGAGGAGAGAATTCAGTAGATTCAAGTTCAGGAACACGAGAACAATATATTTTGTTGCCTAAATATGCACAACAGCCGTCTTTGAATTTCACGTGAGTATAGAGAAAGTAAGAGGATACAGGGATGGGTTTGCTGTCATTCACCTTAGACACCCCAGTCTCAGTGAGGAAAGGTGAAGTTTTATTATTATTTTAGTGAAATGCAAATAAACAATAAAAATTACAGAACAATTTACTGTGATTTATGAAAATGTGATTTGGCGAATATGTATTACCTTTAATAGTGAATTTTACATACTGCAGTAAGCGAGATCTCACATGGGCCTCTCATGGGATTAATCAGCTTTTAGGTATATGAATAGCTTGTTATGAGGTGCGGAGGTAGTTTCACCAAGTAAGTGCTTGAGGACTGCCTAGCTGACATTTTTTTTTCTATTTTTTAACATTTATAGCCAATCACACTTGTGTGTCCTTAATGAGAAAAGTGCCAGTGCGGAAGGAAGTAGTTGCCTCTCCTTGGTGAGAGAAAGAGGAGACCAGTTGCCTCTCATTAGTGAGAGAAGAAGGGGGCCAGTTACCAAGTTCTCCCCTTAGTGAGAATAGAAGGATATCAGATTCCGTTTTCCTCCTTTTAGTGAGAGAAGAAGGGCGCCAGTTACCAGCTGCCTCTGCTTAATGAGAGTAAGAATGGATCCATTTCCCAGGCCAGTTCTCTTAATGACAAAAAATGGAGACCAGTTGTTTCTCCTATGTGAGAGAAAGTGAGACCAATTGTCTACCTCTGGTGGGAAAGAAGAAGACAAGTTGCATCTCCTTAGTGAAAGAAGAAAGATACCAGCTGCCTGTCCTTAGTGAAAAAAGAAGGGGATAATTTTTCTCCAGAACCTTAAAGAGAAAAGAGACGATCTCTTCACTCAGGCTTTCTCCTCCAATTCCGCCTTAGACGATTGTGGTGCTGTTCCTCCATCACTTCCCCCCTCTGACTTCCTCATGGCTGACATTAAAATTTCTTCAGCTGATGTATTTTCTGCCATCCCAGGCCTCAATACTAACAAGGCATATGGGCCTGATGGAGTCCCTCCTGTTGTTCTCAAGAACTGTGCTTCTGTGCTTAAACCCTGCCTAGGTAAACTCGTTTGCCTTTGTCTATCAACTTGTACCTTGCATTCTTGTGGGAAGTTTGCTCTCATTCAGCCAGTCCCAAAGAAGAGTGACCATTCCCAGCCCTCTAACTATCGTCCAAATGCGTTAACATCCTGTGTCTCAAAAGTTTTCGAGTCAATTCTTAATAGAAAAATTTTAAAGTATTTTTCCTATCACAACTTTCTTTCTGATCATCAGTATGGGTTCCGTCAGGGACTCTCCACTGGCGATCTTCTCACCTACGTTTCAGACTCCTGGGCATCCTCCTTTCGGAACTTTGGCAAAAGCTTTGCCATTGCACTTGACATTCCAAAGGTTTTCGATCGAGTCTGGCATAAATCTTTAATTTCCAAACTCCCCTCTTACGGTTTCTATCCTTCTATCTGTGCCTTCATTTATAGTTCCTTTTCTGATCGTTCTATAGACGCTGTTGTAGATGGCCATCATTCTTTTCCTAGATCTATCAACAGTGGTGTTCCTCAGGGCTCTGTTCTATCACCAACTCTTTTTCTTTTATTCATCAGTGATCTTCTAAGCTGTACATCTAACCCTATCCACTCGTATGCTGATAACTTCACTCTTCACCTTTCCATTCGGTTCCCGCAACGTCCATCTAATATATGACTTGGCTCGTCTGACGGGTAAAAATAATCTTTTTGTTTTTAATGCATCAAAGGCTCAGTTCCTACACGTATCAACCCGACAAAATCTTCCACAGGTGTGCCCACTAATGTTTAATAATATTCAACTTATTCCTGCATCATCCTTGAACATGTTTGAGGTTTCATTCAGTCGGGACTTACCTTGGAAAGATCATATTATATCTCTTGTATAATCTGCTTCCAAGAGATGGTGTGCTAAGCCGACTCCGTTCCCTCTTTACCCCTGCACAGTTGTTGCCTCTATACATGTGTTGTTCCGCCCCTGTGTGGAGTACAAGTCGCATGTGTGGAGAGGTTCCCCCACATACAGCTCTTCTCAATAGGGTGGAGTCAAGGGCTTTTTGTCTCATTAACTCTCCTCCTCTTACTGGCTCCCTTCAGCCTCTGTCTCCTCGCTGCACTGTTGCATCGTTATCTTTTTTCTGTTGCTACTTCAATGGTCAATGCTCATCTGAACTGTCTGCTTGCATTCCTCCACCTCTACAACGGGTGCATAGCACTCGTCTAGCTGCAAACTCTCATCCCTTTTCTGTCCAACTCTCTAATGCAAGAGTTAACCGTTACTCCAGTCCTTCATTTGTGTAACAGATCAACTCTGGAACTGTCTCCCTCTTTCTGTATTTCGTACTCCCTGCGATCTCCAGTCCTTCAAACGCAGTGTGTCCAGGCATCTCAAAATGATCGGTTCTTGAATTTGGCTCTCTCTTGTACTTTTTTTTTTTTCTTGAAAGGAACAGTTATTGCGGGCTCATGGCCTTTGCTTCCTTCTTCCTAGCATAAAAAAAAAAAAAAGATGGAAGGTGTGGAAGTAATGAAGAAAGTCAAAATGGGGAAAGCCCCAGGAATTGATGGAGTGTGTTGTGAAATACTGAAGCATGGGAGAGAGATAGTGGTAGAATGGATGTGGAAGATGTGCAGATTAGCATGGGGGGAAGGTAGAGTCCCTCAGGATTGGAAATCAGGTATAATTATTCCCCTATACAAAGGAAAAGGGGAAAAGGAAGTGTGTGTAATCATAGGGGCATTTGTCTTCTTAGTGTAATAGGAAAAGTATATGGTAGGATAGTTACTGACAGAGTTAGGGAAATAACAAAGGAATAAGTTGGAGAAGAACAGGGGTTTTTATGAATGGAAGAGGTTGTGTAGATCAGATATTCATTCTTACATCTTTAGTGGAAAAGTTTCTAGAGAAGGGAAAAAAGTTGTATGTGGCCTTCATGGATTTGGAGAAAGCATATGACTGGATGGATAGACGAGGATTGTGGAAAGTATTAGGCATATATGGAATATATGGGAATATGTTGAAGGCTGTGAAGAGTATGTCTGAGGGTGCTAAGGCTGCAGTGCATGTGCATAGTGAACTGAGTGAATTTTTCTCTTTGAGGGTTGGTCGAAACAGGGATGTGTCATATCTCCATGGTTGTTCATTCCGAATATGGGTGGGGATACAAAACGGATATACAAGGTATGGCAGTGGATGTTGGAGCATCCCTAGTGAAAGAGGGCAGTGTTTGGAAACTACCTGTACTGTTGTTTGCAGCTGATACTGTGTTGTTAAGTGAAGATGAAGGGGAGCTGCAAGGCTTGGTGAATGAGTTTGGGAGAGTGTGTAAGAAACGGAATCTAAAGGCAAATGTAGGGAAGAGTAAAGTAATGGTCTTTGAGAGAAATAAAGTCAGTGAATGTACAGTGAGGTTGGATGGGGAGGAAATGGAAAATGTGAGTGCGTTTAAGTACTTGGGTAGTGTGATGAGTAAGGATGGAAGTTTGGAGGATGTGTTGATTGTAAGGGTGCAACAGGGAAGGAAGGTTGCTGGTTCCTTGCAAGCCGTGATAAGAAACAGGGCAGTGAACATGGAAGTGAAAAAGTTACTGCATGACAGTGTTGTGATACCAACTCTAACGTGTGGTTGTGAAGCTTGGACCTTGTTGGAGGGACAGAAGTCAAGAGTGAGAGCAGTGGAAATTAGTTTTTTGAGAGGAGAGTGTGGAGTCACATGGAGAGACAGACTGACAAATGAGGAAGTGAAGGATCGCTGTGGTGTGGATGTGGGTGTGATAGGAAGCGTTAGAAGAATTACACTGAGGTGATTTGGACATGTGGAGAGGATGAAGAGCGACAGGCTAAAAAGTAGGGTGTATGTGGGTGAGGTGGAAGGGGAGAGAGGGAGAGGGAGGACAATGATGAGATGGAGGGATGGGGTGGAGAGGTATATGAGAGAGAGGGGTGTGAGCTGGGAGCAGGCCAATGAATTGGCGGGGGACAGGGCGACATGGAGGTGATTTGTTTGTGGCCATCCCTTACGGATTTAACCCACCGCATGCCAGTGTCGTTTTAAAATGGTCTGAAATAATGCTGTGGCCAGTGCCAGTGCCGTTTTAAAACAGTTTAAAGTAAAAAACTTCACTGGGACCTCATTTTTCAAGATTCGCGGGAAAAAATTGGCAGGCACGTGAGGTAACTGCTCTTCTTCCATCCCCCAGGCTGTCAAGGCCTTACACCCACTTGCTCCCCCCTCACACTCACTCTGTCACACTCTGCCTGTGTGCCTCACCCAGTGCTGTACATAGTGAAGGTATTTTGTGAATAGTTTCATGTAAATGTAAGTTGTAAATATTTTCTTGTTAGTGTAAGGACTATATAATGCAGCCAAGTTGTAAATATCTTCTTGTAAGTGCCAGGACTGTATGTAATGAAGTCAGGTTGTACCTGTCTTCAAGTAAGTGTAAGACATGAGAAAGACATGCAATTTGTGATAGATGCTGAAGTAGTAAGTAATCAGAAAAGTGTACTGAACATTGCTATACCTTCCTAGCATAAATACTTGAGTATACATTACATAGAAAACAGCTTTCTCTCACTTATGTGGTGAGCGTGAGAGTGGCTATACATGTAAATGTGTATGCAGGACTCAATAAAAACTAATTTCTGAGCCTCGGTGAGCATTTTAATGGCAAAATTTGTTGTTTCCCCATCAAAATCTAAAATTTTAGCCAAAAAAAAAAAGGAGTAGAAAAATGGCCGGCACTGGGGTGACCCATAAGGCTAAAAATAGTCGGCACGCTGCGGGTTAAGGAGTTTTCGTTTTTGAAGGGTCATTATGCTTGCATGCGTCGGCCTTAATCATCTAATATTGGCTCTCTATGCTGCTAGATCTATGGGAGCCTCTTTGTTCAGTCCCTTAACCCTGAGGTCACACTTAACCCCTTAACCGCGGGGCATCACTTTCATGACGCTTGGGAGCAAGGGATCATACCGCGGGGCGTCACTTTTGTGATTCTGTGTTATTTTGAATTCGCACGGGATTTCAAGTGGTGGCTTGTATCATCTATCAGTACTGCCTATGTCCAACACTAGTCAGCACTCCTAATCTCATCTGTACTCCCATCCATTGTTGACAATTTAGCCATTTCTCCCCGTTCTTGACTCCCCTCCCTACCTCCCCTCCATTACCCTATCCTCTTGCCTGTCCGGCCGTACTAAGCTAAGTAAATCTTCCCTGGAATTTTTCACTGATTTCATCCATTGAAATAAGCCCTATGCCCTATTCTTATACCAAATAATATATACAAGAAAGAAATAAGGTAAGTGAGAGTGCCAGACACCTAGAATTGGCTAATTATCACCTGACAACACCTCACGTGCACTCGTTCGCTAATTTTCGCTGTTTATTTCCCCTTGAAATATGCTGTATAATCTATTTTCGTAATAAAAATATATATAAGAAAGGAAGGGAGAAGCCTAAGTGATATTCACATTCACCTGGAACTACCTAATTATTGCAGGCCCCACTGTATTCTACACTAAGTAAATATTCCCTGGAATTTTCCACTGACTTCATCCATTGAAATAAGCCCTATGCCCTATTCTTATACCAAATAATATATACAAAAAAGAAATAAGGTAAGTGATAGTGCCATACACCTGGAATTGGCTAATTATCACCTGACAACAACTCACGTGCACTCGTTCGTTAATTTTCGCTGTTTATTTCCCCTTGAAATATCCCCTATAATCTATTTTCGTAATAAATATACATATAAAGAGGGAAGGGAGAAGCCTAAGTGATATTTACATTCACCTGGAACTACCTAATTTATTATGTATTGCCTTGGTTTCCTGCCAATCATTTTATTGCTATATATTAGCAGGTCTCACAAGGCTAAAGTTGGTAGTATTCCATTCACCCTAGCCAGGCGGTAGGAGGCCACCACTATCAGTTCACTGTCATCTTTCAAGGTGAAGGTATGTCTGATTTGCTCCTGCTAACTTCTGCCGCTTTTTAGCCCCATGCAAAGGGCTCTGTGACCTTTACCCCCTACTAAACCTCGTGTGGAAAGAGGTAAAGGGCTGACAATTGATAAAGAGTGACTACGATCTTTCTACTGAGTAAAACAGTGCATGCAGCATTGTAAATAGTGTGTAAATGATGTGTAAACAGCAAGTGAAAGAAATGAATGTTAATATACGTGAACAGTGGAAAATAGTTTTATAAGTTACTTCAAGTGACAGTGCATAACACAGTGTAAATAAAATAGAAATATAAATAATGTAAATAAAATAGAGAACGTAAATAGGATCGTAAATGAGTAGTATTATAAGAATATGAGTATATAAACTAGGAGTAAAGAAAGTGAAAGTTTCACTCTAGCATGTATGAATACTATGGGTTATGAGAGTGAAGGTGAAAGTGACATTCACTCTCAATGCTAGTATACAGGACGAGAAAGTGAATGCTACGTATTTTACTGAAAGAAATTGAATGCCTACAGTGACAATAAACTACTATTACTGAAGGAAACTTATGGATAAAGACTGTAGATATATATAAGTGTTATATAGTAATAGAAATATAAACTGTGAGTGTTTTTATGAATAATAAATGACAGAATACCAGCGGCGTACTAGCGCAAGTGGGAAGGTCATACGCCCTCGTAATTTTCATTGCTTTCACAGTGTTTTTTTTTTTGGAGTATGGATTCCAAACTATTTGAGAATCATAGAATAGTGTTTCTAGTGATAATATCAGGCTGTGGTAATCATATTGTGGGTTGTTGGGAAGTGTAAAGTGGAGACTTCGTTACCCAACTTCAGAGGTCTCCACAAGTCCTACGGTACTCGACGTAGGCTCAACAAACACCCCAGGAGAAAGCTGAAGGTATGTGGCATAAGCATATATGATTTTAATATTCTAGGGCTAATAACTGATTTTTGGCAAATATTTTTAGAGAGTCTATTGGAGAGCGAATATGCCCGCGGGAGCCGCAAAAAAAGCAAAACAAGCCTGCTGTTAAAGAGTTAATGACCTTGTCCCACGTCTTTTTTGGTCTACCCCTCGCTACCCCCCCGCCCAAGTATTAACGTTTCTCACTCTCTGCACCCAGTTACCATCCCCCATCCTCTCCAGATGCCCAAACCACCTCAGTCTACTTCTCATCGCAACACCAGATCACTGCAGTCTCATCCTACCTCTCAATTCTTCCATCATAAACCCAGCCACCCCAGGCCTTGCACACAAGGATGCACTGCACATCCACCTAATCACTGTCATTTCTGCACGTTTGAGCCTGCGAATATCATCTTCCTTTACTGCCCAGGTCTCACTACCATGCAGCATTACAATCTTAACACATGCTGCGTACAAAGATCCCTTAGTTCATAGGGAGAGGCCTCTCAATGTCAGGAGAGGCAACAGCTCCCAGAACTTCTTCCAATCACTTCTCAGCCTAGCCACAGAGCTAGCTTCAGCCCCACCTTCAGCATATAACATGTGTCCTATATCTATCTATCTATTTGTCTATCTATTTAGCTATCTATCTATCTATATATCATATATATATATATATAAATAAACACACACACACACACACACACACACACACACACACACACACACACACGAGGTGCTACCCAAAACTTCCAGTAATCTGAATATTGTAGGAAAATAAGTTACCTTACCTCCTAGTAGTAGTAGAAGTTGTTGTTCCCTAGGCAGTCTGGCCGAACAGCCCCAAATCCCTAATGAAGGCCGCTGCCGAGACCGAGCTTTCTCACAAAGCTCTCATGGAGTGTATACTATGTTGTTGACATAGGTGATTGTGTGCAATGTAGTCTTCCATAATGTGCTTAATAGTATTGGGTGCTGTGTTACATCCTGAACAGGCATCAACGACGGAGTCATCCAGCCTATTCTGATAATTGAAGTGGGCTGGATGATGCCCACATCTCAGCCTGGCAAAATGGACCCTGTCCTCACAAGGGAGATAGGATTCAGAGGGGTGGATATCAGGAGGCCGTGCATGCAGCTGTGTGCTGTCTTTAAGCGACCAAATGGAGTGTCGAGTGATTTGAGTATGGATATGCTTCTGGAAAATGGTCTGAGGTGGGAGAAGGGGGAGAGATGACAGTATTTGTGTACGATATCGTGTGCTGGGTGTTGTTTCCATGTTCCTTGGTGTGTGTGGATGTGCTGCCATGTAGTGTACTGAATGTTGTGGGTTTGTGGAGGCTGCAACGAGAATTTGGGTGCCTCGCATGTCCAGATGATCCTTGATTTTGAGGATTTTGGTTTCTTCGTGTAGGTGGTCTGTGGCTGTAGTAGCTGTGCAGCCTGTGATTATTTTTAGGGCTTTGATCTGTATGGTCTGTCGAGTGCTGTAGTGTGTTTTAGTGAGGTTAGGAGCCCAAGCAGGGCTTGTATAATTCATCACTGATCTTACAGTATATATTGTTTGTATACTGTGGTGGTGGTTTCTTTGTTGTGTCCAAATGTTGTATGGGCAAGTGATCTCAAAGGACTGAGTTGTGGTGTTAATTTATTTTTAACGTTTGTGATGTGTTGTTTAACCCACCCCGTCCCGGCCACTTTTCGACCACTGGTATCCCCCAATCCCGGGCAATTTTCAACCTTTTTTTTTTTTTTGCTTAAACTTTCGCTTTTGGTCAGAAACAATGGCCGGTGGCAAAGAAAGTGGTCCCTGGGGTCCCTAATTAGCTTAACCAGGTATGCCTTGGTCCCACCTGGCCCCGTGTTCTCCCTATGCGGTGTGAGCATCAAACGTTTTCTATGGTATTATAAGTTTGGGAAACCAATGAAAGTAAGTAGAAATGAATTTATTACAAGCATAAAAACATGTGATAAAAGAGTATATTGGATTTTATACAAAAATAGAGCAGAAATAACCATTGTACCATCGTGAGAAACGAGCAAAATCGGCCAACTTGGTTCCCATGAATCGCTAACATTCTAAAATCATGATACATATAATTTTTTTTACTTACATAATACTTCTACAATAACATTATACCATTTTACATTATATTGAACTGTTTTTACGTATTCACAGGCCTTTTGATAACATTTAGCTTAATGCTAGCGCTAATTTACGTAGTGAGTGAACTCGCTGTGACTGATGTTTCAACTCGTATTGTGCTTTTTCTACTAACATAATACCTTTCTAATATTATTATACACTTTTCAACTTTATAGAACTGTTTTGAGATTATTTCAGGCCTTACGTAAATATATAGCGTAATAATAGTGCATAGTAACACACACGGTGAAGTCGCTATGACAACTAATTCAATTACAACCTATTTTTTTACTTATATAATAACTCTACACTAACATTGCACATGTAAACACTTGATATAATTGATATTACATCATTTCTGAACGTACGATGGAACTTAGCGTCATATTTGCGCGTACTTACACAGGGAGTGTTATCGCGATATCATTTGTTTCATCTTACACAAGTAATCAACTTATAAAATACCTTACTACTAACATTACAACATCATCCACTGTATATAATTCCTATCACATACTTACTGACCAGAATGTGGGTGTACTCGTGACATCAATTATGACAACTTACAGTAATGTTCAACTTATACGTTTTATTCATGCTAACATTACACCCGTTTCCACTTTATTTCCTTGCTATCACATATTTACTGACCAGATTTACACAGTGGGTGTAGTTTTGATAACAATTCTTTCCACTTACACTAATTCTCATCTTATACATTACACTTCTGAAAAAATAACACCCGTTTCAACTTTATATTTGACTTAGCACCTACTGACTGGCCTTACCATTATCATGAGCGTCATTTCGCCTTCCCACACAGTTTCAGAAGTGTAGGAGATTATGATATTCCTTGAAACAAGGCTGAAGGCACAACGCAACATTGCACTCGACACACTCGTATCTTGTGTCTTTTCTCTGCGTTGATGGTCTGACTGTCAAGTGCTTACATACATGGCAGCAACGCTGGGGTTTACGACGGTTTGGTTCGGAAGGGATTGCGCTGGGGTAGTGGCGGGCTGCAAGACGTAGGGGAGTCTGAGCAGCACGGGGGGTGCGGGGGCGGTGTGGGGGTCTTTCCTGGGCATGCTGGGCGATTATTTCACGTGCCAGCTCCCTCACAAACCCCTCAAAGGTCTCGGATACTCCGGTGGTCATTGCGTGCAGGTAGTGGGCGTTCAGGACCGTGATGTCGAGCAAGTGGAAAAAGAGTTTCTTGTACCACTTCATCGTTGTCCTGGCACAGTCAACACTTGAAATCATCGAGTCTGACTGATCAACTTGCCTCATGTTCAGATTATAGGCAAGTACAGACTCTGGTTTCCATACGTTGCGCCTCCTCTCGCTACGGTGATCCACGGAGTCTGTGCGGTGCATCAGGGGGCTGTGAACAGTTGATAGGAGGCAAACTTCCCTGTTGTGGTTCCACAGGGTTGCAAGGATGTTATTGGCCTGGAAGAAAACCACCTCATTCTTGTCAAGTTTCCTCCCTATCTTGACCATATGGCGACGGTTTCTCTTGACTGTACCACAGACTCCGGTGTCGTGTTGGTGGAGGAACCTAGCGAGAAGAGGGCTAGTGTACCAGTTGTCCAGGTACAAAACATGACCACGATGAAGGTACTCTTCTATCATTGTCTTCACCACGGCCCCAGAGAGTCCTATACTCCGATCTTCTATTATATCTGTCTGTGCGCCCGTGTACAAGACTATGTCTTGCACATAACCAGTCTTACAGTCACACATAACAAAGATCTTGAACCCGAAACGGTGTCTCTTGCTGGGTATATACTGCCTAAAGGAAATATTGCCTCTCCACAACACAAGACTCTCGTCTATGACGAGGTCTCTGTAGGGATAAAATGAGGAGCGGAACATTTCCCGTAAATGATCAAATACCAGCCTAATTCTCCTCATTTTATCAGTGTTATTTGCACTGGCTGGATCATCTGCATCAAAAAAGTGGAGGCGGCCGAGAATAAACTGAAATCTATTACGACCCATCACCTTTCCAAAGAAAGGTGTTAGGATGATTGGGTCCTTTGTCCAGTAGGCAGGAATTTGATTTTTCCTCACCACACCCATCAAGATTACCAGGGCAAAAAATAGGAACATCTCTGATATAGTCACGGGAAAGTCATACTGTTCTGCATGCTTGCTTGTGGTTCCTAGGCGTTCACTTTCAAGGCGCTGGGATTGTGAAAATATATTTGTCTGTTCTACTATGCGCCCAACAAACGCCTCATCAAAAAACTAGTTGAAAAAATCTAAACGTGACGACCCGCATTTACACCTGGAGCCGTGCAACCTGACCGCCACTCCTCAGTGAACTGGTGAATGATGGGAGTAAAATTACTCCCATCCTCCCAGTTCCACGTGACACCACCGTCTCCAGCCACGTCACCATCGTCCCCTTCGTCAGGGTGGGGAGGTGAGGGTGGTGGGGGAGGTTGGGGAGGTGGAGAGCGGCGCCTCTCATCACTCGCACTTCTCTTCCCTCTCCCTTTTCCTTTGCCCTTTCCCTTCCCTTTCTTTCCTTTCCCCACATCCTGGGGCTGTGGGGAGGAAGTTTGTGAATATTCAGGGGCGAAAGAAGTGCTGGGGAGTGACTCAACCTCCTCTCCCCTAGGCCTACGAGCACCACGTGCTTGTGCTGCCTCCCTCACACCACTGGCCCCTTCACCCCGCACTACCCCCACACCACTCTCACTTTCACCCCGCACTGCCAGCACAACACTTTCCCTTTCTCCCAGCAATCCCACCACACCACTTGCTACTTCCCCACACAAAGTACTTGAACCATACCTTAGGTGTCGTCTCGCCCCACCTTCTGATCCACGTGGTGATATTTTCTCCTTTCCCAACCACTCGGCGATATCACGTCCTAGGCCTCCGTCATCCTCATCGTCCTCATCCTCGTCCTGATCAGAATCGTGATGGAGAGATAGCTGTGCACGTGGTTGGGGAGCAGGCTGGCCTTCCCTTGCCTTACGGTATGTCACATACCGCGTTTTTCGGGGCAAAGGGACCTCCTCATCACTGCTACTTATTTCTTCCTCTGGCTGGACGTAATCGCGATCCACCACATCATCATCGAGTGGAGAATCACTGTCTCCAGTGAAGGCTTCCAGGACGGATGCAATTTGCTCATCTGAGAGACCTTTCCGCGACATGTCTGACCTGGGTCACTGCTGGCAGGTGAGTGACCGAGACAAGGGCGAGCGCGGGTCACGCGGGGTCTAGGACGCTGCCCGCCTGGCAGCAGGTAGGGGAGGCTTGGGTACCTGGGCGAAACGAAAATCTCCCGCGAATTTTGAAAATTGTGGAAATTATGAACCTTGCAATTGCAGGACGTTGAAGTACGTCCTCGGGACTGGCTGTGACAAAACGTGAGGACATGGAAGTACGTCCTCGGGACGGCGCGGGTTAAATGACATTGATGTATTGTATGTTATGGATTTTGGGTGTATGTGTGGTAGGGGAGTGTTGTTTATGGTGAGGTGTGGAATGTTATTGTGTTTTGCTGTCCAGTTTGTAAGACGGGTCACTGCAAATTTGGCTGGGGCTATTTTGAGCCTGTTTGTGGTAAAGCATTCATGTAGTGTGTTGAGGTAAGGTTGGAGGATTTGTGCAGCTGTGTTTGTATTTTGATGTGTACAGGTAAGTGTTATGTCATCTGCATAGGAAGCTATGTGTACTGTATCTGTGGTGTGTGGGTGTGGGTATGTCATGCATGTATAGGTTAAAAAGTGTAGGGGACAAAACAGATCTTTGGGGAACACCATCTGTGAAGTTTCTGATGTTCAAAGAGTGACTGGCAAATGTTACATGTGCACATCTGCGTGCTAAATAGTTTGCCAGCCATCTTTTTGTGTTATTGTGCGTGTTTGTATTGAATACTTTGTTTGTGAGATTGTGGCGGGGGATGGCATCGAAAGCTTCCTTACCTCCTATTTCTCACTGTCTCCATCGAAGTAATCCCCTTTGGCATATATACAGTGGTCTCAATGATTTTTTCATAAGTCCAAACATCCCTGGAAGGCTTCAGGCATGATGGTCTTGAGCACCTCCAGCAATTCTGTCTCGATCTCCTCAGTCAAGTCAAATCGATGCCCTTTCAGTCGTAATTTCAGCTTGGGAAACAGAAAAAAGTTGCAGGAGGCAAGGTCAGGTGAATAGGGTGGGTGGGGAATGACTACCTTGTTTGTAGAAGACAGGAATTGCCAGACAACAATTGATGTGTGGGCGGGTTGTCATGATGCAGGACCCAGTCCTTGTTCTTTCACTGTTCTGGATGTTTGCAGTGGATGTTATCCCTCAGATGCCACACAGCTTCACAGTAAAACTTTCCGCTGACAGATTGACCAGGTGGAACAAATTCCTCATGAACAATCCCTTGGATACCGAAGAAAACGGTCAACATCGACTTGACATTGCTGAGCAATTGGTCGCCATTGCAAAACCGCCAAACCATGAACACACCACATTACAATAGTAAGCGTAGCTCAACTGCACGTCCACTCACAGACAGGGCCGGGACCACACTGATGCACAAGGAGTGCTGCTAACTCCTCCTAGTGGCAAAAGGCAAAACTGCAAAAGGTTGGCTTACTCTTCAAATTACTGGAACTTTTGGGTGGCACCTCGTGTATATATATATATATATATATATATATATATATATATATATATATATATATATGTATATATATATATATATATATATATATATATTATGTGATCGACTCTGGGCATAGGCTTCACAGCCTGCTCCCAAGGTTCAGTAATTCTCCTACATACCATACACCACTACATGTCACCACTTCGGCACTAACACCCATCAACCATATGGAATACAAGCTAGGGCTGTCTCATACAGGACTGGTGTATTGGCATTAGCGGGGATAATTTTACAACGTGCTGGCGTGTCTTCTGGTAGATCAGTAAAGTCTGATATTATGAAATTTAAATCTGCCCCAGCCGGAATTTGAATCTGGATCCAGTAGGACCGCAGGCCATCTCTTTACCAATGGTGCCATTGCTTCCCTGTGTGTGTGTGTGTGTGTATATATATATATATATATATATATATATATATATATATATATATATATATATATATATGAGGCACATTGTTTGTTTCTTTGTTTATCCTTCAACCACGCCCGAAACAAAGGCCAGAGACCCCCATGGATGGTTTTAGGTAGGTCAAAATTCAGGTCTGGCTAATCTGAGGTCACCGATGGAGTGTTTGCCTTTTTTTTTTTTTACCCAGGCAATGCGGGGTACCCCTGCAGACCACTTTATGGCAAGAACACCCGCTTGACCATGAACTCGGAAATAGGCTATGTGAGGTTGATCTATGAGGTCATCTGAGGCCACTGGTCAGAGGTCATTTGAGGTCATCAGTAATTCACGCTCAAACGATTGGACCCAGCAGCCCAATTTTTGGCATAATGACTGACATGACCTCCAGTTCGAACATACGCTATGTGAGGTTGTCCTCTGAGGTCATTTGAGGTCACTGGTCAGAGGTCCCTTGAGGTCACTGGTCGGAGGTCATTTGAGGTCACTGGTCGGAGGTCATTTGAGGTCACCTGTAATGGTAAACATGTGCGCACAAATACTGTGTGTCAGTCTATAAAAGCTGAAATAATAGTTCCTGTACCTCTTATAATCCCTAAAATGTATAAGAGGTACATGCTCATATATATATATATATATATATATATATATATATATATATATATATATATATATATATATATATATATATATATATATATATATATATATATATATATATATATGTGTAATTGGGTGGCCTTTATAATGATGTTTTAGAAATTTTTACCTCTCTCTGAAGTGGTTCCATTCCAGGAAAAAAAAGTAACTATTTCATTGAATCTGATGCAAATTTAATATAAACAGGTGGCTCAAGGACTCCTAACTGTAGTGGACTCGACGAGACACGTTGTTAACGTGGTGTACAGGTATCGACCTTTACCAAGTATAGCATGGGTCAGAATTCATAATGCCGATGTTTACCCATGCATGGGATCTCTTGTGAGGAATATCCGTGACAGTCTGGTCTTCACAGACCAGTCTTCGTTGTGTCACATTACAAGTGTGTGTGTGTGTGTGTGTGTGTGTGTGTGTGTGTGTGTGTGTGTGTGTGTGTGTGTGTGTGTGTGTGTGTGTGTGTGTGTGTGTGTGTGTGTGGTATAGCGTGACTGTGTGAACGTGTGTGATACTGTGCTTATTATTTTATCTGTGTAAATTTACACCGACATCCTCCTTTTTTTTAAGATAACTGAACAAAGGTTAAACAAATGAATAAAATAAATCCATACTCAAGATTACTACTGGTCTCCTCCATTCATAAAAAATCTGTAACAGTTGGACTTGACCAGTTGTTGGTTGAAGTTTGGGGGGAAACAACCCTGGGGAAGCGAGTTCCATAACGATACAGCTCGGGGAATAAAGATTTCTGATAGGTAGAAGTTATGCAATATGGTAGTGTGACAGTCCAGTAATGAGCGATACCAGATGCCCTTGAAGCTCAGGGAAAGGCATGGAGAGGTGGTACAACGGATGCAACTTTGACTGTGCATTTGTCATAAAAGTATTTGTAAAATAATGCAAGGGAGGCAACATTGCTTGTTCCCTGTAGCTGAGGTAGTGTATTTGTTATTGCAGGGTTATTAATTGTAACAGCTTTGTTCAGAAAATTAGTGTAGTTGTTTTAAGAGCAACTTCTCCACATCCATTCCACAAGGGTGAGCAATATTCAAGCTGAAAGCGCACATGACTCTTATAAACTATATATATCTGCTCGTCAGTGAAGAAGCTACGAACTCAGTACAATAATCCAACTTTATCTGAGGCGGTTTTAGCAAGTGATCTGACATGATACGTCTAGCTAAGGGCATTGTTAAGTGAGACACTGAGAATTTCAATACTTGGAGATACGAATATTATTGGCATTGAAGGTTATAGGAATCTGCCAATATCTGTCAATTATTAAAACGGCACACACACACACACACACACACACACACACACATATATATATATATATATATATATATATATATATATATATATATATATATATATATATATATATATATATATTGTTTAACTAACATTATATGAGACAATGTTATTTTGTCCCCATTCAGTGATCATAGGTAAGTGCTGATTTATGGAGATGGATTTGCTGAGTTGTGAGTCAGAGATACTAAACTTTGTGAATGGGTGTAAGTGAGTGAAATTTGAAGTGTTGAGTCATCTGCATATGAATGGATGGAATTATTGGTGAAAGATACGAGATCATTATTATGAATTCGGAATAGGGTTGGAGCCAGAACTGATCACTGTAGCAAGCCGGCATTAATTGAGCAGAAACTGGAATATATATGATCTACTTTTATTTTTCTGTTCCTGAGGTATGAGGAAATCAGAGGAAAAAAAGATGTTAGCCCATAGCAAAGGAGTTTGAATGGCAAAGTATGGTGCCAGACTCTCTCAAAAGCTTTAGAAATATGAAGGGCTACTGCATGAGTTTCTCTGCGTTAGTCAACTGATTAATGGATTGTGTGAGTCAGGAGACTGAGTATATCAATGGTGGATCTCTCGTGGCGAAAACCATTCTATCTATCACTAATTAAGTTGTTGGATGTAAAATGTTTAACTATGTGCATATTCATTACAGTTTCAAATTCTTTACCAAAAGAAGACGTGATAGCTATTGGTCAGTAATCAGAGGGGTCTGAGGAACTTCCTCTCTTCGGAATTGCGTGGATATTGGCTTCTGTCCGAGCATTAGGGAATGACGAAGTACGTATGCATAGTCTGAATAATTTAGCTAGGTCATAAGCAAGCTCTAGGGAGCATTATGTCCAAACAATTTGAGGAATTCCATCTGGGCCTGGAGCTTTGTTGGTTGGTAAATTGTTTAGGATGGATTTTGCATATATAGTCTGTATTATAAGTGTATAAATTTCAGGAGAGTCAAGTTCTACACTAATATTGCATCATAGGACATTATTTAACCTCTCTCCTTTTGCTTGTTTGCAGATTGTCTATAATGGAAACATGGTCTCAGGTTTTTCTTGTCAGCTCCGTAGAAGGGATTGGAGGAAGTAAGCTCCCTTCAGAGAAGCAAATCCTTAGCAACATTTTGTATCATCATCATGTTCTCAGAGATGAGATCCGAACACCAACAACTGAGACCATCTAGCGAGTTAAAATGTTCTTATCTAAGGCCAGGATCTCAAACAAGCATCAACAGAACCCGACCAAGAAGCCTGAGAAACTATTCTCTGAATGGAAATGACTGAAGAAAAACAAGAATCGATGGACTAACACCCAAAGGCCCAATGAAGCCACGTTCTCAGCCAAAGTCGAGAAACTTTTTGACACTGCACATGCAAAAAGCTTTGGAGCTTATTGATAATCAAGATGATAAAGCCTTCCTCGAATTTCAGCGAAAGAAGGGACGGCTTGGCTCTAAGGGAGGTTTGGCAACCTGTTACTTCAACAAAGGCAGAAAAGGATGAAAATTCTTTTGTTAAATTAAGCGGTTCCAAATACAATGGCAATCTGTTGACCAAGAAAGATTCCAGAATGCCTTCTCCAATTATTACATCACAAATGTGCTTGGCAATGTCTGAAATAACATCATTGCCTTCAGTGAACAGCAGTTATGCAATCACCAGCCAGGGGCTCGAACTAGTGCTGATCTACCTTGTAAGCACACCTCCTCGTGGGTCAGAGTTTAGAGCTCTTGGACCTATGCACCATGACTGTAAGATGGCAAAAGACATTTACAGCCTCAAAGTTTGTCTTTTCCAGTCTCAATTTCACCTGACTGAAAGGAAAGCCAAAGGGCTGCACGATCTCAACGTCTTTCTCACAAAGATTTACATCAAGGCCTAGTTCAAAGCACCACTGACTTCAAGTGCAGCTAGGAATGGCTTCCATCTTCAGCAACTTCATGCAAACCCTCAACAAAACATCGGGGTAGCTACATTGTACAAAATGACAGGGCATTTATGGTACCTGTCAGAAGACCTGCTTCTTCTTAGTCTTTTTGATCCAGAGGTAGATTTGACCACAAGACAGGCCATTCTGGAAGCTTCAACAGAGAATGATGGAGAGAAGAACCCACCAAAACGAATGGTGTTAGACCTCGAGAATGTGAAACAAATGATGCTTGTTGATTTTGTCACGAAGCAAAGCAGAATGGTCTTTGTGATATTGGGCATACCAGATGGATTCTTAGTTGAAGACCCTGGTACATGGAACAACAGGGATTACTTCAAGGTTGCTCAGGCGATTGTGAACTTTCTTGCAACGATCAATGACCCTAATTATTTTTGTTTCTCTAATGAATGTGTGATATAGAGTGAACACTTGTGGTTTAGGGTACTATATAGGGCAGACATTTGAGATCTTTGAGCCACCCCAAATTATTAACATACTTCGCAAACTTTACACAAAAAAATTTCTTTTTCATCAAAAGGAACTTTGTGTCTGTCAGACATAATATGCTATTAATTTAAAATTTTAGCATAAATAAGGGCCACCGTAAAATATATACAATTTACTAATTTACTAATAGGCAGGTATTGCCAGAATCATATGTTACCTTCAGTGCTACAAATATTCCCATTTCCAAAAGTATTGAAATTCTCGGCGTCTCGCTTAACAATGTCCTCAGCTGGACTTCTCATGTCAGATCACTTGCTAAAACCGCCTCAAAGAAACATGGATTATTGTACAGAGTCTGTAACTTCTTCACTGACGAGCAGTTAGTTATCATTTATAAGAGTCACGTGCGCTCTCAGCTTGAATACTGCTCACCCTTGTGGAGCGGATGTGGAGAGGTTGCATTAAAACAAGTAGACAAAATTCAGAACAAAGCTGTTAGAATTATTAATAACCCTGCTATTACTAATAAACTACCTCCCCTACAAGTAAGAAGGAATGTTGCGTCCCTTGCATTATTTTACAGATATTTCTACAGCAAATGCTCAGTCGAAGTTGCGTCCATGGTGCCACCTCTCCATGCCTTCCCTTGTGCTACACGGGCAGCTGGCAGCGCTCATGCCTGGAATGTCACTCAGCCACATTGCAGAACTTCTGCCTATCAGAATTCTTTCATTCCCCGAACTGCATCTCTCTGGAACTCGGTTCCCCAGAGTTGTTTCCCTCCAGACTTCAACCTACTGCTGTTCAAGTCTAACTGTTACAGATATTTTATGAACAGCGGACACCAGTAATCTGGTGCATGGATTTTTTTTTTTTATTCATTTGTTTTTCCTTCCTCTGTTCTGTTATTTAAATATATATATATATATATATATATATATATATATATATATATATATATATATACTGTATACACACACAAACACACACACACACACATATATATATATATATATATATATATATATATATATATATATATATATATATATATATATATATATATACTGTATACACACACACACATACACACACACACACATATATATATATATATATATATATATATATATATATATATACTGTATACACACACACACATACACACACACACACACATATATATATATATATATATATATATATATATATATATATATATATATATATACTGTATATGGTGAACAATATGTCAAAAGTCAAGGTCATATGGCAAAGTCAACTTAAGCAGTTTTTATCTGATTTATGTAAAACGTTGTGAAATGGTTAACATTTAGGCAAAGATAAAGTAATTCGAATGTGAATATAGTCAGTTGCATATGAAGGTCATGCAACAAAGTAAATATTTTGACCTTAGACCCATTGGCAAGTACAGGTGTTGCACTATCAGAGCGCTTCTCCTTGTTATTTATTAATTCAGTAATGTGCTTGTTATAACAAAGAGGGCCACTGGCATCAAATAATCACATGAAAAAACATAAAGATCACTTGAAGAGTGAAACTTTCTGACCACCAACTGGTCTAGGATCCAACTGTTTGACTCTGCTCCATGACCTTGACATTCAAATGGTTACTGTGAAATTCAAATTCCTTCGTTCTTCCCCAGCCCATACCCTTTCCACCAACTTTAGCTCTAATTGCATCAGATATGTTTGAGTTGCCTTTGCTCAGAGACGTTGTCCAAGCTTTCCTTGTGACCTTGACCTGTGACTGATTGTTCATAAAATATAATCTCTCCATACCTAAGTTAATGTGAACGATGTCATAAAGTTTCATCTCCATCAGATAAAAACTGCTTAAGATGACTTTACAATGTGTCCATGACGTTTGCATTATTGTTCTCCAGAGCAACGCATCAACCTTAGGAATAATTCTCATCTCATCCACCAAGTAGGAGCCAAATCAGATCAAAACGTTTATATTCTTCACACACTGACACACAAATTGAATTTTGACATTACCATATGACCTTGATCTTTGACTGATTCTCCTTAAAATTTTAATCCCTTCCTTCTTGCCCATTTCTGAACACTTCCACCAAGTTCGGTACAAATCACATAAGAACTGTTCGAGCAGACATTGCCCTGCAACTTTGGCATTTGTCCTTTCCCGGTGACCTTGACCTTCGACTGATTGTTTTCAAAACTCCATTGCATCTGTTCATATCCGATCCTCAAACCTAACACAAAGTTTGATCTAAATAAAAAATAACTTTAAGGTGACCGTACCCTTTAAACTTGACGTGTGACCAATGGTTCTCAAAAACAATGAAGTTGCTCCTCATTTGACCCACACCTTTTCGAACAAGTTTGGTTGAAATTAGATAAAAACTATTTGACTGATTTTGTTAACAAACACACACATAGAGCGAACTTTGCCCTTGCCGTGCGACCTTGATCTTCGACAAATTTCTTAAAATTGAATAGTTTCATTTTGCCCTTACTGTCAGCATTTTTTTTTTTTTTAAGTTCAATTAAACTTGTATAAAAACTACACTGATATTGCTAAGTCAGCATTTAACATAGCCCTGTGACCTTGAATCTTTTTCTACTGTTCTCTAGAATATGAGCTATACTGAATGGGCACCCCTCAACTCTTCCAAATTTAATCAAAATCGGCTTAAAACTTTTTGTTGTTTATTCACACACACACACACACACACACACACACACACACACACACACACACACACACACGACCATCCAGTGATCCTGATCGACCCGGTGAATTACACACACACACGCACACACACATGACCTTCAAGTGATCCTGATCGACCCGGTGAATCACACACACACACACACACACACACACACACACACACACACACACACACACACACACACACACACACACACGACGCGCGCGCGCGAGCAAATGCACACATGTACACTCACCCAGTAAAGTATAACATGCGCACTCGTGAGGGTGGGCGTAATGGAAATAATGTAAATGTATATAAAACCTCTCCCCTATCTATAGTTACCTATTTTCACAGCCTTCAACACCTGTTTACCTCAGCAGTTTCTGTAGAGAGACCCCTTATTCCCATAAGTGGTGACCACAAACAAACTGCCTCTATGGCACGCTATTCTCTGCCATCAGGTTACCCTCTCTCCAACTCACAGCCCCGTCTCTCATATACTTCTCCCCATCCCTCCATTTCACCTCAGCACATAAACAATAAATGAAACTGATATATTAATTCTTGCAGAGTTTGAATGTCACTGTTTTATCTCCAAGGAAAACAATTTATTCAGCTAAGAAGAATTTTATTCTAGTGAAGAGGAGAAATTAAGGATATACAGTATATATATATATATATATATATATATATATATATATATATATATATATATATATATATATATATATATATTTTTAAGCAAGGAAGGAGGATCCAAAGGACAGAAGCCTACAAATTGTTTCTTCCAAGAAAAAACAAAAACAAGATAACAGAGAGCCAAATTCAAGATCCGTTCATTTCGAGATGCCTGGAAACACGGCATTTGAAAGACTGGAAATCATAGGCAGTAGGAAATAAAGACAAAGGGAAACATTTCCAGAGTTGCATACATGAAGGAATGGGAGTACCGGTTAACTTCTGCATTACGGAGTTGGACAGAAAAGGGATGGGAGTTTGTTGCTAGATGGGTGCTATGCACCCACAGTAGTGGTGGAAGGATGCAAACAGACCGTTCAGAGGAGCAGTGACCATTGAAGTAACTGTAAAAAAGAGATAATTATGCGGCAGTGTGGCGAAGAAACAGAGCTTGAAGGGAGCCAGTAGAATAAGGAGAGGTAATAAATTGGAAAGCCTTTGACTCTACCTTGTTGTGAAGATCTATATGAAGGGACTCTCCCCGTACGTGAGAGTTGTACTTTAGACTGGCGAATAAACTGATGTATAAATTCAACATCTGTGCAGGGGAAAAGAAGGCACGGAATCGGCTTAACACACCTAATCTCCTGGAAGCAAGAGAGGTAATATGGCTTTCCAAGGTTAATCCCCCCAAAATGAGACCCCATGTACGTTTAAAGATGATGCAGGTAAAAATTTGTGGTTAGGCTTACTCCTGCGGAAGACTATATCCGGCTGAAAGATGTAAGAACTGAGTTTTTGATGCGTTAAAAACAAGATTACTTTTACCCCAATTAGAGATATGAACCAAGTCAGACATTAGGTGTGTCATAGCTTCATCCCTTGTTTGTTGAAATACAGTAACTGCTGAGATGGGCGCTGCAGGAAACGAATGGTGAAGGGTTGAGTCATCAGCGTATGAGTGGACCAGCCTGTTCTGTACTCCTATTCCTGCATCCAACTGTAAATCTGCTAGTATTCCACCTTTTCTCGGATCCTTCTCTCTTTTCATATATTTAAGAGAAATGTTTACTTTGTCTGGTGTTACCTTATGTATTTCACTTGTGTCAACTGAAAAGTTAGCTATTGGTGCTACTGTCTTTGATGCATATAGTTCTTTGTAAAAATTCTTCAAGTCTCTTCACCATCTTATCTCTGCATATAATGACTACACTATTTTTGTCTTTCAGTGATATAATTTGTTGCTTTCTTAGTGCCATTTTACTTCGAGACTGTTTCAGACTTTTTCCTTTTTTGATGGTTTCTTTCATCTGATCCATGTTTCTCTTTCTCTTCTTTTTGTCTCTTGTTGATAAGCTTATTTAATTACACTCGTTCCATTTCATCTATGTTTTTACTCTTAGTTTTTTTTTTTTTTTTCATGAGCTCTAGTGTTTTTTTCAGAATACTTCTTGTGTTTGGTTATGTTAGGTTTCCCTGCTACCTTTGCGGATTCTCTTAGCACTTCTGTAAGTCTGTCATCTAACTCATCAGTCACATTCAGCATTACACAGAACCTGACATCTGTTCGTTATTTCCAACTGAAAGACCGTTTTTTTTTTTTTTTTTTTTTTTATTGGGTATATCTTCTTATTTCTAATCATCTTTCTTTCAGTTCTGAAATTGAATCTGGTTGTGCAACCCAGCATTCTATGGTCACTTCCTATATTTATTTTGTTGATTATTGTGACATTCGTGATCGTGTTATTCTATCTGCTATAATGAAGTCTGTTTCATTCTTTGTTTCTCCATTTGGACTTCTCCAGATCCATTTTCTCCCGGTTCTTTTGTGAAAAAATGTGTTGATTATTATCATGTTATATATATATATATATATATATATATATATATATATATATATATATATATATATATATATACTCTATCTAAATGCACACACATTTTCCATTTCCTCACTCTCCAGTCTCACTGTTCATTCATTGACTTCATTTCTCTCGAAGACCACAACTTTACTCTACATTCCTCTTTAGATTCCGTTTCTTACATGTTCCCCAAACTCCTCCACCAAGCCTTGCAGTTTCCTTTCATCTTTACTTAACAATAGATTATCACCCACAAACAAACAGAACAGGAAGATTCCAAGCGTTGCCAACTTTCATTAGGGTCGCTCCAACATCCACTGCCCTACATAGTAGGCTACTCCTTTTATAACACCATCCATATTCAAATTAAACAACCATGGTGACATGACAAACCCCTGTCTTCATCCGAAATTCAGAGAGAAGAAATCACTTAGCTCTCCATCCACGCACACTGCAACCATAGCGCCCTCATATATACTTTTCAGAACATTGAACAGCTTCCCAATTGCTCCATATACTTTTAATATTATCCACCTTCCTTGTTTACATCAAATTTGAAATAATAAGATAAATATGGTGGAAACATGGGAGCTACTTATCATATATATATATATATATATATATATACATTACCTCTGGGCAAATACCATTATTAGCTAAAACAGGTAGTATGGATGGACGGACTGGTAGGGTGGATGTGAGTAAAGTTGAGTGGACGGGTTTTTTTTTTTTTTTTTTTTTTTTTTATGTGTCCGACTCTGAGCATAGGCTTCACAGCCTGCTCTCAAGGCCCAGTAATCCTCCTACATACCATACACCCTGTTCGGAGGGACAGGGTAGTTGGAATGGGTGGGAGGGTGGGTGAGGTGCGGCAAGGTGTCTGTGGTGGGTGTGCAGTGTTGGGTGCGTGTCCTGGGGCAGTGTGGGTGGGAAGGTGGAGAGGTGGTTGGTTATGGTAGGTGGGTTGGTGAGTGAGCAGGATGGAGGGGAAGGATTGGTGGGTTTATGGGTAGTAAGAAAATAGGTCCATGCATATTGCTATATACCCCTGCAGAAATGGGCCCAAGACGAAACATAAGTTCTGTGGGTAAAATGGGACCAAGAGGGGTCTCCTTCAGCAGGGGTAGTGGCCATCCAGGGTGTCAGGCAATGCCTGTCGCACGATCATTGGGTTTAACTATCCAATGTCGGGTGTCCTGCTTGGCCTGCTAGTATAAACTAATTCGAAGGACATCTCCTAAACTGAATAACATCATCTGTCGGTGGCAGAATATTACATCACATCACTACACTGAAGTGGATTATCCTTTTATGATGAATATGTGACAGTCTGAGGTTTGGTATGTCCTACTCAGTCACAGTGATGCATCCGTAACTGCCTTACTAGTACAAAACCTGCATCGTTAAATAATTCAAGGTAATCTTGGGAATGCTAAACCAATTTTGATCTAATTATAATAATAATACTTATCATCAGTCATCTGCATCATCCAGCTCAGAGTATGATTGGTCAGTACAGGTAGAAGGCATCCTCTAGTTTTTTCCACTTTAATTAATAATTAGTGCGTATGAGGCTCATTCAGCATACTCAGTTTTCCCTTGTACAGTACACAGCTGAAACCCTTTAGTATGATGAAATTTTTAAAATTATATTTAACCTGGGAAAATGAATACAGGACCAAATGAACACAGGACCAAAGTAGGGAAGGAGATAGAATCAGTGAATTGGAATGAAATGGATCTGGACAGCTTGTGGAATGCACAGAGGGATTGCTTAATTAGAAATGCTAAACCGGTGTGTGGTGTGGCAAGAGTAACAGCAAAGAAGAAAGGTACGGTATGGTGGGAGGAAGAGGTTAAGAGAACAGTAAAGGAAAAGAGGAAGAAGCGGCTAGAGAGGTTACAGGACAGGGGTTCAATTGAAATAAGAACAATATACTGTGAGTAAGAAACTGGTAAAGAGACTAGTGATGAGGAAAAAGGAGGTAAATGATGATCCAGGAAGAAAAATGAATGACCACTACTCTGATAATAGGAGGTTATTCTGGAAAGAGGTGCGGAAATGTATAAGTAAATGCAGAAAGAAATATGAAGGTGTGAAGGATGTAAGTGGTAGATTATTAACTCATGGGGATGAACTAAGGACCAGATGGAAAGAATATTTTGAAAGCCTGATGAATTGGAATAGAGCAGAGCCGCTGTAAACATGATTGGTTTTGGGGGTGTGCAGAGAAGGAATGCAGTGCCAGGAAACGTGACACTCGCACAGGTGAAGAGCGCTGTGAAGCGGCTGAAAAATGTGAAAGCAGCTGGGGTTGATGAGGTGTATGCAGGGATGATTAAGTGTAGTGCAGAGAGGGGAATGAAGTGCTTGTTGGAGATATGTAAGAAGGTATGGATGAGTTAAACTGTGCCAGCAGAGTGGAAAAAAGGTGTGATTATACCCCTGTACAAAATTAAAGCAGAGCAAAGTGAGTTCAAGAATTATCGTGGCACAAGTTTACTGAGTGTTGTAGGGAAGGTATATGGAAGAATTATTATAGAGAAAGTAAGAGAGATATCAGAAGTCCTAGTGAGTAATGAACAGGGTGGCTTTAGGAGTGGCACAGCATGTGTGGATCAAATATTTGCAGTGACATAGTAGAGAAGGCTTGTGAGAAGGACTATAAGGTGTTTATGGCATTCATGGATCTGGAAAAGGCATGCGACAAAGTACTGCAGACAGGGAAGGATTGTGGAAGGTTTTGCGCATGTACAGCGAAGATGGTAAGCTGATAGGTGCCATCAAGAGTTTTTTTTATGATGGTAATGAAGTATGTGTAAGGGTTAACCGGCATCTAAGTGAATGGTTCACGATCGTTGTAGGCGTGCGACAAGGTTATGTGATGTCCCCATGGTTATTCAATCTATATATGGATGAGGTGATGAGAGAAGTAAAAACACGAGTAAAGGAGAGGGGGATGGCGTCGGTAATGAATGGTGATGGATGGAATATCTCAAATTTGCTGTATGCTGATGGTGCAGTACTACTTGCAAATACCGGACAAGAACTTGGTAGACTAGAGCAGAGTTTTGCTGATGTCTGTGAGCGTCGTGCCTTGAGAGTAAATGTAGAGAAGAGTGATGGTTATTGACAGCGACTCCTAGTGCGATGTTACAGTGAATGAAGAGAGACTGGGATTGGTGAGAGAGTTCAAATACATGGGTACAGTGATAAAAAGGAGGAAAATGTGCAAAAGAAGTGGAAAGTTGAATGTCACAAGGAAGAAAAGTAGCTGGTGCAATGAAAGCCTTGATAAGAAACAGAGTCTTGAGTATTGCAGCTGCACGAGGCTTACATGAAGGAGTGTTAGTGCCAACTTAACATATGGATGTGAGACTATGGTGTGGCATGAAAATGAAAAGTCAAGAGTGAGAGCAGTGGAGATGGGAATGCTGAGGAATGTATGTGGAGTACAGAGAGTGGATAGGATACGAAGCAATGTGAGTCGTGGAAGATGTGGAGTGAGGAAGTCTGTCGACAGCAGAGTCGAAGAGAGTGTACTGAGATGATAAGGTCATATGGGGAGAATAGAGTGGTGAACAAGATCTATCAGAGTGGATTTGAAGGAGGGAGGAGGCGAGGTAGGCCTAGGAGAAGGTGGAGGGATATGGTGGATGACTGTGTGAGGAAGAGAGGTTTGGAAGTCAGTGAGGCCTGGGACTGACAGGAGATCGAGCTGGTTGGATGAGTATTGTGAAGAGATGCGCATGATCAGGGATTTGGCACCCTGTTTTAACGTGACAGCGTCCAGATTTACTCTCTCACGTACGTATACTGTATATGATGCTACAGAACGTGGTGAATGTTTTTGGCGTATCGGATAGAGCCAGGATTCCGGAGGCTTGAATGATGAGTGGCCCGTTGGATTGGGCAAATTTGGGCTGTCTGGACATTGCTACTCCTCACCCTGCCATAGGGTGGAAAAGGAGGTCTGGATCATGATTATAATGAATTAACCTGACTTATACCTAATACCGTATTATAACTCGGGGATTTCCTTCAACACCAGCACCTAATCGGTTGATTAAATCTGGCGTCCTACCAAACACCTCAGGAAAAAAAAAAAAACTAATCTTTGCATTTTAAAAAGAAATTGACTTCCCAGACCATAACTTTCCATTTCGGTGATGTAACTGACCTGCTTCTTTACTGACGGGGAAGTCACGCTCACGCTCAACAACCTCAGCCGTCGCAGAATGACTCCTCTCTGTGGGAACATTACGTTTCACCTTTGGCAGCACCAGGCAATAAATATAGACACAACAATCGTTCACTTTGGGATTATTCAGTCGTTTTTCCACACCATTATATTATTTCTAATTGCGATATGTGCCAGCACGCTTCCTACATACAGTATATTTATGGAGAGAGAGAGAGAGAGAGAGAGAGAGAGAGAGAGAGAGAGAGATAATATTTGCTAGTGTCATAAAGATTATGACAGATATCATCTAAAAAATATGTATGCTTTATATTATTCAGGCAATCACTCACCGTGCTTTTTAGAGCCTCAGGAGCATTGAATAGGAGAAGAGCTCTAAAGCACGCCATACCCGGCAAGAGCAGGTAAATGACTGTGAGCCTGGTGGTATCCTGATTAACGCGCACTATGAAGGTCACGATCAGCACCAACTCACTGAAGAGCTGGACACAGATGATGGATCCTAGGTGGCTGGTGAAGTCCTCTGTCAAATGGTCAATGGTGCACAGGCAGCGATAGGCAGACTGGAGGGTGCTCACCGCTGAGGAAGGGGGGGACATTGCCAGAGAAGCTAAACTTATCCTACCACATTTCTCCCCCTCAGTGAGGTCAGTTTGGTAGTTTTCTGACGTCAAGAATTCGGATGTTCCTTGGTTGTGAGAGGTTATCATATTCCGAATTTCGGTGCATACTGAGTTTGTTTTGTCATGCTCCACTTTGACGGAACATATTTCATCAGCTTTGTCAAACAGGGGAGTGAAACTCGATTTCAGTGCTTGTTCAAGAAGCCAAAGAATGGCATGAAAGAACGCAGGCATGATGAACATGATAGGAAAAAAATAGAGGGTGAAGATGAAGCTGTGGATCTTCAAAACAATATGCTGTTCTGGAGACCACCCCTGCACCATTAGGTACATATCTGATATCAAAAGCACAGCAATATAACAAAAAGTTTTCTGGTCAGTTTTTCCTCCATTTATTGTCTTATAGGCAATATCTAGCACTGAAGTAAGGATGCGAACGAGTTTCTTTCCAAAGATGAGTGAATGAACTAAAGGGAAATATACACAGACGTGGTGGACTACGATGTTGATCGAATACAAGAAAGTATCGATAAAACAATTAGTTGGAAATTCGAATAATGGATAATAATTCCAAAAGGTGATTAAATCAATGGACAACACCAACGCCATCAACAGCACACTGTACATCAGGAGAGGCCTGTGAAGTAAAGCATCACATTGCTCCACTGGGATACGATATGGAAACAGTCCAAAAACACGCAAAACTCCCACGAGAAAGAGGAGTACACGTACGCACCGCATCTTAACAGAACTCATTTTATAAATGCACACACTTGAAGAACTTATTTTATCTGTCAGCTGACAGTCTAATTCAGCAGATAGAAAGCCTCAGTTTGAAGGCTGATCTGATCAATCGTGATCATTCATAGGAACCTTAAAAATTCAGAATGTTAAAAAGCGGAGCCAGAGTGCAGAGTCTAAGATGAGTGTCGAAAACGTATAGCCAATGGCAAGTTAGCCTATACTGTACACTTGTTCCAAAGGTGACTATGAAGCACAAGAGGGCCGCCTCAACGAAAATAATTAAGCGTAGATAGTCTGTTTTTGAGTGATGTCGTCTTTAATTTTTATTTATGTATATTTCGCTGGCAGAGTCACAAGGCATAATGCGCAGGTCTTTTTGGGTATTACGAGGGCCAGTTGTGCGTGGTAGGAAAAGAGGCAGCTGGTTTGGGCGTAGAGAAGCCGCTGGTGGTAGGTGTGTGCAGGTGATTGATCGCATGCACGACTGAAGCCACAAGCTTTGTCCATCACCTCCACTGAGGTAAGGCAACTGTAAACAGCGGTTTCTATGTTCATATTCATATCAACACAAGAGGCGTGCGGTCTATTGATGATCTCAAGATAAAAACTCTGATTACAGAGAAAGAGCGCGAGCACGTGCGTGCGTGCGTCCGTATGTGTGTGTGTGTGTGTGTGTGTGTGTGTGTGTGTGTGTTCACTGCATAATTATATATTCATTATGGCAACAGGAGCTTTTCTCGACCGGGCACCTGTGTCGTTCTGGCATAGCCGTCAGCAAGCACAACAATCAGCCAGCATAGCCAGCAGTTAGCTTCACAATCAGCTGGAAAACTGTCAGCCACACAACAATCAGCTGGAAAACTGTCAGCCGGCATCACAGTCAGCCGGCAAAAATGTCGGCTTGCATAATTATCCCAAGAGCAGCGACATCGGGTCGTCATTCTCTCTCTCTCTCTCTCTCTCTCTCTCTCTCTCTTAATTTACAAATAATTAATGCAGTGGTTATACTTGGTACTTTCAGAACCATTCATCTCTTTGGCAGCCAAAGGATTGCAGAGCTCTACGCAACTCGTTTTGACAATAACAAAATTCGTGAGGTAGTAGCTGATGCATTAAAATAATTATGTTTACATCCTGCGATCCATAATTATATATGAATTTTTAATCATCTTCACATCTTGCTCTTGAGACAGGCACATCAGGTCTGCTAAGTGGTATAACACCGTCTTATACATCACTATGATGAAGTAGTAGTATTGGTGGTAGTAGTAGTAGTAGTAGTAGTAGCAGTAGTAGAAGGAGGAGGAGGAGCAGCAGTAGTAGTTATTGTTGTACTAGTAGTGGTGGTGGTGGTGGTGGTAGTGGTAATAGTAGTTGTAATAGAAGAAGAAGACGATGAAGAAGTAGAAGAGGAAGAAGAAGAAGAAGATGATGATGAAGATGAAGATGATGATGATGATGATGATAAAAAAGAAAAAGAAGAAAAAGAAAAAGAAAAAGAAGAACAAAGAAGAAGGAAGGAGGAGAAGGAGGAGGAGGAGGAGTCTTTTTTACTGACTATAGACTATGAGTGTCATTAAGACATATAATCATATTTTTACTAAGTGCCAAACATCCTCTAAAACAAGACCCACAACCATCACTGTTATATCCAGGCTCCCAGTCATACTGATAGGTGAACTGGGGCATGGAAATACATTGTGAGAATGTGGCTGGCCCGACAATCGATCTCGAGTTCTTTCAGTCACGAACTGAACGTGCTAACCAGTACATCGCCGCCCCCACCCCCACAATGCCGAAATAAAAATGAGTCAGATGTACCATATTCACAACCTTCCTTGAGATTAAGATGAGAACAATATTGTGCTTTGATAATTTCATCTTCACTCAGGCAGGTAACATGCACCTCGGAATCAAGAGTGAATTTCAGCGTGAACAGATACGAAAATCCATGATGTGGGATCTTCAGGGCCCTTCGGTTAATATTCTTGGTGTGATGTGGCGTGTTGTGGTGTGGTGTGGTGTGGTGTGGTGTGGTGTAGTGTGGTGTGGTGTGGTGTGGTGTGGTGTGGTGTGGTGTGGTGTGGTGTGGTGTGGTGTAGTGAGGTGTGGTGTCGTGTATCTCCATTAAAAACATTGCACTCTACAGAAGTGTAACATCTCGCTCCGATAATTGATTGTAAGAGCAAGACGGCAGAACAGAGATGCTCTCGCATATAAAAACAAACAATTTCTTTCTCTCTGTCTATTACCAGACGCCTTTATCCAGTAAGGGGTCCCTGCAAACAAAGTGTCTCCATGTTGTCCTGTCCCCAACCACTTCACTACTCTGCTCCCAGCTCACACCCTCCTCTGTCATATAACTCTCCACTCTATCCTTCTATCGTCCCCTTGGCCTCTCACCTCCACCTCACCCACATACACTCTGCTCGTCAGTCTCTTGCGCTCCATCCACTCCACATGGCCAAACCACCTCAAAATCACCTAACGCTTTCTGTCACATCCCTGTCCACACCACAAAGCTCCTTCACCCCCTCATTTGTTAGTCTGTCTCTCCATGTGACTCCACATGCTCCTCTCAAAAAACTCATTTCCACTGCTCTCACTCTTGACTTGTGCGCCTCCAACAAGGTCCAAGCTTCATCTCCATACGTTACAGGTGGTTTCACAATACTGTCATGCAGCGACTTTTACTTCCATGCTCACTTCCCTGTTTCTTATCACTACTTTCAAAGAACCAGCAACCTTTCTTCATTGTTGTACCCTATTAAACATTTCACCCTCCAGACTTCCATCCTTACTCATTACACTACCTAAGTACTTGAATGCAATCACATTTTCCATTTCTTCATCAATCACCCTCACTGTTCATCCAGTGACTTCATTTCTCTCGAAGATCATAACTTTACTCTTTCCTACATTCACGTTTAGATTCCGTTTCTTACACACTCTTCCAGACTAATTCACTAAGCCTTGCAGTTCCCCTTTGTCTTCACTTAACAATACTGTAAAGTATCATCTTGAAACAACAGTACAGAGTTTCCAAACTTTGTCGTCTCTCATTAATGCAGCTCCAACATCCACTGCTGTACTTAGTATCTCTTTTATAACCCCATCCATATACAGAGTGAACAACTATGGGAACATGAAACATCCCCGTTTCAATCCAACATTCAAACAGATAAATTCACTCAATTCACTATCCACAAGCACTGCAGCCTTTGCACTTTCATACATACTCTTTATGGCATTTAACATCTATTAAAACTATTTCTGATTTCTAATAATTTGCAATGGAGAATCGTTTAGCCTGTACAATGGTTAGACCTTTAAACGCAGTGAGTTTGTACGAGTTGAAGAAAATCGTCCAAATTTAAGAAAAAAAAAATGCAAAAATCATATTTCTCGGCCACAACATTCATCGTGACAGTCATGGTAATTCTGGTACCCTACGTTTTCTTTCAGATTTGTTAAACTGTCTGTCTTTAAAGTAAAATACAAAACAGGGACTTTATAACCAAAGAATTGACCCATTGAGCCCGAGGACATCTTTTTACTTATACTCTTAGTGTCTCTTGCCGATTTTATTCAGCTGGGGACAGATTCTTTGGCTTGGATGTGTTATAAATAGCCTTAATAAATTCCGTCTGTAAAACAGGCATTTCATAAAACAAATTTAACAGAATTTCACAGTACTGGAGTTAAGTACGAACCATGTTTGTATTAAATGTGAAGCGTTGGGGGCGGAGGGGAGGACTTTCCAAAACGTGTTATAAATGACGCCTTATACTCCTCTGCTTTGTAGAACAAGTGTGTGTGTGTGTGTGTGTGTGTGTGTGTGTGTGTGTGTGTGTGTGTGTGTGTCAGAGAAAGAGAGAGAGAGAGAGAGAGAGAGAGAGAGAGAGAGAGAGAGAGAGAGAGAGAGAGAGAGAGAGAGAGAGAGAGAGAGAGAGAGAGAGATCATCCATTTCTGCATGTTGAAGTTGAATGAGAATGGAGTGGTAAGGGGTAAAGTAGAAGAGGGGGTAAAAGAAGCAGGAGGGAGGCAAAGAGGAAAGGGAGAGGATAGCAATGACATTATGGATATGAATTCATGTCTTAATTTGTACATATAGGGCAATCGCATTCAGCCGTTCAACAGTATTCTTTCTTTGGGTATTAAAACACAAATCATTCTCTATTCAAGAGCACGGTGATGGTTAGAAAGGGTGTGTGGCGTGGTGGTGTTAGGGGAGAAAGAGCATTAGGACAATGTTTACCAGTCAATTAGCGGCCTCAACACCCGACTGGGCAGTGTTGACGCAAGAGGTAAGTCGTGCTGTCGTCAAGTGCTTAACGCGTGTTGGGGGCAAGGTGTAGTTTTGTCGAGCTTAGTGTGCGTGTGTGTGTGTGTGTGTGTGTGTGTGTGTGTGTGTGTGTCTCTCTCTCTCTCTCTCTCTCTCTCTCTCTCTCTCCTGTTTGAAGGTTTAATACACGGTGCAATTTTTGGGATGTCGGACTGCCTTAGTTGTGGTTGATTTACAAAAGACGAATAAGTGTAAACCACGTCGCCAACCCATCACGTGCCTGCATAGTATGGTGTTATTTGTTCCTCCCTTGTGAATACTCAATTTCTGGAGTGAACAAGTGATGATAATGATGATCATGATCATGATACGTCTTGGCTATTTACGCTACAGAAAATTTTGCTCATATTTTTTCCTGAACTCCTGAGCAGCAGACAGACAGACAGACAGACAGACAGAAATTACTGGAACAGTGTGCGTGAACCTGAATAACTTCGACTGTTCTTCTGGAAAACAATCAACCACTTACCAAAATGGAATCGACAAAAGTTAACCACTCCAATGAGGGACTTTTTTATTTTTTTTTTTCATTAGCAATGAAGAAAGTCAAAATGGGCATATCCCTAGGAACTGATGGAGTGGGTGATTTTTTTTTTTTTATGTGCTCGACTCTGGACAGAGGCTTCACAGCCCGGTCCCTAGGCCCAGTAGTCCTCTTACATATCGTATACCTCTATATGTCACCATGCTGAAGAATGGGGGATAAATAATAGTAGAATTGGTATGGAAGATGACCAGATTGGACTGGGAGAAAGGTAGAGTTCCGGAGGATTAGAAGTCAGGTATAATTATCCCCCTGTACAATGGAAAGGTAAGACAGTGTGAAAGCGGAAACAGTAGGGGAGCGAAAGATAGGAATAATAGATTGTTGGTGGAGAAGAGAAAGAGAGAATGTGGAGATGGAAAGAGCATTTTGAGGATTTGTTGAATGTAGAGAGTAAGAGCAGTGCGAGTATTATTGGTTGGGGAATGGCTGGGAGAAGAAGAGATGAGAGGCAGGAGGAAGAGATCGGTAGAGCAGCAGTTGAAGCAATGAAGAAGATCAAGATGAGAAAGGCCCCAGGAACTGATAGAGTGTGTGGTGAACTGCTGAACTATGGGGGTGAGATTGTTGTGGAGTAGATATGGATGTTGTGTAGATAGGTTTGGGAAGAGGGAAGGGCTCCAGAGGATTGGAAATCAGGTATAATTTGTTCCTTTATACAAAGGAAAAGGGAAGAGAGAAGTATATGGTAACCATAGGGGTATATTCCCTCTTAACGTGATTGAAAAAATATGGAGGCATATAACATAGGAGCTTGCTGGAGAAGAACAAGGGGGGATTTAGGAATGGAAAAGGGTGTGTAGATCAGATATTTGTTCTAAGATGTTTAGTAGACAAGTATCTAGAGAAAGGAAAGAAAGTGTATGCTGCCTTCATGTACCTGAAGAAAGCATATGACAGAGTGGATAGGCAAGGTATGTGGAAGGTATTAAGAATACATGGAGTGGTTAGGAAATTGTTGAATGCTGTGAAGATTATGTACGAGGGAGCTAGGGCTACGGTGCGAGTGGATGGTGAGCTGAGTGAGTTCTTTGATCTAAGTGTGGGAATGAAACAGGGATGTGTGATGTCTCCATGGCTGCTGAATATAATCATGGATGGGGTTGTAATGGAGGTTCAAGGTACGGCAGTGAACCTGGAGATGGCTCTAATGAATGAGGGTGAGGTGTGGAAGCTTCCGGTGTTGCTGTTTGCTGACGATAAAGTATTGTTGAGTGAAAACGAATGGGAGTTGCAAGGTTTGGTGAATGAATTTAGGACAGCATGTAAGAAGAGGAATCTGAAAGTTAATGTAAACATGAATAAAGTTATGGTGTTTGAGAGGAATGAAGTCACAGAATGCACAATGAGGTTCGGTGGTGAGGATATGGGGAATGTGAGTGGATTCAAGTACTTGGGTAGTGTGTTGAGTAACGATGGAAGTTTTGGGATTGAAGTGTTCGAAAGGGTACAGCAGGGAAGGAAGGTTGTTGGTTCACTGAAAGTGGTGATGAGAAATAGAGAGGTGAGTATGGAAGTTAAGAAGTCGCTGCATGATAGTATCGTGATCCCTACCCTGATGTATGGAGGCGAGACGTGGCCCTTGCTAGAGGGGAACAAGTCAAGAGTGAGAGCAATGGAAATGAGTTACCTGAAAGGAGCATGTGGAATGCCATGGTGGGACAGTTTGACGAATGAAGAAGTTAAAGAACGTTGTGGGATGGATGTGGATGTGGTTGAGCAAATTAGGAGAAATACACTGAGGTGGTTTGGACATGTGGAGAGAATGGAGAATGAAAGGCTGACTAAGAGGGTGTATGTAGGTGAAGTCGAGGGAGGGAGAGGGAGGGGGAGACCGAGGATGAGGTGGTGGGATGGAGTTGAGAGGTATATGAGGGAGGGGGGGTGAGTTGGGGGGAGGGTAGTCAAATGGTGGGTGACAGAGCGACTTGGAGGCGTTTTGTTTGCGGCCATCCCTTGCGGGATTAGGGAGTGGGGCTATAGATAGATAGATAGATAGACAATGGAAAAGGGCAAAAAGAAGTGTGTGGTAATCATGAGGGCATTTATGTTCTTAGTGTAACAGGAAAAGTATTTAAGATAGGCCTACTTATTGACACACTTAGGGAAATAACGTGAGAACTAGTAGAAGAACAGGGAGGTTTAAGGAAGGGATGAAGTTGAATAGGTCAGATATTCAACCTTCGATCTTTAATGGAAAAGTTTCAAGAGAAGGAAAAGAAGTTGCATGCAGCCTTCATGGATCTGAAGAAAGCTTATGACACAGTTGATAGACAAAGAATGTGGAAAATATTAAGACTATATGGAATAAATGGGAAGTTGTTCAATGTCATGAAGAGTATGTATGAGGGTGCTAAGGCTGCAGTAAGTGTGGATAGTGAACTGAGTGAATTTTTCTATCTGAATATTGGACTGAAACAGGGATGGGTCATGTTTCCTTGGTTGTTCAATCTGTACAGTATATGGATGGGGATATAGAAGAGATACAAGATAGGGCAGTGGATGATGGAGCATCCCTAATGAGGGAGGGCAGCATCTGGAAACTTACTGAGCTGTTGTTTGCAGATGATACTGTGTTGTTAAGTGAAGACGAAGGGGAACTGCAGGGTTTAGTGAGTGAGTTTGGGAGAGTGTGTAAGAAACGGAATCTAAAGGTGAATGTTGGGAAGAGTAAAGTTATGGTCTTCGACAGATATGAAGTCACTGAAAATACAGTGAGGTAGGATGATGAGGAAATGGAAAATATGAGTGCATTTAAGTACTTGGATAGTGTGATGAATAACGATGGATGTCTGGAGGATGAACTACTTGAAAGGGTACAACAAAGAAAAAAGGTTACTTATTCTTTGAAAGCAGTGATAAGAAATGGGGAAGTGAGCATGGAAATAATAAAAGTCACTGCACGAGAGTATTGTGATACCAGCTCCAATGTATGGAAGTGAAGCTTGCACCTTGCTGGAAGGACACAAGTCAAGAATGAGAACAATGGAAATGAATTACCAGAGAGGAGCATGTGGAGTTACATGGAGAGACTGACTGACTAGTGAGGAACTGAAGGAGCGTTGTGGTGTGGACGTGGATGTGATAGAAAGTGTTTGGAGGAATAGAATGAGTTGGTCTGACTATGTGAACATCATGGAGAACAAGAGACTAACGAGGAGAATGTATGTGAGTGAGGTGGAGGGACAGAGATGGAGGGGGTGGCCGAGGATGAGATAGAGAGGTGGAGTGGAGAGGTATATGAGAGAGGAGGGTGTGAGCTGGCAGCAGGGCAATGAAATGGTGGGGGATCTGGTGACATGGAGGAGATTTTTTTGTGGGCACCCATTATGGGATTAACCAGCACTATGCCAACGACGTACATGTATGTCGGTCCCTATGTGTGCGGACAATGCCACTGAAGTACATGTATATCGGCAATTTGATATATTTGCCAAAATTCACAAATTCAAGTTAGGCGCCAAAAAATCGTCTGGGATATTCCCGCACCTCTCTAGGTCTCTCTAGGCCTTCCTATATCATCTATATACCCAACAAGAGTGTTTTGGGCTGGAATAGCATAGTTGCCAAACGAAGATCTACCTCAACTCAATGGGTGGTGGAGGCAGCCGATAAAGTCTATGGGCGTTACTCCGAAGCTTTCAACCTCCTGGTCAGGGAGAATAGACCTCAAAATCGACCTAAATGGCTTCTGTCAGTGCTTTTAAGGTTGTTATCCATGTTTTTTCATAATTTCTAACCCGTCTAGCAAAACAATAAAGGCCGAAAATTTGCTGGCACCACGGCTCCATGAGGGTCCAAAGTCTGCTGGAACTCGGAAAGTTAAGGCATCTGGACAAACAATTAAGCAAATAAATTTATCTTCAGGGAGATTTTTCAGACTAGAGGGACTGAATTCAGACTTCATTTAGCCCAACTTTACAAGATATTCTTCCAAAGTTGGTTACGAATGGATGTTGCAAGAGTATTATAGTTAAACGCCATCACTGTGACGAATGTTACTTCATGAAGCAAGAAAACTAAATTCGAAGTTACAGAAAAACGATTTAGTACCATGGTGGGCGGAGGGCTCCAGCGCTGGCCAGGGAAGCTTTGTACAAGCCAGTATAGTATGTTCACACCATCCTAATGTATTGAAATCAGCCCCTGGTGCTCCTTACTCATGAGATCATGTACCCAGCGATCAATGGCGAGTTAACATTCTTTGAAGCTTTTGGTTTACAAACGAAGCTAAGAGCTGATGCCAAAGCCGTTAACAGTAGGATAAAATAGGTGAGGTTGTGCTGAGAGGAAGATGGTGGTGGCGGTTTAAGGGATTGTGGCTTTTTCAGTCTGACCATACCTCAACTATATCGTGCAAGGCCAGGGGACATCTTTAATATTTATTCTACCTATATCCAGATTTTTTTTTTTTTTTGGGGGGGGTCTAGAGGAAATCTTTCGAATTATATGGGTCAAATCCTGCTTTTTCTAACCCCCTCATTAATAAAGGCCCCAACGAAGTTGATCAAATGTATAGACATGTTTTCCGTCCATGAATTAAATTTATCCTTCTATTTAAAAAAACATTAGTTGAAATGGCCATTAATAAAAACACTGATGTGTTTTACTTAAATATTGAAAATAATGCTAGCGCATGTATGCTGTCACTGCTATTTCAGAGTTTACTAAGAGAATTTATTGTCAAAGCAGGGGTGTAAAACAATGCATTAAATGTCTACTACTGAATTTTCAACGGACGATGTTTATTCACAATGCCATGCGTATATACCACCTTTTCCTTTAAAAAATTAAGGAATGATTTTGCATGCGACTAAAATAAAATAGTTGATTCATCTGTGTGTGTGTGTGTGTGTGTGTGTGTGTGTGTGTGTGTGTGTGTGTGTGCAATTTTCTACTTAACCCTTTAGTGTTTATGGATGCCATGCAAATTTCATGCACGCATTACCAGTTGACGCAGGCTGCATCCACGCACATTTCAACAGCTCCTTACCATTCGACAAACGAAATGGACCATGCTTTTTTTGTTATGGAATGGGTTGGCGCCCATTTCTGGGTGAGAACAAAGCACTACCTACGTCCCCGTGTATTCCTCCACTGCGCTCATCCCACTCCTGTGACTGCACCCAGCCGGCCAGTGCCCATCCCCCGTCAGTGTGCTACGAGCCTTGTTCAACCGTAGGATGAATTCCTTTGTGCTCCGTAAAATCGGCTCTGATTGACCTGCAGTAATTCTTTATACATTAAAATGTAGCCAAATAAATTCACTACAACTTTTTCTCAGTAACATTTACCATTAAAATTATATTTCTATGAGAACAAAATTAACAAAAATTGAAAGTAAAAATAATAATGGCATAATTTACATTCGGCTGATCTTTTTTACAGCACCATAAGCAGGTAGATTTATTCACGATTAAGGTAAAAAAAAATATTGAAGCATATATAAAGGTGTGAGGATAAATTGCTTATTAATCAAAACCTTGAATAAAGGGAAGGCGATAGAGAAATATGAATTGTTTATGTTTGTCTTGGGGGAAATATTTACCTTGTTGGTATACTTTAATGTAATCAATACTGTTTTACTGAGGTGTGTAATGTACGTGGTATAATTATGATGCTTCTATTCATGTATAAATCCCAGTTGTCTGTGGAGGTTTGGCACCTCTAATTTAGCTGACTCGGCGCCACACCCAGAGGGGATGGCGGCCGGCTAGGGCAGAAAGCATTTATCATTCAAACGAGAGGGACGTATAACTCTGCTCTCTCTGTCGCAGTTGTATCTTTCTGTGGCCAATAAAGACGAGATTTAATCTGCTCAGTTTCAGTTCACCCGCACACGCTACCTTCTAAATTCCTCCAACAGGATTCTACACCGATTTCCCACAATCTCCAGTGAGTGAGAAGACGTTTTGGTGGAGTGTGTCAGCCGGAAATGACTTCGACCAGGAGCAACGTTACAACCTTGCTTGGAACTGTGAGGTCACGACTCAGCTGATTATATATATATATATATATATATATATATATATATGGGGGAGGCGGCCTGCAGTCCTGATGGACCCAGGTTCGAATCCAGGCTGGGGCAGGGAACAGTTTAAGGATTTGAATTTCATAGAAGCAGACTTTCCTGATCTACCAAATGACCCGCCGACATGTCATAAAAGTACCCCCGCTAATACCAATACACCAGTCCTGTATGAGACAGCCCTAGCATGTATTCAATATGGACGGTGGGTGTTAGCGCCGAAGTGGTGACATGTGGAGGTGTAGGAGGACTACTGGGCCTTGGGATAGTCTACTGCCCCCGAGATATAGGCCCTGACGCCTTTGCCCAGAGTCGGACACACATATAAATTGGTGATCAGCTGTGGGGTTCCAAGCTGATACATTAGTGACTAGTTGAGGAATCCTTACAGCCGAAACATATTTTTGGTTGCAGTGGCGGGATTCCTGCCTGTTGTTACAAGGGGCCCGATACTGATTTCAGCAAATAAGGACATGAGAGAGAGAGAGAGAGAGAGAGAGAGAGAGAGAGAGAGAGAGAGAGAGAGAGAGAGAGAGCAAAACGTTGTTAAAAGACAAAATAGATAACGAACGTTACCGGTAGTATATAAAGTTCAGGGAATTTACTCCCTTCAATGGACTGGCAGCCAGGTGGATAGTCTCACACACACACACACACACACACAGAGGCAGGCAGGTAGATATGTAGGTTGCAAAACATAGACTGACAGACAGACATTCTGACAAACAAGCAGGCAAGAAAAGACAGGCAGACAGAAAACCAAACTGGCATATAAACAAGCATGCAAGTGGACAAACAGACAGGCAGGCTAATAGGCAGACAAAAAGGCAAACGAAAATACACACAGACAGGCAGGCAGACTGGGGCACAATGAGACAGACTATGCTGGAATCCTGATAATTGGTTCGTACTCTGTTATTTCCACTTGTCACTTCCTGAACGTCAGACTCCACACACACACACACACACACACACACACACACACACAGACACACACACACACACAATGACAAGCCGAAAAGTGCGGGAAATGATTCAATAATGTTCATATCTCTTTCAGTCAAAATATAACTTCGTTCTAAGAGAATGAAGCTTCATCCGTTTTATGCTGAAATATAAATAGTAGCGTTTTCTAACCCTTTGACTGCTAGGACTCAACTCTCCTTTGTAAATCATCTTGCGTGAGCTTGAGTAACCCATTCAATCTAATGACCTGTCTTATAATTCATTTTTTATTGTCAGACGGTTTTATTCAGCTCATGTGAGTTAACTAGGGAGGTTAGCTGTAGCGTTCCTTGCTGATTTCAATACAGAAGATCTCTCCTAAGATAATTATAATCGTCTGAGGTAGCAAAAATATATCAGTTGATATAATCAAGGAATCAAGGAGTTTTACTTTTTTTTTTTTTCGTTATCCTTATTCCTCCTTTTTCTCGTTCTTATCCTTACTGTTATGATGATGATGATTATTATTATTATCTACTAGTAACAGCAGTAGTAGTGCTAGCAGTAGTAGTAGTAGCAATAGTTGAAGTAGTTGTTCTTGTTGTTACTGTTGTTGTTGTTGATTAGGCCAAGATTCATTTGAAGCAAGAACCCAGTGGACTGCAGAATGAAGTTTCTCAGTCTGAAGGTCACCATTCTCTTTGGAGGGGATAAGGAGTGGACTGAGGGACGTCTGTTTAACCAGATAACTCACCTTTGTGGCTATTTTTGCCTCACAGGCTATTTTCAGGTCGACCCATATGCATGTGGGTGGAGTCTGTATGCTACGACATTGTCCCTAAACCAAAGAAAAAGTGCCGGTACAGGGCTAACGAGAACATAAATGCTGGCATGTATTATAGTGCAACATGCGGACGTAGGTGTACACCGTGGGTGGATTTAGCGAAGACAATATATACTGTACTGTATACACTTAGGGAAGTAGTGTAACATGCGGACGTAAGTGTTCACCGTGGATAGATGTAGCTAAGTCAGATTTACGGATGTAGTGCAACATGGGGATGCAGGTGTACACCGTGGGTCGATAACTTACTTCAAACGTCACTCATCATTTTATGAAACCTTATAATCAACTTTATTTTTCTTTGACGACGATATCCTTTTAAGGCAAATTTTGACCTCTTTAGCTTTGGAATCATTCCATATTTAAACTGGCTGCTTGTATTGCAAATATTTTACAAATATAAATATATGTGTTAGAATAAAGTGTAGATTTACCACGCTCCTCAGTGTTGCAATAACCAAAGAGCAGCCTTAATTTAAAATGTTCCTTGGTTCCAGCTATCAGAACTGAGTGAACAGGGTATAACGAAAGCGTGGATTCACCTACACTTTGCTCACACACTCAGTACCTTTCCTCACTGTGTCCATGTCATCCCTCACAGTATTCATACCTTCCCTCAGTTTCCTTACCCTCCCAGACACTTATTTGTACGTTTGGTTATAAAACAAATAATGATGTACACATTTCATTCCATTTATTAAAAAAAAAAAAAAAAATCATCAGGAAGCATGGGCGTGTTTAAAGGGAAGTGGGAGACTGATGGGAGAGACATATTCACCCATCCAAGGTCTCAAATCAACCGGGTCTGTTTTTGGGGATAAGAGTAGGTCGACTTGGTATATATAAACTTAATGCCTATTTTGGCAGGATCAAAGGAATCGGATTAGGATCGAGGTGGATTACTGATCCAGAAAGGACACACCAAAACAACCCAGCTGTTTCAGATTGGCTTGTCTTGTTGCCATGGCAACACAGCAGTGTTGCCAGATCTTCAGAAATTTCTGGAGATCTGAAATTTTTACCTACTGTCAGCATTTAAGGAATTACTAAAATATCTTCAGAAATTTTAACAGACCTTTCAGATATACAGATTTTTACAAATTATTATCGAGATTTTAAATAATATGCATTCCTTCAACAAAAATCCCCTTTCATCAACTTTTGTATAACGAATTCCACAAAAACGGAATGTGCCAAGCCCCAACGACAGGTGTTCTTTTGAATTGCCGACAGACTCGGTATGGACACGTAAAGATTCCCTCAGGCAGCAGCAGGCAGCTGACGGTGTGACCACTGCCAGTCCAATCACCACAGAAGTGAATTTTTATAACAGTATGTTACATTTAATTCACTACTGACAAACTTTTGATCATAATACCATAATAGTATTTTTGGTTTTGGCAAAACAATGTGATATATAATATGCCACACAACTATTAAGAGCTAGGCTGCACAGTAACCTTCATTTTATATATATATATATATATATATATATATATATATATATATATATATATATATATATATATATATATATATATATATATTTCTGCCAGAGGCAAGTGGAAGGAAAATGTGTTAATATGCTACACAAAGGATAAAAAAAATATGAATGCCATGTTTTGAAACATTAGGAGTTTGAAATTAATATATCAAATTACTGGGTATGTTTACCATGTACCATAGCCAAGGTTTTTTCTATTTAATGTTTAAGAAGAATATCAAATATTATTACAAACATAATGTACTGTTTACAGTATTGTTATTCTATTTTATTGTGAGTACTTATTTATAAAAATATATCTTATATTTGAGGGATAGGAGTCAGAATATTATGTTAGTAAAATGTAGCTGTTGGGGGGAAAATCATTAAATAATTGTTTTCAAGGTCCCTTTAAAATAATTATATAAAGTACTATATATTGGACTGCACTTATCAATATATATGTATAAAAAGAGATTTATTTAAGTTTTTAATAAGAGGAAAATATCATTTTAACTTTGTATTGTACAATTATAATAAAAATTTGACTCTTCAGAAATTTTCTGCAAATTCCAGGAATTTTGGTAGGAAATCTACAGAAATTTTACGGGGACCATCTTGCAACACTGCCCACCTGATTGTAAACATAACCATGGCGGTTGAAAGTTTCAGAAAGATGATTTGGTCAGCAGTAATTCTGCTCTCATTTTCAGCAATATGGTCCCAGTACTGATGAAATCAGACACAATTGAGCCCCACATACCCACCTTAGTGAGTGGCAGTAGCATTTCATCATTTTATGAAAAAAAAAAAAAAAGTAAATACGGTACCTCCAATGTAGGAGCTGACGCTAAATTTGTTTTGGTGTGACGTCACACTCTAGGATCGCCTCTGATGGATCCGGGATCATCTTTCACTTCAGTCCAGGACCAAGAATGTGCCTTGCGAAAACAGGACCAGCTGTAGAGATCGACATTATCTCGATCCTGGATCGACCCGGGATTAAACTTTCTCTTTCCAAAACGTGCGTTTTGGGCTATTTAATGTCACCGCTTGAAGGCGACCTTCACCACGGTATAAAAGGTTCAATGGGTAATAGTGCAGAAGTAAATCGTGTTGATTTTTAATATTGTCAACCGAATTCTCGTCAGTCTTGCAGTCTTTCGTACGCCTCTTCACTTGCAATAAAGCTGGCATTCAGCACCTTGTGCCACTCTCCAGTTTGTTAGTTATGTCCCTGTAATGACAACACAGAAAATGTTTTAGAAACAACATAACCTTTCTAATCGCACGGTAACACACACAGACACACACACACACACACACACACACACACACACACACACACGGATCCCGGTATATATATATATATATATATATATATATATATATATATATATATATATGTGTGTGTGTGTGTGTGTGTGTCTGTCTGTCTGTGTGTCTGTGTGTGTGTGTGCATGTCTGTGTGTGTGTGTGTGTGTGTGTGTGTGTGTGTGTGTGTGTGTGTGTGTGTGTGTGTGTGTGTGTCTGTCTGTCTGTCTGTGTGTCTGTATGTGTGTGTGCGTGTCTGTGTGTGTGTGTGTGTGTGTGTGTGTGTGTGTGTGTAAGAGATGTGCCGATAGCAAGATGTTGGCCGATACCGATACCGATACTTTTTTATTTTGATATTATTTATTTGCCTTTATTTTTATTTATTTGATGCCGGTGAGTGTTGTTAATGCAGGAGCAATACGGTAATCGATATATAATAATAATATATGATAATGTTACATCATACATGTAATTATAATGTAATATAATATCATAACCATCTGTTTATCAGTGTCATGAAACATGTCATGAATCACATAATAAACCAGAAAACTATCGGGATATCGGCCATATTTTGACCTTGCCGATACCGATACCGATACTACAAAAAAGGCCGATACTGCCGATATCGATCCCGATACCAATAATATCGGCACATCCCTAATATATATATATATATATATATATATATATATATATATATATATATATATATATATATATATATATATACATGTATATAGAGAGATAGATAGATAGATAGACAAATATTCACAGAAGAAAAATGTGCAGCATGCGAGGTGGTGTGTGGGGCGAAGAGAAGACGAAAGGGGGTGCAAGGAACAGCATGGTGGAATGAAGAGGTGAGATAGGCTGTAGCACAAAAGATAAAAACATATAATGAATGAATGAAAAATAGGAACGTGGAAGAAGTTGAGAGGCGAAAGAATGGATGTGGAAGATGTGCAGAAAGGAAAAGAGAGGTGAAAAGATTAGTAAGAGAGAGTAAGAAGAGAGTGGATGAGGAATTTGGAAGGAATTTGAGTGTCAAATGGAGGGAATGTAAGAAAATGTTCTGGAAAGAGGTAAAGAGAGTCAGACAGGGTGGCAATGAAGTTAGCAGGGGAGTGGAAGATAAAAATGGTAGGTTACTAGTGGAGAAGGGAGAAAAAGTGAGCAGATGGAGAAAACACTTTAATGAATTGTTGAACATAGAGAATGAAAGTAATGCGAGTATAAGTGGCTGGGGAATGGCTGGGAGAAGGAGGGGGATGAGAAGACAGGAAGAAATCAGTAGGATGGAAGTTGTAGAAGCAATGAAGAAAGTCAAAATGGGGAAAGCCTCAGGAATTGATGGAGTGTGTGGTGAAATGCTGAAGCATGGGGGAGAGACAGTAGTAGAATGGATGTGGAAGATGTGCAGATTATCCTCGAAGGAAGGTAGAGTTGCGGAGGATTGCAAGTCTGGCATAATTATTCCCTTGTACAAAGGGAAAGGGAAAATAGAAGTGTGTGGTAATCATAGGGACATTTGTCTTCTTAGTGTAACAGGAAAAGTATACGGTAGGATACCTACTGACAGAGTTAGGGAAAAAACAGAGGAATTAGTCGGAGAAGAACAGGGAGGCTTTAGGAGGGGAAGAGGCTATGTAGATCAGATATTGATTCTTAAGGCTTTAGTGGAAAAGTTTCTAGAGAAGGGAAAGAAGTTGTATGCGGCCTACATGGATTTCGAGAAAGCATATGACAGGGTGGATAGACAACCATTGTGGAATGTATTAAGAACATATGGAGTATATGAGAAGTTGTTGAATGCTGTGAAAAGTATGTATGGGGGTGTTGAGGCTGAAGTGCGTGTGGATAGTGAACTAAGTAAGTTCTATAAATAAGTTTTTTTTTTTTTTTTTTTTTGGGGGGAGATGAAAATGACCTACGCTTTTAATAGTGTATGTGCTTTGGCCTCTTTCCCTCTCTGTACAATACCATGCTTTTCTTTCTATAATATAGGCTGCATTTTCTCCTGTAGATAGCCCATTTCCTGCTCTGAATTTAGGCTTCCTTCTCCTAATACACCTCCCTGCTTTGTGTTTCGCTGGTCGCAAGCTATCCGGGTAAACATAATGTGTTGCCATCTGTGTTCCTGCGGGACTGGGCTTGACTCGGGAAGTTTCTGTGTTTTCCTTAAATGCGTTTCTTTTTTGCCCGACTGTGAGTGTGTGTGTGTGTGTGTGTGTGTGTGTGTGTGTGTGTGTGTTTACTCTTTCTTGTGGCGTTCTCCATCCTTTCTTTTTTTATCCGCGCTGATTTTGCTTGAGAATTGTGTGTGAATAGGAAGCAAGTGACGGACGAAAAAACAATGCGGGCAAGAGAGAAAATTGAAAGGAAAGGTGGTACGAAAATGGGAAGGGAGAAGGAATGAAAGTAGAGGAAGGAGGTAGGAGGGATGAAGGAAAGGCGAGATGGAGAAGTTGAGGAGAGAAGGAGAAACCGGGTAAGGAATGAGGGAGTAGAGATTAAAGTTGATTTTTTGAAATGTAGACAGATCGACAGAGTGTTAGATAGAAAAATGGAAGGCGGTAAAGGGGAATGAAAGAAATCAGAGACCATAGGGATCAGAAAAGAGTAAAGAAGAAATAGTGGGGTTGATAGAGAAATCAGCAGGTAGGTAGGAGGAAACAAGTAAGGAAAAAGGATGGAAGTGATTAAGGGTGAAGATGTTTAGAAGGGTGTGAGAGAGGGAGAAAATAAAGGAAACAGACAGACTGGTATGTAGGATGGCGAAATGAGTGCAATGAAATATACTAGGGTTGAAGTGGAAAAACAAAAGGATAGAAGTGTTTAAATAGAGAAAGGCAGAAGAGTGGGGGAAATAAAGTGTGTGTGTGTGTGTGTGTGTGTGTGTGTGTGTGTGTGTGTGTGTGTGTGTGTGTGTGTGTGTGTGTTTGTGTGTGTGTGTGTGTGTGTGAGAGAGAGAGAGAGAGAGAGAGAGAGAGAGAGAGAGAGAGAGAGAGAGAGAGAGAGGGGTTAAAAGTGTACAAATAATGGTAAGGCTTGTGTATTATAAGGCCATCTCCATCTCTTGGGAAACACAAGTGCCTTAATTTGCATAATGCCTCAATTTCGTGCCGAAATTGACCCAGGAAATCATTGCATAATCTTCTATCCAGCTGGTTTGTCTCCCTGTAGGCATAATTAGATCATAGGACGGTCCAGGCTGGTTTAACAGGGAAAACTGAGTTTAGGCTGGGGCAATTTGCATGTGAAATGGTTAAGTCCTGGGTTGCTCCATTACTGCACAATTCTCTTTATCCCTCTTACTTAAGCTTTCTCGTTGCCGCTTTCGGCTGCCTGCCTGCCTGCCTACCTCCTCCCCCCTCCTCTCTCTCTCTCTCTCTCTCTGTCAGGGCGAAATGAGTACGGGTTGGGATAATATGAATATGATTCGGCAGGTACCCGGCGCCTCGCTCACAATGGGAGTATATTTCTCTCTCTCTCTCTCTCTCTCTCTCTCTCTCTCTCTCTCTCTCTCTCGCTGAAAATAGGAAAAAAGGAAAGCTTACCCACCAGATGTGACTGGAGTTATAGCTTCTATGTTCCTTGCTATTCTTTTCACGTTTCACGTTGTTTACATTTTTTTGTTTCAGTTGTTCTGTGTTTGATGCCTTTGCTGTGTTTGTCATCTATGTTGACGGTTCATGTTTTCTTTCCACGTTTATTCCTCATAGGAGACTTCATTGCAAAGGTTGTAAAATCGAAAATGGAGAAGTATGTATGGGAATATTTGGAGTGGGAGAAAGGAATGAAAGAAGAAATGGTGGCAATTTTTGCAGAAATGTATGATATGAGAATAACGAACACATTCTTTCACAACAGAATTGGGAGACAATGGACCTGGAGAAGTCGAAATGGAGAAACAAAGAATATAATCGACTTCATTATAACAGATAAGTATAATACGATAATAAATGTCACTGTTATCAGCAAAGTAAGCATAAGAAGTGTCCATAAAATGGTGGGTTACACAGCCAGATTTTAATTCGGGAGTAAAAAAAGATTTAAAAAATACATGCCCACTAAAAGTATACGAAAACAAAGCAGCCATACAGTTAGAAATAAGCAAAAATTTCAGGTTCTTAGTTATGTTGAGTGTGACATTGGTGAGTTGAATGGTAGATTAACAAAAGTGCTAAGAGAGTGAGCGGAGGTAGTAGGGAAAGCTAAAAACACCAAAAACAAGAAGTTTTCAAAAAAGACACGAGCTCATGAAAAGAAGAACGAAAGTAAAAACAAATATGAAAAAGAACAAGCATAATTAAATAAGCTTATCAACAACAGAGAGAAGAAAAAAGAAAAAGAAAAAGATGGATCAGATCAAAGAAACCATCGAAAAAGGAAAAAAGTCTGAAACAGGTCCGAAGTAAAATGACACTACGAAAACAACAAATTATATCACTGACAGAAAAAAAAATGAAGAGGTCATTAAATACAGAGATAGGATGGCGAAAAGAGTTGAAGAATTTTACAAAGAACTGTATGCATCAAAGAAAGAAGTACCAATAGCTAACGATTCAGCTGACACAAGTGAAATACCTTCTGTAATACCAGACGAACCTAAAATTTCTCTTAAAATATGAAAAGAGGGAAGGCCCCAGGAGAAAATGGAAATATAGCTGATATACTGTCGCTTGCAGGAGTGGAAGTACAAAACAGGCTGTCCCACATATTAATTTAGTGTAGAAAAAAAGAAAAGACAATTCCCAAAACATGGTGTAAAGCAATATTATACTTTACCAAAACAAATGTAACTCAAAACATCTTAGTAACTATCGACACATTAGCTTATCATCAGTTACTTACAAACTTACCGCTAAAGTCCTTATGAACAGAATAACAACAAATTTTTAAGACGACCAACCTCATGAACAGGCAGGATTCCGAAGCGAGTATTCGGCTACTGATGATATCCACACAATGAATCAGCTAATTGAGAAAACTACAGAATATAATAAATCACCGTGCTTAGGTTTTGTTGATTCCGTAAAGGCTTTGGACTAAGCCGAACACATAGCAACTGTAAATTCATTGCAAGAGCAAGGAGGAAATTAGAACATTGTAAAACTGCTCGAAAACAAAATATAAAGAGGGAATAGCTACAGTTAAATTATATAAAATCTTGGAAAAAAATAAGATTGAGAAGGGCTTGCGTCACGGAGGTATTATTTCACCTAAATTATTTACCGCATTCCTATACTCTCAGAAACCTTGACTGAGAAAAGAACGAAGTAAACATAGGAGAAAAACTAAACCATTTAAGATTTGCAGATGACATTGTCCTAATCTCAGAAACAGCAGAGACATTGCAAGGAATGGTAAATGACCTTCAAGGGATCGAGGAATACAGTGACTTGGGGCATATACTAAAACTAAGGAAGGACCATGATAGCGAAATAAAAAGACGCATTACAGTTGGATGCAAAGCCTCCAGTAAACAATGAAACATTATGAAACTCAGCTTCCCAATATGTATGAAATGAAAAGTATATAAAGATGGATAATTCCAGCTATGACCTACAGTTGTGAGACCTAGAAACTGACAAAATCAATGGAAAATCAAACAATCCTTTCTCAGAGAGCAAAGGAATGGTCGGTGTCGGGGATATCTTTGAGAGACAGGAAAAAAAATCAGTCTAGGAGAGAGAGCAGACTAAAGCCAAAGAAATTATAGAAGCTTTGAAAGACCACAAATGGAGGTGGGCAGGTCATATAGCAAGAATAAGGGATAACCGATGGAGCAAGAGGCTGAGAGATTGGGCTCGAAGAGAATGTAGGCGTAGCAGAAAAAAGCCAGACAGGAGGTAGAGATATGTGATATATAAGTTTGCGGGCAAAACGTGGCAGAGACTGGCGCAGTCATGGATTATGTGAAGAAGGTTGGGAGAGGCCTTGTTCAGCAGTGGACTTGTAATGGATGATGATGATGATGATGTTGATATCTATATCTATCTACCTATCTATCTGTCTACATACATAGATATATATAAAGCAGGGTAGATAGATATACAGCGGTTTAAGGGTAGATATCTACTAAAATGGAAATGAGAACTCTTTTTCTTTCATTTCAGATGGTGGTATCTGTGTGTGTGTGTGTGTGTGTGTGTGTGTGTGTGTGTGTGTGTGTGTGTGTGTGTGTGTGTGTGTGTGTGTGTATGTGTGTGTGTTATGGATCATTCCTACTGTGCAGGATCACGTGCAGGTGTGTGTGTATGTGTGTGTGTTATGGATCATTCCTACTGTGCAGGATCACGTGTAGGTGTGTGTGTGTGTGTGTGTGTGTGTGTGTGTGTGTGTGTGTTATGGATCACTCTGACTGCAGAATCACGTGCATGTGTGTGTGTGTGTGTGTGTGTGTGTGTGTGTGTGTGTGTGTGTGTGTTATGGATCACTCTGACTGCAGAATCACGTGCATGTGTGTGTGTGCGTGCGTGCGTGTGTGTGTGTGTGTGTGTGTGAGAGAGAGAGAGAGAGACAGACAGACAGAGATGAGCAGCTATTTCGAAGCGGTGTGTGGTAATGAAGAGAATAAGGAAAATAAATACTTAAAAAAAAAAGTGTCTTGAGAAAAGGAAGGGACTGATGTAACCTGTGAACTACGAGAGGTCTTCCTTATTTGTAGGAGTAGACTGTAGCACGAGTTGAGCAGGGAAGTACTAAGGTGGATAGAAAGCTGATGACAGGGAGAGCTGGAGCTCCCGTTTCATCAGCCCTCCGGACTAGGTCCCGACCATCCACCTTTGCTGAACTTTTTCAGTGTCTCAGTAACACAAAGAGTAGGCCAGCATGCTCTCCAATACAAGTTTCTCTAACTATCAACACCAAACTACATGCACAGTTCACACCACATCTCCTTTTCAAAAATTTAAAAAATGGCGTCGAATAATGTAGCCACGGAGTCTCCAAGGGGGGGGGACCATAAATGCCCCCACCTTCTGCCCCTCTCCCGGTGACGACTCAAGATTCCTAGAACCACTGTTTGACTCTCTTCTTCATTTCTGCAACATACGTGGCCTTTCCTCTAACTTTCACTCTGTTGAGCACCTCCTCTCCACCTCACCTTCTTTTTCTAACTGAGACTCAGCTCTCTGAGGCAATTGACAGCAGACCCTTTTTCTGTGTCCTCCTACTTTCTCTATACTCGTTTCAAAGCCAAAGGAGGCTGTTGTGTATATATACGCAACTACTTATCTTGCTCTCGTGTTCCTGAACTCGATTCTTCTGAGTTCTCCACACTCTGGCTTCGGCTTTCCTGTCATTCTCTGACTAAATATATCAGTGCTGTTTACTTATCTCCTAATTCTAGTATCAAAAATTCTTTGACTATCTTACTTCTATGATGGAACATATTCTATCCATTTCTTCATTCTCTGAAATCTCCATTCTTGGAGATTTCAATGTTCACCACAACCTTTGGCTTTCCTCTCCTTTCACTGATCCACCCGGTGAACAAGCCTACACCTTTTCTATCCTTAATGACCTAGAGCAGCTTGTACGGCACCCTACCCATATCCCTGACTGAAATGGAGAGAGCTCCAACATACTTGATCTCTTCCTTACAACTAATCCTTCTGCTTAAACTGTTAATCTTTTCTCTCCGTTGGGCTCCTCCGATCACAACCTTATCACCTTAACCTGTCCTATTGCTCCGGTACGGACTGTGGACCCTCCAAAGAAAAGTCATCTCTGGCACTTTGGAGCCACGGATTGGGAGGCCCTCAGGCAGTACTTCTTTGATTTTCCCTGGAATGATTATTGCTTCCATGGCCAGAAACCATGTGGGTGTGCCTTGCACATTACGGAGGTTATTCTCTCGGGCATGGAAGCATACATTCCTTTCTCATATCCTTTGACTAATGAACGAAAGCCTTGGTTTAATCACGCTTGTTCTAATGCTGTCTGCAACAAGGAGAGGGCCTATAAAAGGTAGGCTACTTGGGCCAACCCACCCCTGAATCACATCTTTTATACGTTTCTGCCCGGAATCGTGCTAAGTCTGTTCTTCGCTCTGCTAAAAATAATTTCATCTGTACTAAATGCTCTCAAGTCTCTACCTTGAATTCTTCCCGTTCCTTCTGGCACCTTGCCAAAGACCTTTCTAACGACTTTACCTCATCATCCTTCCCTCCTCTTTTCTACTCTGATGGCTCTGTAGCTATTTCTTCTACTGATAAAGCAGATCTATTCTCTCAGACTTTCTCCTCCAATTCCACCTTTGACGATTCCGGTGCTGTTCCTCCATCACTTCCCCCCTCTGACTTCCTCTTGGGTAACATTAAAATTTCTTCAGCTGATGTATTTTCTGCCATCACAGGCCTCAATACTAATAAGGCATGTGGGCCTGATGGAGTCCCTCCTGATGTTCTCAAGAACTGTGCTTCTGTGCTTACACCCTGCCTAGGCAAACTCTTTCGCCTTTGTCTGTCAACTTGTACCTTTCCTTCTTGCTTGAAGTTTGCTGTCATTCAGCCGGTCCCAAAGAAGGGTGACCATTCCCAATCCTCTAACTATCGTCCTATTTCTTTAACCCGTCACGTCCCGAGGTTTTCTGCACCTCCGACATCCCCCAGTCCCGAGGTATTTTCGAAAAAAAAAAAATCGCTAAAACTTTTGCTTTTGGTGAGAAACATCGAAAATTCATAGAGAAATCGCTCACCTGAGGTTTAAAATACCCAATCCAGGTAGGAGTTCCTCCTTACCTGACTGGGTTTTCTAACATGCTGGCACCAAAGAAAACGAGTTCTATGGGAGGGTAACTATTTTATCCACTCATAAACGGTATTTATTTATTTACTTGGTACGAATGTATATGTAGTATGAGAGTATATTGGTTTTCAAGCAGTAATAAAGGCATTATAAGCATTGTTTCACTCACTAACTAATCACCATACCTGACCTTTTTTTGCCACATTACCTGATCATTATTTCTGGCTGTTTCTTCTTCTAATGCTATGTAAACATTGTCCTACACATTGTCATCGATTGGGAAATCACTTTGGCCCTGAATATCTTTACTAGCCAGGTCACTGGTAACAGGTCCTTTGCCAAGACAATGTCATGAGGGGGGGATGGGGGAGGTTATGCAGTGTAAGGCATTGTCCCTGCTTGGCATCTTGTAGAGGAATAGAGGAAGGGGTCCCGTGTATTCATACGAAAAATCACGCGCGAAAATTGAAAATTGTGCAAATTAGGGACCTTGCAATTGCACGACGTACCGGTACATCGCAGGGACTGGCAAATGCAAATCGTTGCAACGTACCCATACGTCGACGGGACGGGGCGGGTTAACATCCTGTATCTGAAAAGTTTTCGAGTCTATTCTTAAAAGATGTCTCATTGCGCATCCTATCCCAAGCCACACTTGACAGTGAAATGGCGTTTGTTTGTTTATCATTCATACTACATTTCATATTGTTAATTATGAATAAACAACTTTATATGTAATATGCAACAATAGTGTGAAACTACATCTAGTCATGGGAAACAATATTGGCACCAGAACACCCTTCATCACTAAAGTTCTCCTTTTTTTTTTTTATTATTCTTATTCTGCCACCCTAAACAGTAAAATAATCCGTTGCAATATGTACCAAAAAAGAACTAGGATCGTAAATGTAGTACAAAAGACAAAGTGTTGCCTGAGAACTAACAAGTAAATAGTTGATGTGTACTCTAACGGTCTCACTTCACCGAGCTCTTCAAATTATGTTGTTCAGGTTGTCTTTCCATGAGATTACTTGTGTCTTCCCTTCCTTCCAAATTTCCCTGTGCCATTTCCTTCTTCTATCTATCTAACTATTGCCAGACGCCTCAATACTGTTTGGGGTGGCCACAAACAAATTGCCTTCACGTCGCCCTGTCCCCCGCCATTTCACTGCCCTGTTCCCAACTCACACCCCCATCTCTCATATTTTATTTTATTTTTTTTTATGCGAGGAAGAAGGAGCCAAAGGCAATGAGCCCGCAGTAACAGTTCCCTCCAAGAGAAAAACAAAATACAATAGAGAGCCAAATTCAAGATCCGATCATTTTGAGATGCCTGGACACACTGCGTTTGAAAGACTGGAGATCATAGGCAGCAGGAAATACAGACAGAGGGAGACAGTTCCAGAGCTGACCTGTTGCATAAATGAAAGACTGAGAGTAACGGTTAACTCTTGCATTAGAGAGTTGGACAGAAAAGGGATGAGAGTTTGCTGCCACACGGGTGCTACGCGCCCGTCGTAGAGGTGGAGGAATGCAAGCAGACAGTTCAGAGGAGCAGTGACCATTAAAGTAGCGATAGAAATGAGATAAAGATGCAACAGTGCGGCGAAGAGACAGAGGTTGAAGGGAGTCAGTAAGAGGAGGAGAGTTAATGAGATGAAAAGCCTTTGACTCCACCCTATTGAGAAGAGCTGTATGTGGGGAGCCTCCCCACACATGAGAGTTGTACTCCACACAGGGGCGGATAAAACCCCTGTATAGAGTCAACAATTGTGCAGGGGTAAAGAAAGAGCGGAGTCGGCTTAGCACACCCAATCTCTTGGGAGCAGATTTTACAAGAGATGTAATATGATCTTTCCAAGATAAGTCCCGAGTAAATGAAACCCCAAGCATGCTCAAGGATGATGCAGGATTAAGCTGAATATTATTAAACATTAGTGGGTATACCTGTGGAAGATTTTGTCGGGTTGATAGGTGTAAGAACTGAGTCTTAGATGCATTAAAGACAACCATATTATTTTTACCCCAGTCAGAGATTCAAGCCAGGTCAGACATTAGGTGTGCCATAGCCTCATCCCTTGTTTCTTGAAGTAACTGTTGAGATGGGCGTTGCAGGAACCGAATGGAAAGGTGAAGGGTGGAGTCATCAGCGTATGAGTGGATAGGGTTAGATGTACAGCTTAGAAGATCATTGATGAATAAAAGGAAGAGAGTTGGTGATAGGACAGAGCCCTGAGGAACACCACTGTTGATAGATCTAGGAGAAGAATGATGGCCGTCTACAACAGCGGCTATAGAACGACCAGAAAGGAAGCTAGCGATGAAGGCACAGATAGAAGGATAGAAACCGTAGGAGGGCAGTTTGGAAATTAAAGATCTATGCCAGACTCGATCGAAAGCCTTTGAGATGTCAAGTGCAATGGCAAAGCTTTCGCCAAAGTCCCGAAAGGAGGATGACCAGGAGTCTGAAAGGTAGGTGAGAAGATCGCCTGTGGAGCGTCCCTGACGGAACCCATACTGACGATCGGAAAGAAGGTTGTGATAGGAAAGATGCCTTAAAATTTTTCTATTAAGAATTGACTCGAAAACTTTTGAAATACAGGACGTTAAAGCAATTGGACGATAGTTGGAGGGTTGAGAGTGGTCACCCTTCTTTGGGACCGGCTGAATGAGAGCAAACTTCCAGCAAGAAGGAAAGGTACAAGTTGACAGACAAAGGCGAAAGAGTTTACCTAGGCAGGGTGTAAGCACAGAAGCACAGTCCTTGAGAACAACAGGAGGGACCCCATCAGGCCCATATGCCTTGTTAGTACTGAGGCCAGTGATGGCAGAAAATACATCAACTGAAGAAATTTTAATGTCAGCCATGAGGAAGTCAGAGGGGGGAAGTGATGGAGGAACAGCACCGGAATCGTCTAAGGTGGAATTGGAGGAGAAAGTCTGTGCGAAGAGATCTGCTTTATCAGTTGAAGAAATAGCTACAGAACCATCAGAATAGAAAAGAGGAGGGAAGGATGATGAGGTAAAGTTGTTAGAAAGATTTTTGGCAAGGTGCCAGAAGAAGCGAGAAGAGTTCGAGTTGGAGAGTTGAAAGCATTTAGTATGGATGAAATTATTTTTAGTAGAGCGAAGAACAGACTTAGCACGATTCCGGGCAGAAACGTAAAGATGATGTGATTCAGGGGTGGGTTGGCTCCGGTACCTTTTGTAGGCCTTCTCCTTGTTGCGGACAGCATTAGAACAAGCGTGATTAAACCAAGGCTTTCTTGCGTTAGTCAAAGGATATGAGAAAGGAATGTATGCTTCCATGCCCGAGAGAATAACCTCCGTAATGCGCAAGGCACACTCAGATGGCTCACGGCCATGGAAGCAATAATCATTCCAGGGAAAATCAAACAAGTACTGCCTGAGGGCCTCCCAGTCCGTGGCTTCAAAATACCACAGACGACGTTTCCCTGGAGGGTCCACAGGCCGTACCGGAGTGATAGGACAGGTTAAGGTAATAAGGTTATGATCGGAGGACCCCAACCGAGAGAAAAGATTAACAGAGTAAGCAGAAGGATTAGTTGTGAGGAAGAGGTCAAATATGTTGGAGCTCTCTCCAAGGCGGTCAGGGATATGGGTAGGGTGCTGTACAAGCTGCTCTAGGTCATTAAGGATAGAAAAGATGTAGGCTTGTTCACCAGGTGGATCCGTGAAAGGAGAGGAGAGCCAAAGGTGGTGGTGAACATTGAAATCTCCAAGAATGGAGATTTCAGAGAAAGGAGAAATGGACAGAATGTGTTCCATCGAAGAAGTAAGATAGTCGAAGAATTTTTGATAGTCAGTAGAATTAGGGGATAAGTAAACAGCACAGATATATTTAGTCAGAGAATGACAGGAAAGCCGAAGCCAGAGTGTGGAGACTTCAGAAGAATCAAGTTCAGGAACACGAAGCAAAATAAGTCGTTGCGTATGTATACACAAAAGCCACCTTTGGCTTTGAAATGAGTATAGAGAAAGCAGGAGGATACAGAAAAGGGTTTGCTGCCAGTTGCATCAGACAGCTGAGTCTCCGTTAGAAAAAGAAGGTGAGGTTTAGAGGAGGAGAGGTGGTGCTCAACAGAGTGAAAGTTAGATGAAAGGCCGCGAATGTTGCAGAAATGAAGAAGAAGCGAATCAGACAGTGGTTCCAGGCACCTCAAGTCGTCACCGGGAGAGGGGCAGATGGCGGGGGCATTTATGGTCCCCCCCCCTGGGGACTCCGAGGCTTGATAAATCGACGCCATTTTTGGTGAATTTTGAATAGGAAGTGTAGTGTGTACTGTGCATGTAGTTTGGTGAAGATAGTTAGAGAAATTTGTACTGGAGGGCATGCTGGCCTACTCTCTGTGTAACCGAGACACTGAAAAAGTTCAGCAAAGGGGGATAGTCAGGAACTAGTCCTGAGGGCTGATGAAACGGCAGCTCCAGCACTCCCTGTCATCAGCTTTCCTCTCCACCCCATCCCTCCATCTCATCCTCGGCCTCCCCCTCCCTCTTTCCCCCTCCACCTCACTCACATACACTCTCTTCGTCAGTCTTTCTCCCTCCTTCCTCTCCACATGGCCAGACCACCGCAGTGTTTTCCTCATAACGCTTCCTATCACATCCACATCCACACCACAACACTCCTTTATATCCTCATTCATCAGCCTGTCTCTCCATGTGACTCCACAGGCTCCTCTTAAATAACTCATTTCCACTGCTCTCACTCTTGACTTGTGTCCTTCCAACAACGTCCAAGCTTCACTTCCATACGTTAGAGTTGGTATCACAATACTGTCATGTAGTAACTTTTTCACTTCCATGCTCACTTCCCTGTTTCTTATCACTGCTTTCAAAGAACCAGCAACCTATCTTGCCTGCTGTACCCTTTCAAGCACTTCACCCTCCAAACCTCCATCCTTACTCATCACACTACCCTAGTACTTAAACGTACTCACATTTTCCAGTTCCACACCATCCAACCTCGCTGTACATTCACTGACTTCACCTCTCTCAAAGACCATCACTTTACTCCTCCCTACATTCACCTTTAGATTCCGTTTCTTACACACTCTCCCAAACTCATCCACCAAGCCTTGCAGCTCTCCTTCGTCTTCACTCAAAAACACAGTATCATCTGCAAACAACAGTACAGGGAGTTTCCAAACACTATCCTCTCTCACCAGGGCCACTCCAACATCCACTACCCTACCTTGTATCTCTTTTATTATCCCATCCATGTACAGATTGAACAACCATGGAGACATGACACACCCCTGTTTCAACCCAACCTCCAAAGAGAAAAATTCACTTAGTTCACCATCCACATGCACTGCAGCCTTAGCACCATCATACATACTCTTCACAGCATTCAACAACTTCCGATCTACTCCATATATTCTTAATACTTTCCACAATTCTTGTCTATCCACCCTGTCATATGCTTTCTCCAAATCCATGAAAGCCGCATACAACTTCTTTCCCTTCTCTAGAAACTTTTCCACTAAAGATCTAAGAATGAATATCTGATCTACACAACCTCTTCCCTTCCTAAAGCCTCCCTGTTCTTCTCCAACTAATTCCTCTCTTCTTTTTCTAACTCTGTCAATAAGTATCCTACCATACACTTTTCCGATTATACTAAGAAGACAAATACCCCTATGATTACCACACACTTCTTTTTCCCCTTTTCCTTTGTACAAGGGAATAATTATACCTGACTTCCAATCCTTCGGCACTCTACCTTCCTCCCAGGCCAATCTGCACATCTTCCACATCCATTCTACTACTATCTCTCCCCCATGCTTCAGCATTTCACCACACACTCCATCAATTCCTGGGGCTTTCCTCAATTTAACTTTCTTCATTGCTTCCACAACTTCTATCCTACTGATTTCTTCCTGTCTTCTCACCTCCCTCCTTCTCCCAGCCATTCCCCAGCCACTTATACTTGCATTACTTCCATCCTGTATGTTCAACAATTCCTTAAAGTGTTCTCTCCATCTGCTCACTTGTTTCTCCCTTGTCCACTAGTAATCTACCATTTTTTTTCTTTCGCTCCCCTGCTAACCTCACTTCCACCCTGTCTTACCCTTTTCACCTATTTCCAGAACATTTTCTTACAGTCCCTCCACTTTACACTCAAGCTCCTTCCAAATTCCTCATCCACTTTCTTCTTACTTTCTCTTACTAATCTTTTCACCTGTCTCTTTCTTTCTACATATAACTCTCTCTTCCGCATCTCAACTTCTTCCACGCCCCTATTTTTCATCCATTCATTGTATGCTTTCTTTTTTTTGCGCCACAGCCTGTCTCACCTCTTCAGTACACCACGCTGTTCCTTGCACCCCCCTCCGTCTTCTCTTCCTCCGATACACCACATTACATGCTGCACATATTTCTTCTGTAAATATCCTCCACACACGTTCCACGTCCCCCATCTGCTCCAATTCATATTTGCCCAATCGTTCCTCCAGTTCTCTCTTATACTCTGCCTTTTTCTTATCCTCTTGTAACCTTTTCACTCTCCTTGCAACTACTCCTTCCTCTCGTCTTTCCCTTCTTCTGTTCCTCTCAATTTTCTTCTTAATTTTCTATATTATCTATTTGTGCGCCTATCTTCCTCATCCTCGCAAAACTACCTCCTAGTCTTTTATCTCGCCAGAGTGACACGATTTCATCGAGTCAGATTCTCTGTTTCAGCTCCAGTGCAAAATACGACTCACAAACCATGCACTTGACGCTCACAGTATTGCAGCTCCACACAGTACTACACACCCACCTCTGCATCTGACCATCACAACGCAAACAATTCATTAACATAATTTCACCAAAAGATAATTTGGAAAGTTCGGCTGATGTGGCCCGGTTCAGGTCCAGATGATCCTGGGGATACAACGAAGAAACAATATCACTTCTTCAGTTTTATTTCCCAAATAAGTCACTTCTAGTCTTTTCCTTTGCCACCCATAACGATTCCTCTTTTTCATCATTCCGCTTCTCAACTGTTGGAGAGAGAGAGAGAGAGAGAGAGAGAGAGAGAGAGAGAGAGAGAGAGAGAGAGAGAGAGAGAGAGAGAGAGAGACGGAAGGAAAGGAGGCGGTGGTGGTGAGGGGGGGGGGGGAGGAGGAGTAGCAGAGTGTACGAATGACTGAGGAGAAAGGAGGTCTGGACAAGAAAGGCAAACGTCATAGTTTAATCTCCCGAGTCAGTAAGAATCAGGGCAAAATTTCATTCTCGTCTCCTGGCCTCAGACACTTGAAGTTAAATTAGAAAGAAGCTCCATGAAAGTACAGAGGCAGCTTGTGTGGTTGTTGCGGGACATTGAGTTTTAATCAAGTTTTTCTTTATTACACCCTGGCGACAGAACTTTATTGCTGGGAGTTTTGTGTGGAGAATATCGAGAAGGTGGGAGAGAAGGAGGAGGAGGGGAAGGGGAAGAAAAGGAAAAATAGAAGCAGACGGAGGAGGAAGATGAGGAGGAGGAGAACGTACAGTACGTGTGCTTTTTCTCTTACGAGGTGGTGTCTCCTTTAAATTTCTTTAGAGATAATGCCAAATGACTTCAATAGCATGAGAGAGACCTCTAGTAGCGATAAGATTAATAAAGGCTGTTATTTAGCCCCTCATTTCCATAAGTCTCCCCAAAGCTATATATATTCGAGTGGGAAAAGATAATACAGACTATAAAGTGCGGCATCAAACTCATGTGATGAAGTGTCTCAGTTATCTTCTCTTCACTCTTTACATTCCCCTTCGACTTATCACTACCAACCTATCCCTTTCTGTATCAGTCTTACTCCAGCGTTCCTGTCTCCTATTCCTTTGAAAATTACGTCAACTCTTATCCCGCTATAAATTTTCTGCTCCTTCGCTTCTACTTTTGTTACAGACTTTCTTCTTATAACTCATTATTCTTTTTCAACTCTTTCTGTTAAAATTTTTACCCTCCTCATTCTCACAGAATGTCTGTCCTTGTCTCTTCATCTGCGCCTCTACACTCTCGCTCTATAGGCATTCCTACTCCTTTCCTTAATATTACTACAGTTACCTCCAAACATTTCTGCTTACATAATTATTAAGGAGGTAGGCAGACTTCAGTATCACCTCATCTACGATAGAGCCTTAGTAAGAAGAGCTACTAGTACCAAGGATTACATCTATAAATTGGACGAATTCGATGAGGAAGCGATACCAGGCAGCCACCAAACTCCAGGAGAATAAAGCCCCTACTTTATTCCGGGGAGCCAATATAGGAAAATAAGTCCCTTGTTCATTCCCGGGAGCCTCTAAGGAAGAATCAATCCTTTAGCTAATTCCAGGGAGCTTCGACGTGAGAATAAATCCCCTAATTCATTTCTGGAGAAGAAGTCCTTGTTTCGTTCCACGGGGCCGTATGTAGGAAACTAACTCCCTAGCTCATTCCCAGGGCTCTACAGAAGAATAAAAGTCCTAATCGTATTCTCGTACGAACCTTTGCTTAGTCTGGACACCAGGGTAGTAAATTTAGCGTGATAATTACTGAAGTCTGAGGAAAGCATAAGCAACAGGCATATGGCTCTTATTACGGGACCAGTGAGCAGGTGGTTAGTTTGAGGGACTGTGTAGTTTGGGCTAGTGTGCTTCGTGTTAGTGAGTGTATGTATTGAGAGCATTTGGTCAGTCGTGTATACTCTGCAAGATTGAGTTGTGTGTGTGTGTGTGTGTGTGTGTGTGTGTGTGTGTGTGTGTGTGTGTGTGTGTGTGTGTGTGTGTGTGTGTGTGTGTGTGTGTGTGTGTGTTTAATGAAGCATATACTATACAACACTCTTACATTTGCATGCCACTCTCTGAGTTTCATTGCGGTATGAATTTGGTGCTGGAGAGGGATACCTTCTCATGAAGGTTCTGATATAACAAGGTTCCGCTGCCTGGTGATACAAGTGCCCCTAACCCATTCCCTATCTCCTGAAAAACGGATGGTGGACTGCTAGACGAAGGTAACTTCAGTCTGCAGACCACAGGATTCACATTGCAGATGAACCAGGGGCTGCAACAACAACAACAACTACTACTACTACTACTACTACTACATCTACTACCACTACTACTAATACTGTTACTGCTGCTGCTGCCACAACAAATATTCTTACTATTACTACCACTACTACTAATACTGTTACTGCTGCTGCTGCCACAACAAATATTCTTACTATTACTACTACTACTACTATTACTACAACTAATATTTTTACTACTACTACTAGTACTACTACTAGTGCTACTACTACTACTATACCACCACAATCACCACCATCACTACTACTACTACTACTACTACAGGTATAAATCACCTCCATCCATTGGGGAATTATATTGTGAAGATCAAAACCAACCATTCTAATACAGTTCACCATTTGGAGGTGTAATGTGAAGGTTAACACTAACTCTCATATTACAATCCGTTGGCCCCAAGCACGCCAACGGCTGTGGTTACCAACCATCTACTGTTATTATTATTATTTTATTTTATATTTATTGATATTAAAGTGTAAATTAAGACATTAAACTATTGAGTCGTTGGTCTATGCGACTCTCGACCACTGTAGCTTCGTAATCAATACCCACAAGAGAGACAGGCCTGAGGGCTGATGATCTTGTGCCCCTGAGACATGGCAGTGCAGACCTCACGAGGGAGAATGACAGTCGACATCTCATCCAGGCCATAACAGAACTCTGCGGTTGACGTTTCTTCTCAGAAAGAACCTCTGCCAGTCTCGAGAAGAATCTCACCGCTTCTGGACCCATCCCATCTGATGTTGTGAACACAAGGGGAGTGAATCGACCGGTGTCCACATGTTGGATCCTTTTTTGATAATTTCTATTTTTTTCTTTGTTCATTCCTTATGTGTGAAGCTTCGAGAGACAGTTCTCGATGACATGCTGCCATGGGATCGAATATCCTGATGTCGAAGAACGCCCTCTGCCAACGTGTCCAAAAACCTCGAGCACTGACATCCCCTCCTGAATCATTTGATGTGTTTGCTGTTCTGTGGGTGAAGTGCTCGCCTACTACTACTACTACTACGTTATAAATGTGTCTGAGGTAGTATGAGAGAATGTTCAGTGAAAGGGAATACATAGCATTTGTGTGTGTGTGTGTGTGTGTGTGTGTGTGTGTGTGTGTCCCACTTAATCGAAATAAACTTGAATTGAATGTGCACTTTCTTCTTTCGTTTTCTCAGAGTCACAGCATTCGTTTTCATAACAGTTTACCTTCAGGCAGGTCAGAATCATAAGCGATGTGGTGACGCCTTCCTTGACACTCCATGTATTTGCAAGCTTCGCTAGGACTTGTTGGTAAAGGTAGATTCTCAGTTCATTTTTTTATGAAATAGCCGCAACCGCAGCCGTGCAGTTGTGTCGCGCTGATAACAGCAACCACAGTCTATACACTGATTTCTGATAACCTTAGAGTACTATAGTCGGTTTCTTTTTACCTGATGGAACTTGGCCACTCCGACACCCTCAATAATAAATCGTGGATGAAATTCGGTAAACCTTAGTTACATGGGTGTCATCTGTTCTCTAAAAGTGCGGGGGACAGAGATTGACACACACATATATATATATATATATATATATATATATATATATATATATATATATATATATATATATATATATATGTGTGTGTGTGTGTGTGTGTGTGTGTGTGTGTGTGTGTGTCAGCAGCATTGTCATCATCATCATCGTCATCACAACAATCATGGCTTCTTTTAACATATTTTAGACATGACTGAGTAAAAACTTAATCAAGGAGATGATAGTCATATATCACCATTACTGCAATAAATCAGTAATATTATCAGCATCAGTTGCACTATTATCATTATCATCATTATCATTATTACAATCACCATGAACAATATCAGAATCACCTAATAATCATCTAACCAGTATCATCATCATCACCATCGCCATCATTACGATCACCACAAACAATATCATAAAAATCACCTAATAATAGTCTACCATCATCATCATCAGCAGCAGCAGCAGCAGCGGCAGCAGCAGCAGCATTGTCGTCGTCATCATCATCCTGACCACTTCATCTACTACATTAAATGAGCTGGGTATCATCCACATAGGAAAAAAGGAAAATACAAAGCTAGGAAAATTACTATAGTCTGACAAATCTAAACGTAGGGTTTTGGTGGAGTCAGCCCATCCCTGCACTGTTGCCACGTTTCCGAGTGACCTCTCCATCAGCGATGACCTTGACACTATTTCCCTCTTGTGATCTCCGTTTTTCTAATACCCCCTATACCCCTGCCACCAACACCCCCTATACCCCTACCCCCAACAACAACCCCATCAACAACACCCGATATACCTCCACCTCCAACACCTCCTATAAATATAGACCCCCACCATCAACACCTGTATAATAATTAGCCGTTGATAATTGCTATGCTATTTTATTGAGAGCATACATTCTATCCTATTGCTCAAACTCCCTAATCTTACAATCCCATCTGTCTTAATCCTTCCCACTGCCTTCGTTCCTAAATCCCTTAATTGATCTATTTTTAACCTAAGTGTCCCCACACCTTTTGAACCATTTACCTCTCTGTCACTATTCTCCACCATATGTATCAACTTGTATTATATTGTGTATAGAACTTTCATACTGTATGCTGTACTACTGTATAATGTATAAGAATACCCACTGTTTAGTGGAAATAAAGTTTTATTATTATTATTATTATTATTTCTCTCTCTCTCTCTCTCTCTCTCTCTCTCTCTCTCTCTCTCTCTCTCTCTCTCTCTCTCTCTCTCTCTCTCTCTCTCTCTCTCTCTCTCTCTCTCTCTCTCTCTCTCTCTCTCTCTCTCTCTCTCGCTAGATTTTGTTATGTGTCATCCATGGTTTTTTACTTCCATTTTTATGTATGGATTATAATTTTGACTTTATTTCCGCACCACCCTTGAGGTAAAAGTCACGGGGCGTTTTTTTTATAGAGGTTTCCCCAATAGGCCTAAATCCTGTAGGGGGTTGGTGACCTCCCATAGCGTACACACAAACACGTGTCGCGTGAGTGCTGCCACCCCAGAGCTGTTTGATATATTTATTTTAATTATGAAAGGATCGCCTCTTCCCACTTTTATCCCTTCAAATTTGCTTGCAATTATACTTGCTAAATAAATTAGCAATGTTAGAAGTGTTGGGGAAGTAAATAATAATTAGAATATTTTTAGAGCAACACTGCCAAATTTTTATGCCACGTTTCTCTATTATCGTATAATATAGTATGCAGAATAGTTTTATTCTTCCTTGATACATGTCAGCACTTTCATTACAGTTATATTAGTATGAGTTATGTTTATGTATCATTCCTACTACACAAACCACAGCCGTTATACATCGTAGGGTTAGGAAACATGGCAATAGTGTAGGGAGTGGCTGACTCCACCCAAACCCTATGTTTAGATTTGTCAGACTATAGCAAAGTGGCTCAATCGGTAGAGAGGTGGCCTGCAGTCCTAACGGACCCAGATTCAAATCCCGGCTGGGGCAGGGAACATTTTCAGGATTTGAATTTAATTAAATCAGGCTTTACTGATTTACCAGAAGACCCGCCGACATGTCGTAAAAATACCCCGCTAATACCACTACACAAGTCTTGTATGAGACAGCCCTAGCATATATTCACTATGGAAGGTGGGTGTTAGTGCCGAAGTCGCGGCATGTAGAGGTGTATGGTATGTAGGAGGACTGATGGGCCTTGATAGCAGGCTGTGAAGCCTATGGCCAGAGTCTGACACATTAAAAAAAAAAAAAAAAAAGGCCCAGTGAAATGAACCATGCATTCATTCACCATTCAGTCCTTCAAAAACTAAGCCACACTTTTAATAAAACTTTAGTGCTTTCATTTTAACTAGGCTATGATTTTTGTCATTCTGTAGCTTATTTCCTGCAGCTCAACTGCAGAATAATACAATACCAAGACTCAACATGCATTTCACAGCACTTGTTTGTGGCTAGCACCATATTCTAGTGTTAAGCTAGGTACATATATTTAAGATGGCGATGGGATTTCTGCACTTAGTTAAAGTGAACAGAGTATATGTAGGCTATAAATTTCTCTCTTTTCTTTGCAGTTTTCTACTAACTCAAAATTAGGACTTTTTAAAACATTTGTATCAAGTATATTATCCCCTTTGAGGTGTGGGGCCCCAAGGCTTTCATAATCTAAAACAGACTGACCTTGGGTTCTTTCTTCCTTGAATTAAAAAAGAAAAACAAAGTGACCAGCCTACACCCTTAACACCATTACAATAGAAAAACCTCCATTTACCTCTTGGAGATTCAAACCTGCATGCAAGACAAGACCATCATCCAAACTATAGTTCTTTTACACTAACTTGGCCTAGATTTCCATTCTTTTTAGCAATATTTTTCACATAGCTAGACGATAGAAGAAGACACTGCTATGGCTCTGCATCCATGCCACAGCACTTCTTTGTGATTAGCATCATTTTCTAGTGTTAATCTATTATTACAACTCAGAATTCGAGATGGAGAGATGGCAAGATTAAGCTAAGTTAAAGTAAAACCAGTACAGCACCCACAAATCACTAAGACAACATAGTACAATACTTACTTCAACATAGTACTTCCTTCAACATAGTACTTCCTTCAACATAGTACTCCCTTCAACAGAGTACTTCCTTCATCACAGTCTGGTTACAAATACTCTCAATTTTGTCCTGATAATGCTCCCCTTCTTCACTGACTCTTCACAAAATCAGCAATGAAAAAGTACCGTAACGAAGATAAGCCAATGGAAACTAAGACTAGGAAGTTCGTCTAATTCATAATATGCTGTTGGTCCTTTTGCACTATGGCACAGAACTAAACAGCAGATGAATTATGAGATGATAATATTCCTTCACCTTTCTCATTCCCTTTCTGTGTCTGCCCTCTCATTTCCTATTTCTCCCATCATTCCTGTCACTTTTTATTACATCACTTTCCTTTTCAGGTGGCTTTACATTGAGTGGCAAGCCTAATGGTTTCCTGTAAGCCAGGAAAGCATTTACAATGCTAGGTGGTAACCATATAATCAACCCATACGTGTTCCCTACATGTCAACAAGTAGGTTGGTGGAGGGTTAGTGCCCCTCCCCGTAAAACAACTAACTCAAAGACAAACGGCCACCCCTTACGGGATTATGGTGTCTGGCTATAGATAGATACAAAGATGCATAAGAGGCTCCTAAGCAATTCTTTACCAGTGTATACTCCTGCATGTGGCACATTAGTTCTCTCTTGTTTAATAACATGACTGCAACTGATGTCAGTATTTACTTTAGCATTCATCTGCCAATCATCCAATCCCCTTCCGCCCTGTCAGGAGCACAGCGGCCCATGGAATATTAAATGTATGTTTTTGGTGAGATGGAGGAATTGAGTGGAGAGGTATATGAGAGAGAGATTTCCCATGTCATTATATTTCCCATAGTAGGGAGCATCTATTATTTACTTTTACCTTGTCTTTCGTCATTCAGTGTCATTCGTAATTCAGGTTAGTCTAGCCCGTATCTTGTGGGCAAACAAGAGTAACTTCTGTGTCGCAAAAAAAAAAAAAAACGCTTAATCAACATCCTTAATGTCCCATTCGTGCTGAATAATGGAGGTTACCAAGCTCACAATGTGGCTTGGCTGATGCCTAGTTTGTCAGCAACCACATTCTATATATTTTTCCAAACATCATATAATCATTTCACCATGTTTTCGTTTGTTTTTTTTTATGCGAGGAAGAAGGAACCAAAGTCTGAACCCGCAGAACGTTCCTGCAAAAAAAAAAATAAAAAAAAAAATAAAAAAAAAATAAAAAAGTGCCAAATTCAAGAGCCATTCATTTCGAGATGCTAGGACGCACTGCGTTTGCAAGACTGCATATCATAGGAAGTGGGAAATACAGACAGAAGGAGACAGTTCCAGAGTTGACCTGTTTCATTAATGAAGGACCGGGAGTAACGGTTAACTCTTGCATTAGAGAGCTGGACAGAAAAGGGATGAGAGTTTGTTACTAGACGGGTGCCTACGCACCCGTCATAGAGGTGGAGGGATAAAAGCAGGTAGTTCAGAGGAGCAGTGACCATTGAACTAGCGATAGAAAAGAGATAAAAAGGCAACGGTGTGGCGAAGAGACAGAGGTTGAAGGGAGCCAGTAACAGGAGGAGAGTTGATGAGACGAATAGCTTTTGATTTCACCCTGCTGACAAAAGCTATATGTGGGGAGCCTCCCCACACATGAGAGTTGTACTACACAGGGGCGAATAAAACCCATGTATAAAGTCAACAAATGAGCAAGGGTAAAGAAGGCACGGAGCCGGCTGAGCATACCTAATCTCTTGGAAGCAGATTTAACAAAAGATGGAATATGATCTTTCCAAGATAAGTCCTGTGTGAATGAAACCCCAAGCATGTTCAAGGATGATGCAGGATTGAGCTGGATATTATTAAACATTAGTGGGTACTCCTGTGGAAGATTTTGACGGGTTGATAGGTGTAAAAACTGAGTCTTTGATGCATTAAAACCAAGAAGATTTTTTTTTACCCCAGTCAGAGATACGAGCCAAGTCAGACAATAGGTGTGCCATAGCCTCATCGCTTGTTTGCTGAAGTAACTGCTGAGATGGACATTGCGGAAACTGAATGGAAAGGTGAAGGGTGGAATAACCAGCTTACGAGTGGATAGGATTAGATGTACAGATTAGATGATTAATGAGTAGAAAGAAGAGAGTTGGCGATAGGACAGAACCCTGAGGAACACCACTGTAGATAGATCTAGGAGAAGAACAATGGCCGTCTACAACAGCAGCTATAGAACGACCAGAAAGGAAGCTATAGAGGAAGTCACAGAGAGAAGGATAGAAACTGTAAGAGGGCAGTTTGGAAATTAAAGATTTATGCTAGACTCGATCAAAAGCCTTTGAGATGCCAAGTGCAATGGCAAAGCTTTCGCTAAAGTCCCGAAAGGAGGATGACCTGGATTCTGAAAAGTAGGTGAGAAAATCGCCAGTGGAGCATCCCTGACAGAACCCATACTGACGATCAGAAAGAAGGTTGTGATAGGAAAGATGCTTTAAAATTTTTCTATTAGGAAATAGTCTCGAAAACTTTTGAGACACGGGATGTTAAAGCAAGTGGACAATAGTTAGAGGATTGAGAATGATCTCCTTTCTTTGGGACTGGCTGAATGAGAGCAAACTTCCAGCAAGAAGGAAAGGTACAAGTTGACAGACAAAGCAAAAGAGTTTACCTAGGCAGGGTGTAAGCACAGAAGCACAGTTCTTGAGGACAACAGGAAGGACTCCATCAGGCCCATATGCCTTGCTAGTATTGAGGCCAGTGATGGCAGAAAATACATCAGCTGAAGAAATTTTAATGTCAGCCATGAGGAAGTCAGAGGGGAGAAGTGATGGAGGAACAGCACCAGAATCATCTAATGCAGAATTGGAGGAGAAAGTCTGAGTGAAGAGATCTGCTATATCAGTAGAAGAAATAGCTACAGAGACATCAAAATACAAAAGAAGAGGGAAGGATGATCAGGCAAAGTTGTTAGAAAAGTTTTTGGCAGGATGCCAGAAGAAGTTGGAGAGTTGAGGTACGGATGAAATTATTTTTAGCAAAGCGAAGAACAGACTTAGCATGATTCCGGGCAGCAACATAAAGAAGACGTGATTCAGGGGTGGGTTGGCTCTGGTACCTTTTATAGGACCTCTCCTTGTTGTGGACAGAATTAGAACAAGCGTGATTAAACCAAGGCATTCTTGCATTAGTCAAAGGATATGAGAAGTGAATGTATGCTTCCAGGCTCGAGAAAATAACCTCTATAATGGGCATAGCAACTCAGATGGTTCCCGGCCATGGAAGCAATAATCATTCCAGGGAAAATCAAAGAAGTACTGCCTGAGGGCCTCCCAATCCGCAGCTCCAAAGTGCCATAGACGATGTTTTTTTGGAGGGTCCACAGACCATAACGGAGCGATGAGACAGGTTAAGGTAACAAGGTTATGACTGGAGGAGCCCAATGGAGAGAAAAGATTAACAGTTTAAGCACTATGATTAGTTGTAAAGAGGAGGTCAAGTATGTTGGAGACTCTCCAAGGCGGTCAGTGATATGGGTAGGGTGCTGTACAAGTTGCTCTAGGTCATTAATGATAGAAAAAATGAAGGGTTGTTCACCAGGTGGATCAGTGAAAGGAGAGGAGAGCCAAAGGTGGTGGTGAACATTGAAATCTCCTAGAATGGAGATTTCAGAGAATGGAGATATGGATAGAATGTGTTCCATTGTAGAAATAAGATAGTCAAAGAATTTTTTATAGTAAAATTAGGAGATAAGTAAACAGCACAGATATAGTTAGTCAGAGAATGACAGAAGGGCCGAAGCCAGAGAGTAGAGAATTCAGAAGAATCATGTTCAGGAACATGAGAGCAAGATAGGTCGTTGCGTGCATATACAGAACATCCACCTTTGGCTTTGAAATGAGTATAGAGAAAGTAGAAGGATACAGAAAAGGGTTTGCTGTCAGTTGCCTCAGACAGCTGAGTCTCGGTAAGGAAAAGAAGGTGAAGTTTAGAGGAAGAGAGGTGGTGTTTGACAGAGAGAAGGTTAGAGGAAAGGCCACGAATGTTGCAGAAATGAAGAAGAAGTGAGTCAGACAGTGGATCCAGGCAGCTCAAAGAGTCGTCATCGGGAGAGGGGTGGATGGCGGGGGCATTTATTTCCCCCCCCCCCCGGGACTCTGAGGCATGGTTGTAGTACGTCATTTTTCTCTTTTTTTTAATTTTGAAAAGGAAGTGTAGTGTGTACTGTGCATGTGGTTTGGTGTTGATAGTTAGAGAAACTTGTATTGGAGAGCATGCTGGCCTACTCTCTGTGCTACTGAAACTCTGAGAAAGTTCAGCAAAGGGGGATGGTCAGCAAATAGTCCCAAGGGCTGATGAAACGGAAGCTGTAGCTCTCCCTGTCATCAGCTTTCCATCCACCTTGGGAGTACTGCCCTGTTCGACACGTGCTACAGTCTACTCCTATCACAATACATAGCTGTTCAGTACACATTCATAATGATATAACTTATCTTCACTACATGTAACAATGAATAGTAAAAAGAACTTAGGCTCACGCAGTGCACATTGTAAACACTGATTCAGCTGTTGGGCAGTCATGCTCTACAGAAAACTGTAAATGTGAATGGTAGACTCAGTCAAAGTGGTTCTAAGCATTTTTATGCAAATATATCCCACCTACATTAATTAAGCAAGTCTAGCCACCCTTCTTCTATAGTACTGTAAATATCAGTTACTTCATTCCAGCGTCTAGTATATAAAACTCAAATAAAAAAGTGGGAGGGGGACAATTAATATGTAGTCCTCCCTGAATGAAAAGTGCGGGGGGATATGTCCCCCCTGTATCCCCCAACGGATGATGCCCATGCTTAGTTATGAAACGGGAATAAATCTCCTTGGTTACTACAGTATAGCTGGCCTGTTGTTACTTGATGGAACTAGGCAACTCCCACACCTTGAACACTAGGTCGCGGTTGCTTGAAATTTTATTAGTCTTGGTAATAAGATAGGAATTGCCTTCTTAGTTACGACTTCAGTCGAACCTTTGATATGTGTATACAACCCTTCTCGGCCTTATCTACGTGTATTATCCTTTCACTGATCCACCTGGTGAACGAGCCTACACCTTTTCTGTCCTGAAAGACCTAGAGCAGCTTGTACAGCACCCTACTCGTATCCCTGACCACCTTGGAGACAGCTCCAACATACTTGACCTCTTCCTTGCAGCTAATCCTTATGCTTACACTGTTAATCTTTTCTCTCCGTTTGGCTCCTCCAATCACAACCTTATCACCTTAACCTGTCCTATTGCTCCGGTATGGCCTGTGGGCCCTCCAATGAAACGTTGTCTGTGGCACTTTGGAGCTGCAGATTGGGAGGCAATCGCAGTACTTCTTTGATTTTCCCTGGAATGATTATTGCTTCCACGGCCGGGAGCCATCTGGGTGTGCCTTGCGCATTACGAAGGTTATTCTCTCAGGCATGGAAGCATACATTCCTTTCTCATATCCTTTCACCAATGCTAGAAAGCCTTGGTTTAATCACGCTTGTTCTAATGCTGTCCACAATAAGGAGAGGGCCTATAAAAGGTACCGGAGTCAACCCACCACTGAACCACGTCTTTTTTATGTTTCTTCCCGGAATCATGCTAAGTGTGTTCTTCGCTCTGCTAAAAATAATTTCATCCGTACTAAATGCTCTCAACTCTCCAACTCGAATTCTTCCCGCTCCTTCTGGCACCTTGTCAAAAACCTTTCTAACAACTTTACCTCATCATCCTTCCTCCTCATTTCTACACTGATGGCTCTGTAGCTATTTCTTCTACTGATAAAGCAGATCTCTTCGCTCAGACTTTCTCCTCCAATTCCACCTTGGACGATTCTGGTGCTGTTCCTCCGTCACTTCCCCCCTCTGACTTCCTCATGGCTGACATTAAAATTTCTTCAGCTGATGTATTTTCTGCTATCACAGGCCTCATTACTAATAAGACATATGGGTTTGATGGAATCAGTTCTGTTGTTCTCAAGAACTGTGCTTCTGTGCTTACACCGTGCCTTGGCAAACTCTTTCGCCTTTGTCAACATGTACCTTTCCTTCTTGCTGGAAGTTTGCTCTCATTTAGCCAGTCCCAAAGAGAGGTGACCATTCCCAACCCTCTAACTATCGTCCAATTGCTTTAACATCTTGTATGTCAAAAGTTCTCGAGTCAATTCGTCATAGAAAAATTTTTAAGCATCTTTCCTATCACAACCTTCTTTCTGGTCGTCAGTATGGGTTCCGTCAGGGACGCTCCACTGGCGATCTTCTCACCTACCTTTCAGACTCCTGGTCGTCATCCTTTCGGTACTTTGGCGAAAGCTTTGCCATTGCACTTGACATCAAAGGTTTTCGATCGAGTCTAGCTTAAATCTTTAATTTCCAAACTGCCCTCTTACGGTTTCTATCCTTCTATCTGTGCCTTCATCTCTAGTTTCCTTTCTGGTCGTTCTATAACTGCTCTTGTAGACGGCCATCGTTCTTCTCGTAGATTTATTAACAGTGATGTTCCTCAGGGCTCTGTCCTATCACCAGCCCTCTTCCTTTTATTCATCAATGACGTTCTAAGCTGTACATCTAACCCTATCTAATCATACGCTGATGACTCCACTCTTCACCATTCCATTTGGTTCCGCAATGTCCATCTCAGCAGTTCCTTCAGCAAACAAGGGATGAGGCTATGGCACACATAATGTCTGACTTGGCTCGTATCTCTGACTGGGGCAAAAATAATCTTCTTGTTATTAATGCATCAAATACTCAGTTTTTACACCTATCAACCCGACAAAATCATTCACAGGTATACCCACTAATGTTTAATAATATTCTCTTTAATCCTGCATCATCCTTGAACATGGTTGGGGTTTCATTTACTCGGGACTTATCTTGGAAAGATCATATTACATTTCTTGTAAAATCTGCTTCCAAGAGATTAGGTGTGCTAAGCCGATTCCATTCCTTCTTTACCCCTGCACAATTGTTGACTCTATACAGGGGTTTTATCCACCCCTATGTGGAGTACAACTCTCACGTGTGGGGAGGCTCCTCACATACAGCTTTTGTCAATAGGGTGGAGTCAAAGGCTTTTCGTCTCATTAACTCTTCTCCCATTACTGACTCCCTTCAATCTCTGTCTCTTCACCTCACTGTTGCATCTTTATATCTCGTCTATCGCTAGTTCAATGGTCACTGCTCCTCTGAACTGTCTGCACGTATTCCTCCACCTTTACAAAGGGCACGTAGCACCCGTCTAGTAGCAAACTCTCATCTCTTTTCTGTCCAACTCTCTAATGCAAGAGTTAACCGTTACTCCCAGTCCTTCATTTATGCAACAGGTCAACTCTGGAACTGTCTCCCTCTGTCTGTATTTCCCACTTCCTATGATCTCCAGTCTTTTAAACGCAGTGTGTCCAGGCATCTCGAAATGATCGGATCTTGAATTTGGCTCTCTCATGGAAGGAACAATAATTGCGGGCATGCAACCATTGGTTCCTTCTTCCTCACATAAAAAAAAAATGCCAGGAAGAAGAAGCTAAAGACTAGAACCAGACAAGACAGTTCCCTCGAAAAAGAAGAAAACAAACCCAGTCATGATCCCTTAATTTCGATATACCTGGATATATTGGGTTTAAAAGACTTGAGATGATAGGCAGTAGGAAATACAGAAAGAGGAAGACAGTTCTAGAGTTGACCTGTTGCATACATGAAGGACTGGGAGTAGCGGTTTAACTCCTGCATTACACTGCCCAGGAACTAGCTGAGGGGCGTTAAGGATCTTCCTGATGTTAGGGCATACCCGCTGAAATCTGCCACAGTATTGTGAAGCAGAGGTGAGCACATTATCAACGTGCAGGAGGGGTAGAAAATCATCAGGTTTTCACAGCTGCAAGTGAATGCGAAATCGCATGAAAAGTGACACAGGCGTGAATGTGAAGTGCATGAAACATACTGTTGCTGAGAATCAGTACAAAACGCGTGAAAAGTTTTTGTGAAATTCAGTCCAAATGGCACAATCGAGACTGGATGCAGAAAGGGTGAAATATCAATGTGAACCTTATGCTAAACGATACAGCTGCAAAGTAATGCAAAACGCCCATGAAAAAGAATGTGAAACTTGTGCTAAATGAAACAGCCGCAATTGAGAGGAAACCGCGTGAAAAATGAAAGCGAAACTCATTCTAAATGGCACAGCCTTAAGAAATGCAAAACACATGAAAAGTGAGTATGAAACAATTAAAACTGAATGAGTATGAAACAATTAAAACTGAATAAGCAACTAAAGACACTGGCCCCAGTGCTGGAACAGTGGTGAATGTGACGGACGTGGGGGAACGTGATTGCACTGTGGTAATCCCCCTCGCTGATTAATATTCAGAGCTAATGGTGGGCCAGGAAACACGAGAGGAGGCCCTGTTGTACTGGCATGTTAATGTGTGTGGAGATGGGGGAAGCTGTGTTGATTTTGGTTTGGAGGGTTTAACTCAGAGGTTACGTTCTGTTATGATGGGGTTTAGTGGAGTTACTTATATGAAAGATTGATTGGGCCTATAATATTTAGGGTAAGTTGAATTAGGTTAGGTTAGAATAACTTACGGTAAGATAACTTAGATTAGGTTAGGGTACGTTAGATTACCTTGGGGTAGGATAGGTTAGATCACGTTATTTGAAAATCAGATGGAGTTATGCACATCATATGTATACTATGGAGATTGGAAATCATCTAGGAAGTCCGAGATACGGGCTTGTTGGATGGTGTGTTAATGGGTGGAGCTATTTTGGTTTAGCTTGGTTTGTGTATCAAAGTTAGTTATATAGAGGAATAGTGGGGTTTGGTTGGGGTTATGCACAGCTCTACCGCCTTACACACACACACACACACACACACACACACACACACACACACACACACACGAAAAGCGGCAACTATAATTTTCGAAAAAGACAAATTCCCAGGAAGCAAAGTCGAAGTACTACGTCAGTAAAATAATGAGCATACTGCATTCATTCATTTATTCTGTACTAAAATTTTGGTGATTCCATTGAAGTGGGTAGTGAACGAAGAAGTGAAATGTTGTGATCTATCTATTTATCTATCTATTGCCAGACGCCTCAATCCCGTTTGTGATACTGACAGAAAATAGTGTTTTCGCCAGATTTACCCCTTGACTTCCGTAAGGTCTTTTGCTAGTTTAGTCTTGCTTCCTCCAAACGACTCTATTGAGTATAGGAAAGATTTCTCTCTTACCGAAGGGGTAATGAAATATCTGTGTGAACCCTACATTTTGAAAAGTCTCTCCTGATATGAATAAAATCGTTTGGAGATAGCACAGATAAAACGAAGAACACATCATACTGAAAGGGCTTCGCATATTGATAGAGATGAAAAAATGGTTATCCGCTGAGTCTCATATTGTGTACTGTAATTTTTCGTGTATTCTTGCCATCCACTGACAGCTTTACTCAACTTATGTGAGACTGCAAACTGAAAGGGTTAGCTATAGCCTTCGTCAACCTCAATATTTTCTGGGTTTTCTGCGCCAACGTTCATGTGCTAAACTAATGCGAGGCTGGAGGTTGTCCCCAACTACAACTAGCGAGGAAGCCAATCACTGCCCTCAAAAGAATACAGTATCTTCATTTACAGCGAGTTGTGATTTATGGGATGAACAAGGTGTGGTCATGAGGGAAAGGGAAGGAGTAAAAGACAAAAGGGAACCAGGCTGGTAGAGAGAGAGAGAGAGAGAGAGAGAGAGAGAGAGAGAGAGAGATATTGGGGGTGGGGGCAAAGAGGGTAGGGACATAACAGGGAAGGACAACAGCAGCAGGGTTAAGTTTGGGAAACGGGGGCGGGGGTTGCTGGGAGTGAGTAGGTCTTGAGATCTTCCTAACTGAATAAAAGTGCTTATTGGCAGTAAAACTATCATCTAGAAATCATCAATGCACTGGAGAAGATGAGGAAAATCATTGTTAATTCCTTCATTATGAGAACATCCTTCCTGAGATGACTAATAAGGAAGATAATTTCTAATCTCTTCATAAAGATAAGATTATTCCTGATACGAATAAGACCACACAACAAGAAATTTTTTCCAACCTTCTCACTACGGTAATATCCTCCTGAGATTAGTGAGTTTATAATAAAGGAGAGTGTTTCTTACCTTCTCACCACGTTAAGGTCCTCCTGTGTTTTAAAGATATCGTCTGATAGGAGCAAGAAGAAAATAAGGCAGGTTCCACTGTACTGAAAGGCTTCAAACTGAATATTAATCACGTTAACGTACTAAAATAAACAACTATAAGAAAGGTACAAACAAATACATAGGCATATACTTATCAACAACACACAGTAAAAGAATATTTAGGCATATTTTGCATCATTTACAAAACAATAGTCCACCTGCCATATCTGAAAAAAAAAATAATAAACATATCCCAGAACATGTATAAAAGCGAACTCACATTCAGGACACGAAAAAATACAAAAATCAAGACCAAGCACAAAAGCGAACTCTTACTAAGCACACGAAAATGTATGCAAATTCATGCTCTATGCATAAACTAGTACTCTCATCAAAGACCCAATAATATATGCAGATTGAAGACCAAGTGCAAAACCGATTTCTAATTAAGCACACTTATAATGTCAAGGCGGCAGCAAGCTTTCATTACGGCGGGAGCAGAGTACCTATTAATACTCACATATAAATATCCTATATGCTGCACATTGGTAGGCTAAAGAACTATAAAGAATCCCTTCCGCAGTAGATTTTGTTTATATCTCAGTGAAATTCTCCAACATGGTAAGGTTCACTGTGGAGGAATGGGAGGTGAAGACGGTTTTCAAGTAATCCCTGTATATCCCACATGCCTGACTATTAAGGGAGAATATCGGTGTTTTCTTTTGTCCCAATCTTTCCTTAAACTACGACACACAACAGTGGACTCAACATCGCTGGTCCCTAATTCAGGTCATAGTATGAGCACACTGTGGTAAACCAGAACTTACACAAGTGTCTCATTTCCAGACCGGAAATTGAACCATGGACATCTCGGTTGCGCTCCATTGTGGTTTCTGTTACACCACTACCACTCCCAAGGTATGGAGCTCATTAAGGATTCCGCGGTAACCAATTCATAAATGTTCATTTAACGATTCGTAAGCTCCCTAACGTGGTAAGCTTCATTGGAAGGGATGACCCTCACTTAGACATCCATATTAACTTCAAATATAAGGATTTTTTTGTTAATGGTTCGTCTGCTTACCATCATCATCGCACAATGTAACTGCCAAAAAGGAAACAGAAGAGTGAAGGTTTTGCCGGTTAGCAGATAAACACAGATCAGAGGAGACGGAAAGTAAATTAAAACAACCCACAAGCAAGCGAGAACAATATTCTGTAAAAAATCAACTGCATATATGTAAATTCACACACACACACACACACACACACACACACACACACACACACACACACACACACACACACACACACTGGTGGACGGGAGTTCACGCCCCACTCAGGTTGCAAAAAGTTTCACTGACGAAGTGGGTGGGTACTGTCCCCCTCGACCAAAGGGACGGGTGTGTGCGTGTGTGAAGGTCACAGCCTTGCCCTTAGATCGGACTATATGAGCTCTCAGCTCCCTTCCGGGAGGGTAAAAGCTAACGATCACGACCATCAAGTGATTCTGACCGACCCGGTGAATTACACACACACTACACACACACACACACACACACACACACACACACACACACACAAACACACACACACATTTCAACTCCCTAATCCACGTCAACTATGAAGCTAGTTAGTGTGTGCTCTTGTACGCTAGCTAATACCCAATGTCAGCATGGTTGTTATAACGCCTCACTCATAATTATCGCTTGGAGTGTCACCATTGCAGGGAAGACCGAAAAGGCCAAGAGGAACGTGTACGTTGTAGGGAAAGGCTGGAAAAGGGATAGAGAAAAGAAGGTGAGCTGTTTGTTGGGATAGAGGAGGGGTGAACAGTTGTAAGGTGAGGGGTAAAATGGGGAGGATGAGAGGGTATTGGAGGAAAAGGATTATGAGGAAAAGTGGCGGAAAACTGTGTTTGGTGGAATGAAGGAGGGAAGGGAAGTGGAAAAATTGGAGGATGGGTAGGGGATGATGAACGAAGTGAATATTTTTAGCAGAGGAGCTAGTGATTAAATGGAAAGAAGGACGGTGGCTGTGTGTAAGAGGAGGGGATGGGTGGAATTTTAAGTAATTTAGGCTGAAAGGTGGAGGGAGTAGGGGTGGGAGGAGAGGATATGTAAGGGCAGGGTGTAGAAGCGAAAATTTTCATGGAGATTTAGAGACCCCTTAGAGGAGAATGTGGGATGTGCAAGTGATCCTCCTAAGTTAACCCAAGGCATCCCATCGACGTATGAGTACATTGCAACGTTTTGTCACAGCTAGTCCCGTCGACGTACTTGTACGTCGCGCAATTGCAAGGTTCATAATTTGAACAATTTTCAATTTTCACGTGTGATTTTTCGTACGTATACACAGGACACCTTCCTCTATTCCTCTACAAGATGCCAGGCAGGGACAATGCCTTACACTGCATAACCTCCCCCCCTCACATGCCATTGTCTCAGCAATTCACCTGTTACCAGTGACCTCGCCAATAAAGACATTCAGGGCCAGAGTGATTCCCCAATCGATGACAATGTGGGGGACAAAGTTTACATAGCATTAGAGGAACAGTCAGAAATGATGATCAGGTAATGTCGCCAAAAAAGGTCAGGTATGTTGATGAGTTAGTGAGTAAAAGTTCGCTTATTATGCCTATATTACTGTTTGAAAACCACTATACTCTCGAACGACTTATAAATTTGTACCAAATAAATAAATAAATACTGTTTATGAGTGGTGTGGAATAGTTACCCTCCCATACAACTCATTTTCCTTGGAGCCAGCCTGATAGAAAAGCCAGTAAGGTAAGGAGGTACTGCTACCTGTATCGAGTATTTTAAACCTGAGGTGAGTGATTTCTCTATGAATTTTCGATGTTTCTCACCAAAAGCGGAGGTTTTAGCCAAAAAAATTTGTTTCCAAAACAGCTCGGGATTGGGGGGTGTTGGAGGTGCGAAATAGCTCGGGACATGACAGGTTAAGGAGACCATGTCCTAGAATACTGCCTGATGATAAGTTTTTGATGCTGATTAAGGTGGTTACTATAAGGACTTATCCATGGAAATTGTGTCTACATTAAGAAGAAGACACCACCACCACCAACACCAGTACCATTTAAATATTAACATTAAATTAACATCGTCATCCTCATCCTCAACCTAAAATATGAGATGAGGAAAGAAATATGGGTTGCAAACTTTTAATATGGAAAATGATGTACTTATATGGAAGTTTTTTTTTTTTTTTTAATGCAAGGAAGAAGGAACCAGAGGTCAGAAGCCAGCTAGGTTGTTCCTTTGAACAAAAAAACAAATAAAATAAAACTAGAATGCTGTAACTGCCCTGTAAACAGTCACTGGTCTCCAGCTTTTGTTGTGGATGAAGATCCTCAGTAGTATCTCAGAAGCCAAGTTTTCTTGCGATAACCTTAACCCCATTTGGCAGATTTGGATTTTTTTCCATCTGCAATGGCGCCCATCCCAGGACACATAACCTGGGATCTTCAAATTTCTTTCTCAGTCTCTGGTTCTCCTGGAATTATTGCGAGACTCTGAGCCTGGAATAATAATAATAATAATAATACCAGCGAAAACAATAGTCTCCACCTGTATAGTAGGTGAAGACTAATAATATTCAAGATCTATTCATTTGGAGATGCCTGGACACACTGCTTTTAAAAGACTGGAGATCATGGGCAGTAAGAAATACAGACAGAGGAAGGCAGCTCCAGAGATGGCCTATTGCATACGTGAAGGACTGGGAGTAATAATTAAAGAGTTGGAAAAAAAAGGGACAAGGCTGTGCTGCTAATCAGGTGCTACACACCCGCCATAGTCGTGGAGGAATACAAGCAGACAATTCGGAGGACCAGTGGCCATTGAAATAGCAACTGAAAAGAGACAAAGATGCAACAGTGCAGCAAAGAAAAAGGTGTAGAAGGGAGACAGTAAGTGGAGTAGAGTTAATTGGACGAAAAGCCTTTGACTCTACCTGGTTGAGAAGAGCTGTATGAGGGAAGTCTCCAAACACATGAGAGTTGTTCTCTACACAGAGGCGAGTAAAACCCCTGTGCAGGGGTAAAGTAAAATCAACATAATTACTTTTACACCAATCAGAGCTCTTAGCCAAGTCAGACATTAGGTGTGCCATAGTCTCATCACTTGTTTGTAGTCGTAACTGCTGAGGTGAAGGCTGAAGTTAACAGATGATGATTGAATAGGGTTAGATGTACAGTTTAAAAGGTCACTGATGATTAGAAGGAAGAGAGTTGGTGATAGAAAAGAGTCCTGAAGAACACCACTATTAATAGCTCTAGGAGAGGAGCGGTGGCCATCTACAACAGCAGCTACAGAATGACCAGAAAGGAATTTAGACATGAAGGCAAAGAATGAAAAGAATAGAAACCGTAGGAGTGCAGCTTGGAAGTTGAAGATTTAAGCCAGATTTGACTAAAAGTCTTTGAAATGTCAAGTGCGATGGGAAAATTTTCAACAAGTTCCAAAAGGAGGATGACCATGAGTCTGAAACGAAGATAAGACCATCAGCGGAGCGTCCCTGGTGGAACCCATACTGGCGATTGGAAAGGTTATAGTAGGAAGAGTGTTTAAACATTTTTTTTTTTTTCAAGACGAGACTGAAGATCTCTAATAATGCAGGATGTTAAAGGAAGTGGGTAATAGTTAGAGGACTGGGGGATGGTCATCCTACTTTGGGTAAGGTGGTACTAGAGTGTCTCCTAAGCTTACGAAAACAAGGAAATAGCGACATGATGCGAGTTTAATTTGCAGTTTATAGTCGAAATTATGAGACAGTGTGAGAGTAGCCCCTGTAATAAATATGCAAATGGTAGCTCCATACGTACCGTATATTATGGCAATGGCCTAATGGTTTACATCCTATGGACGTTTATGTTTTTATTTTTTTTCTTGCTCTTATACTAAATATAAGTTCAAGACTGATTTTTTTTTCCCGTCAGTGTAGCTATATTCGTACGCATTAGCTCAGCTTATAAGAGACCCTTCGAACTGGAAGCATTAATCTTCATTAACCCCTTCATTGATTCGGCCAGTACAAACTACTTATATGAATTACCGTCTTATTTATCTGTTTGAAGAAGAATGGTTTGCATCAAAAGTAGTTAATGAGCATCATGATACCACATACTAGTGTATTAATAATCAAGTAAATGGGGAAATATGTGTGGTATCTGGAGATGCTCAACTCTGGTAGAGGTACTCACTGTTGAATGCTGCTTCTTGAATACATGTAGGCATAATATTTTTTTTTATGGTAGGAAGAAGGAACCAAAGGCCAGGAGCCCACAAACTGTTCAAAGAAAAAACAAAATGTAAGAGAGAGCCAAATTCAAGATCCGATCATTTCAAGATGCCTGGACACACTGCGTTTGAATGACTGGAGATCATAGCTAGCAGGAAATACAGACAGAGGGATACAGTTCCAGAGATGACCTGTTGCATAAATGAAGGACTGGGAGTAACGGTTAACTCTTGCATTAGAGAGTTGGACAGAAAAGGGATGAGAGTTTGTTGCCAGACGGGTGTTGTGCTCCCATAGCAGAGGTGGAAGGATGCAAGCAGATAGTTCAGAGGAGCAGTGACCATTGAACTAGCGATAGAAAAGAGATAAAGATGCAACAGTGCTGCGAAGAGACAGAGGTTGAAGGGAGCCAGTAAGAGGAGGAGAGTCAATGAGACGAAAAGCCTTTGACTCCACCCTATTGACAAAAGCTGTATGTGAGGAGCCTCCCCACACATGAGAGTTGTACTCTACACAGGGGCGAGTAAAACCGGTGTATAAGGTCAACAACTGTGCAGACGTAAAGAAGGAAAGGAGTCGGCTTAGCACATCTAATCTCTTGGAAGCAGATTTTACAAGAAGTGTAATGTGATCTTTCCAAGATAAGTCCCAAGTGAATGAAACCCCAACCATGTTCAAGGATGATGCAGGATTAAGCTGGATATTACTGAACATTTGTGGGTACTCCTGTAGAAGAGTTTGTCAGGTTCACAGGAATAAGAACTGAGTCTTTGATGTATTAAAAACAAGAAGATTATTTTTACCCCAGTCAGAGATACGAGCCAAGTCAGACATTAGGTGTGCCATAGCTTCATCCCTTGTTTGTTGAAGTAACTGCTGAAGATGGACGTTGAGAGAACTGAATGGAAAGGTGAAGAGTGGACTCATCAGCGTATGAGTAAGTAGGGTTAGATGTACATCTTAGAAGGTCATTGATGAATAAAAGGAAGAGAGCTGGTGATAGGACAGAGCCCTGAGGAACACCATTGTTGATAGATCTAGGAGAAGAATGATGGCCGTCTACAAAAGCGGCTAGAGAACGACCAGAAAGGAAGCTATAGTTGAAGGCACAGACAGAAGGATAGAAACCGAAAGAGGGCAGTTTGGACAATAAAGATTTATGGCAGACTCGATCGAAAGCCTTTGAGAAGTCAAGTGCAATGGCAAAGCTTTCGCCAAAGTACCGAAAGGAGGAACACCACGAGTCTGAAAGGTAGGTGAGAAGATCACCAGTGGATCTTCTCTGACTGAGCCCCTACTGACCGTCAGAATGAAGGTTGTAGGCTAATAGGAAAGATGGTTTAAAATTTTTCTATTAATAATTGACTCAAAAACTTTTGAGACACAGGATGTTCAAGCAATTGGACGATAGTTAGAGGGTTGGGAATGGTCAACTTTCTTTGGGACTGGCTGAATGAGAGCAAACTTTCAGCAAGAAGGAAAGGTACAAGTTGATAGACAAAAGTGAAAGAGTTTACCTAGGCAGGGTGTAAGCACAGAAGCACAGTTCTTGAGGACAACAGGAGGAACTCCATCAGGCCCATTTGCCTTGCTAGCACTGAGGCCAGCGATAGCAGAAAATACATCAGCTGAAGACATTTTAATGTCAGCCATGAGGAAGTCAGAGGGGGGAAGTGATGAAGGAACAGCACCAGAATCCTCTAAGGTGGAAGTGGAGGAGAAAGTTTGAGCGAAGAGATCAGCTTTATTAGTAGAAGAAAGAGCTAAAGAGCCATCAGAGTAGACAAGAGGAGGGAAGGATGATGAGGTAAAATTGTTAGAAACGTTTTAGGCAAGGTGCCAAAAGGAGTGGGAAGAAATCGAGTTGGAGAGTGGAGAGCATTTTGTACGGATGAAATTATTTTTAGCAGTGCGAAGGACACACTTAGGAGGATTCCTAGCAGAAACATAAAAAAGATGTGATTCAGGGATGGGTTGGCTCTGGTACCTTTTATAGGCCCTTTCCTTGTTGTGGACAGCATTAGAACAAGCGTGATTAAACCAAGGCTTTCTTGGATTAGTCAAAGGATATGAGAAGGGAATGTATGCTTGCATGTCCGAGAGAATAACCTCCGTAATGTGCACCAATGTGTGTCTTATGTTACAATTGTTTGTTCAAGATATACAAATATTATATTCATCAATATATGAACAGTCAGTGTGGTTTCTGTTAGGTCAGTCATACCTAGTGTAATCCTAACCCACCAGTTTCAGCCAGAGGTACTGTACAGTATAGTACTTTAGGTAGTCGAATTTAGGTGTACTCAGTTTTAACCCTCATAGTTCGTTGTCTCCTGAAACGAGTTACGTTTCATATTCACAGGTACTGTATAACTTTATTGTTGAAGGGACTGTGTTCCAAATTTCATATTATGAAAACCCTACTCAGTTACTGAAATAGGTTTTATTTAACCTATGTTGGGTTGATATCGTTTATAGTATTATAAATAAAGGTTGCATTTAGGTGAGGATAATATACAGTATTTATTCAAGCAGGGTTAGGTTAGGTAATGCTATAGTAATGTTAGGTCTAGCTAGTAGCTATATGTTTGTTTAATAACAGTTATGACTAGGTTACGATTACTTAAACAAGCCATAATCTAAATTAATCAGATCTAATCAAACCTAACCGTAATTAACTAAACCTAACCTGGTTTAACCTATACTTAACCAAATCATCCTGATCTAAAATTTTATTTCACAGACTGACTAGGAATTTCACAAAATGACTTTCAGATATCCTGTAACTTTATTGGCTATAGCTTACTGCTTCTTGTTGCTGTGGTTGCTGTGTATTGTAAAGTGTATGGTTAGGAATGATGAATATGATAGTCTAACTTTGGTTTAGTTAGCATACGTGATTTTTATTTGGTCAGTCACTTTTCGCCCTCAATATCCCTTGAATTTAAAGCCAAGTCCTCAATGTGTTAAGGGCATGGCACCTAACCTGCAGGTGCAATGGCCACCTAAACTAAAACGCAGAAGCAGAAAATCCATCCATGACGGGTTTCCTCACAAGTAAGCTTCGAATACAGTAGATTATATTTGGATAGCCAAGGTTATGACAGATTAGGTCCGTTTAGTGTACTGGTATGTTACGTTAGTTTGTGTTGTCCAAAACCATCAATTTACACCGCAAATTTTCTTCTAGGTTATATCAGCTGAACTCAACCTAAACTAAAACTAAATATTCCAAACCACTTACAAGAGAAAAAATACAGTACTTGGGAAATGTTGTGCATGTGTTGTGACAGATCTGCTGTTGTACAATAGTTGGGCCCAAAAGCTACAAGAAGATTTGCAGCTGCTGATCCACCAGTAAGTCTAGGAAATTAAATAGTTATTACTTCTTCTTTTTTTTTGCGTAGAAAAGTAGATTAATGTCCACACAAATACTTAAATATATATATATATATATATATATATATATATATATATATATATATATATATATATATATATATATATATATATATATATATATATATATATATATATATATATATATATATATATATATATATATATATATATATATATATATATATATATATATATATATATATATATATATATATATATATATACAAATATATATATATATATATATATATATATATATATATATATATATATATACGGGGTGTCCCTGGAATAATGTCAAAAACTTTGAGAAATGACCGATTAGAGAATTCTAAGCAAAAAATGTTATATGAACATTTGTCCAAATCTCAACCGTTACGGAGCTACAATTACTGATGATCTTATGGGCAAAAATGGTCTCCTTCATAATTCGCCCATAAGGTCATCAGTAACTGTAGCTCCGTAACGGTTGAGATTTGAACACATATTTCATATAACATTTTATCCTGAGAATTCCCTCCTCTATCATTTCCCAAAGTTTTTGACTTAACTCCCGGTATACCCTTTATATATATGTATATATATATATATATATATATATATATATATATATATATATATATATATATATATATATATTAAATAACAGGATGGAGGAAGGAAAAACAAACGAGTAAAAAAAAAAATAATCCATACACCAAACTACTGGTGTCTTCTGTTCATAAATTATCTGTAACAGTTAGACTTGAATAGCTGTGGGTTGAAATTTGAAGAGAAACAATGCTGGGGATGCGAGTTCCAGAGAGATGCAGTTCGGAGAATGAAAGAATTCTGATAGGCAGAAGTTCTGCAATATGGCTGAGTGACATTCCAGTCATGAGCGCCACCAGATGCCCGTGTAGCACAATGGAAGGCATGGAGAGGTGGCACCATGGACGCAACTTCGTCTGAGCATTTCCCAAAAAAATATCTGTAAAATAATGCAGAGGGGGCAACATTCCTTCTTACTTGCAGGGGAGGTAGTTTATATGTAATGGCAGGGTTGTTAATGATTCTAACAGCTTTGTTCTGAATTTTGTCTAGTTGTCTTAACCCGCCCCATCCCGACGTTTTCTGGGCAGTGGTACGCCCCAGTCCCGACATTTTTGGACCTTTTTTTTTTTTTTTTGCTCAAACATCCGCTTTTAGTGAGAAACATAGAAAATTCATAGAGAAATCGCTCACCTGAGGTTTAAAATACTCGATCCAGGTACGAGTACCTCCTTACCTGACTGGGTTTTCTAACAGGCTGGCACCAAAGAAAATGAGTTCTATGGGAGGGTAACTATTTTATCCACTCATAAACACTATTTATTTATTTACTTGGTACAAATTTATATGTAGTACAAGAGTATATTGGTTTTCAAACAGTAATATAGGCATTATAAGCATTGTTTCACTCACTAGCTCATCACCATTCATGACCTTTTTTTCCCACATTACCTGATCATCTTTTCTGACTGTTTCTTCCTCTAATGCTATGTAAACTTTGTCCTCCACATTGTCATCGACTGGGGAATCACTCTGGCCCTGAATGTCTTTATTGGCCATGTCACTGGTAACAGGTGAATTGCCGAGACAATGGCATGCTGGGGGGGGGGAGAGAGGTTGTGCGGTGTAAGGCATTGTCCCTGCTTGGCATCTTGTAGAGGAATAGAGGAAGGTGTCATGTGTATACGTGCCAAAAATCACTTGCGAAATCACTCATGAAAATTGAAAATTGTGCAAATTAGGGACCTTGCAATGTTGCCACGTTAATTCACGTCTCCGGGATATGAGTGCACATCATGTGAGGACGTGAATTCACGTCTCCGGGATGCGGCGAGTTAATGCAACCTCTCCACAACCATTCCACAAGGGTGAGCAATATTCAAGCTGAGAGCGCACATGACTCTGATAAATTATAGCTAACTACTCATCGGCAAAGAAGTTACGGACTCTGTACAATGATCCAAATTTCTTTGAGGCAGTTTTAGCAAGTGATTTGACATGAGAGGTCCAGCTGAGGGCACTGTTAAGTGAGATGCCAAGAATTTCAATACTTTTGGAGATGGGAATATTAGTAGCACTGAAGGTAATGTACGAATCTGGCAATATCTGTCTATTAGTAAACTGTATATATTTAGTTTTACTAGCATTAAAAGAGACAAGGTTGTTTTGTCCCCATTCACTGATCGTAGATAGATCTTGATTTATGGAGATGGCTGTACTGAGTTGAGAGGTAGAGATATTAGACTTTGTAAATGGGTGTCTGAGTGTGAATGAACTATGTAGTGTTGAGTCATCTGCATGTGAGTGAATGGGATTGTGGGTGACAGATAAGAGATCATTAATATGAACCAGAAATAGGGTTGGTGCCAGAACTGATCCCTGCAGCACGCTGGTGTTAATTGAGTGGAAATTGGAATATACATCATCTACTTTTACTCTTATTTTCCTGTCACTAAGATATGAAGAAATCAAAGGAACAAAAGACATTAGTCCATAGCAAGGGAGTGTGGACAGCAGGGAACGGTGCCATACTCTGTCGAAAGCTTTAGAGATATCAAGAGCTACTGCATGAGTTTCTCCAAAAAAATCAATTGATTGATGGATGGTATGAGTTAAGAGATTGAGTATGTCAATGGTGGATCTTTCGAGGCGAAAACCATATTGTCTATCACTAATTAAGTTGTTGGATTCAAGATGTTTAACAATGTGTTTATTAATTAAAATTTCAAATACCTTACCAAGACAAGATGTGACAGCTACTGGTCTGTAATTGGAGGGGTCAGACAAACTTCCTTTCTTTGGAATTGGGTGGATATTGGCTTCTTTCCACGAATTTGGGAATAAAGAAGTATGTATGCATAGTCTGAATAATTTAGCTAGGACAGAGGCAAGTTCAGGGGAACACTTTTTCAAAACAATTGGGGGAATTCCATCTGGGCCTGGAGCTTTGTTGGTAGGTAAATTGTCTAGGATAGATTTTACGTTTCTTGTCTGTATTTTAAGTGGGGCAATTTCGGGAGAATCAAGTTTCAGTACTGGGACATTCTGGCTGGTATCATCTATGGTTGAGTTTCTGGCAAAGGTACTGGCAAAGATATCTGCTTTCCCACGCAGGTCATTTGTGATGTTGCCATCTGAAGATTTTAGTGGGGGAATGGAAGATGACTTGTTAACCCACCCAGTCCCGTCGACGTATGGGTACGTTGCAACGATTTGCATTTGCCAGTCCCAGCGACGAACTGGTACGTCATGCAATTGCAAGGTCCCTAATTTGCACAATTTTCAATTTTCGCGCGTGATTTTTCGTACATATACACGGGACACCTTCCTCTACTCCTCTTCAAGATGCCAAGCAGGGACAATGCTTTACACCGCATAACCTCCCCCCTTCCCCCCTCATGCCATTGTCTCGGCAATTCACCTGTTATCAGAGACCTGGCCAGTAAAGACATTCAGGGCCAGAATGATTCTCCAATCGATGACAATGTGGAGGACAAAGTTTACACAGCATTAGAGGAAGAAACAGTCAGAAATAATGATCAGGTAATGTGACAAAAGAAGGTCAGGTATGGTGATGAATTACTGAGTGAAACAATGCTTATAATGCCTATATTACTGTTTGAAAACCAATATACTCTCGTACTACATATAAATTCGTACCAAGTAAATAAATAATTACCGTTTATGAGTGGTGTGAGTTAGTTACCCTCCCATAGAACTCGTTTTCTTTGGTGCCAGCCTGTTAGAAAACCCAGTCAGGTAAGGAGGTACTGGTACCTGGATCGAGTATTTTAAACCTCAGGTGAGCGATTTCTCTATGAATTATCGATGTTTCTCAACAAAAGCGGAGGTTTTAGCCAAAAAAAAAAAATCGAAAATACCTCAAGATTGGGGGGTGTCAGAGGTGCGAAATAGCTCGGGACGTGACGGGTTAAAGTTATTATTGAAAGAATTAAGAGTTGACCAGAATTATCTATTGTCATTAGGGTTGTTAAGTAGTTTTGATGCTTGCTTTTGAAGAAAGTTTGATTTAGATAGATTTAATACAGCTTGCATGATTTCTAGCAATTTTAAATTGGGAGAGTGATTCAGATGTTCTTGATTTTAAGTAAGAGTTATATGCTAATGACTTTTGGGCTGTTGCTCTGGCACAGTTGCCATCAAACCATTTTGGAGAGTTCGATATTTAAGTGAACTGTTGACTTGGTATGAATAAATCCATACCAGCTAGTATTAAGTCGCAAATGTGGCACTGGGTAGAATTGGGATCACTAGAGAAGAAAGACTGCCATGGAATGTCAGCAAGATCATTTCTAAATCCATCCCATGCTGCCCTATCAAAGTGCCATCGGGTCACCCTGACAGGTTCAGAACGGGGAGGTGTGGGAGGGTTAACTAATGAGGCTTTGATGAGATTGTGGTCAGAGGATCCATGTGGTGACAGTACCTCTATCCTGTATTGATCTGGATTATTTGTCAAGAATAAATCCAAGAGATGGGCATTATGGTCAGGATTATCAGGTATTCTGGTTGGTTGCTTTACCAACTGGGTGAGATTAAATGATTCCGCAAACAGCTCGCACTCTAGACAAGCGTTGTCAGTCCGGGCAGACTGCAATAACCATTCAACATTATGTATATTAAAATCACCCAAAATGGTAATTTCGGTCCCAAGGGCAAGGTTAAGGTTACTCAACTGAGTGGATATGGAGTCAAATACACTGGGTTCCGAAGAAGCATTGGGGGAACGATAAACTGCATAAATATATTTGATAATGTTTTGACAATTTAATTTATATAATGAGTAATGTAAACTGGATGAAGTGAAGTTTAAAATAGTGCCAACTGCATATTGGGATTTGATATAAGAACAGGTGCCGCCCTTGTTACGAAAGTTTGTAAGGGGATGGTAACCGGGAAAACAAAATGGAGATATATCGGTAGAGGGTGAGAGTTGTGGTTCTGTGTGGAAAAGGGCCAAAGGAGATATGGACTGAAGGAAAAAAAGAACTGAGTTTAAACTTGTGGTAAGACCGCTGATGTTGGTAAAGAATAAGGACGCACCGTCACCTCTTCGCCGAAGAGCATTCCCGGAAATAGCAAGTCACTGCCGGCACAGTAGCTTGATGGCGACCAGGAGGACCCTGTACAGCCAGCCCTATCCTGCCGATGGTGGCAATCCGAGGTACCACCTCATTTGATAGTAAGATTGCAGTGGCCATTACTAAAGACGTGAATAGAAGGTGTGATATATTATGTGCATGTAGTGTGGTGTAGACAGTTTAAGGTAGAGTTATTACGAGAGCATGCTGGCCTACTCTCTGTGTAAATGAATGCACTGAAAATGTTCAGCAAAGGGAGATGGTCATGATCAAGTCATGAGGCCTGGTGAAACGGGAGCTCCAGCTCTTCCTATCACCAGCTTGCCATCAACATTGGGAGTACTGCCCTGTTCGACTGGTGCTACAGTCTACTCCACATACATACATATATATATAGTAATCCCTTTAATATCCGAACATCCCCACTAACCGGACATAATCGTCCCGGGATCCAATATTCCCAAAATGGTCCGAAAACTGGAAAAAGAAAAAAAAAAAGAATTTTTCCAGCCTGTAATTTGAACTTCGCGCGCGTGGTGCGGGACAGCTTTGTTGTGGCACATCATTCCTCCGACATCTGACAGAGCGCCTCTGCATCCTCCCCACTTTCCGCCTGTCTCTCGCCGCAAGTGCACGCTCGTCATCATGGCTGCCCACGTGCTCACTTTTGTGGTGGTGCCTTACCTGCTGCAGGCACTCCTGCTGCTCTCGGGCCTCTTATTAGTGTGTGTGATGATGGCCCCACTGCCTGAGAAGAAGAAGAGAGTGGTGTTGACTCTGGAGAAGAAACGGGAGATATTGGAGAAAGTAGATGCGGGGTGGTCTTCTTCCCGCATCCTCTGCGAGTTCAACCTGGCCCGATCTACTTTGTTCGATATCAAGAGATCCCGAGACAAACTCATACAATACATGGCTGACTTCTCGTCGAGAAGCAAACACAACGTGGAGAGGATGGTGATGTTTACTCTCAAGTTTGCTGAAATCGACCGCTCCACGTTGATTTGGTATCGACAGCAACGTGCTGCTGGTGTGATGGTAAGTGGTATGGAGCTGAAGGCTGCTGCTGAGAAATTCGCCAGGCTTCACGACGCCCTAGACTTCAAGGCATCCGAGGATTGGCTCTTCGTGTTCAAGTTACGGCATGGCCTTACCAACCATAAAGCTCATGGCGAAGCTTTGGACGCTAACGTGGATGGAGTTGACGAGTTTCAGCACAAGGTGAAGGGCTTGATCAACAGGGAGGGCCTCAATCTCGGTCAAGTCTACAATGCTGACGAAACTGGTTTATTTTATCGCTCTTTGCCAATGAATACTCTAGCCGAGGAGACGGAGAAGCATGTACCTGGCCGCAAGCTCTCCAAGCAACAGATATCTGCTTTGTGTTGTGCCAATGCTAACGGCATGCACTGGCTTAAGCCCGTTATTGTTGGCCATGCAAAGCAGCCTCGGTGTCTTCGTGGGGTGATGGATGTCCTTCCTGTCGTCTGGTACCATTCTTTGAAGGCATGGTTTGCAGCCTTGATCTTCAGAGACTGGTTCCACCACCACTTCGTCAAGGAGGTCATCAATTACCAGACAAAGATACTGGGAATCCCACGCGACCAGGTAAAGGCCCTCCTTCTCCTCGACAATGCACCTGCTCACCCATGCGACAAGGACTTGGTGGCTGAGAACGGCCGGATTAGGTGCACTTTTCTGCCACTTAATACGACTGCTCTCATCCAACCAATGGACCAAGGAGTGATCGTGACAACAAAGCGCCTATACCGACGGAAGTTCCTGGACGAGGGGATGGTTGTTCTCGAGGACGAGGATGATCACTGGGAGGGACGGGACACGCGAGGCCAGCGGACTTTGGAAAACCTTCGCCGCTACAACATCAAGTCTGCAATCTACAACTGGGCCAGTGCATGGAAGGAAGTCCCTGTCAAGACTCTAGAAAATGGTTGGTCTCGTCTGCTTCTCGGAACGGATGTGGAGTACGATTTTCTAGGGTTTGACGTGGATGCCTTCCATGCACGGCTACGTATGCATGGCGACGATGTTGATGTGGACAATGTGCGTGAGTGGTTGGATGACGACGAGGGCGATTCCAGGTATCAGGCATTGTCTGATATCGAGATCGCATCTTCAGTTGCAGGTGTCAGTACCCAGCTTGAAGATTCCGATGAGGACGGCGACGATGATGCAGACTCCTCTCAGCATGACACCACTCCAGCCATCCCCAAGCTGAGCGCAATCCAGGAACACCTAGATTTCGTTCTCAACTACCTGGAACACCCGGACTGTGACAGGGAGATGGGGCCCTTGGGACTTGTGGAGGAAGTGCGTGCTTTCAGGCAGGCATCATCAATCGTCAGAATCGTCGGTCCTTGCGTCAATCAACCATTGACAGTTTTTTCAGGCCCGTGACCCCCGCTGTGCCCAGCCCTGGCTCCACTCTGTTGCCTCCCCAAGACAGGCCCTCATGCTCCGAGCCACAGCCCAGCACATCAGCCACGGTGGAGTCACCACTCGACGTGAGTTTGCGTCTATCTTCAGAGTCATCTGCAGTGGGTACGCCATCACCACAACCCAGCGACACACCCCTAGGTCACCTGCCAGTGATACTCTCAGACTCTGACAGTGATTAAACAGCAAGAACTTCTCCACTAGACCACACGGGAATTTACAGTGTTGTGCAGCGAAAAAAACAGTGTGTTGTGTTAAGGATTTACAGTTGTGAGTGAGAAGACAAATTTGGAACAAAATTTAACGTAAATAGACTTGTTTGTTTTTGCTTTAGAAAATGGTTAGAAGAGTGGGAAAACTTAAAGTGCAGAGTGCAACATTAAGTTACAATGGAGCATAAGTTAGACAAGAGTGCGCACTGTGAAGAGAACGAACTTCTGAGTGTGATTGACTAAGTTCAGTGCAAGACTTCATGAACTGTGTACTGGAAGTGCTTCAGGAAATCTTTCTTACTGTCAGAGTCCGAGGTGAGGCGGTTATTCATCGAGATGGCCATGGACTTGCTGTAAGTAGGCAGAATATTTCATACTGTACTTTTTTCTGTACTATACTTGCCTCAAACACCTCATTTCACTCTTTAATGTCCTTTATTGGTGTGAATAGGGTGTTAGGAGCTATGCATGTGCAGTAGGAAAGTGTTTTTCTGAGTTAGGCTAGGTTAGGGTCTGTAAGTACCAGTCCAGGAGCCAGTAACCAGAATGTTTATTATTGTATGAAGATACCTCAAAACCCTCATTTTATGCTTCTTTTGCATTTATATCAGTCATTTATGTGCCTTATTGGTGTGATTTGGGTCTTAAATAGGTGCTATGCATGTCCACAGGGAATTGTATAGGTGTTTCTCTGAGTTAGGGTCCATAAGTACAAGTCCATAAGCTGGGGCCCAATATCCGGACAAGACCACAATCCGGACGACACTATGGCACTATTACGTCGGATATTGGAGGGATATATATATATATATATATATATATATATATATATATATATATATATATATACATATATATATATACGTGGTAAGTGTGCGTTTTCATACACTGAAGAACTAGGGTTCGTGCCCTGCCAGGGTAATAAACTATGGGAGCGTTCCTCTGGCCACATACTGCTTGGCGGACACAAGGGGTGCTGTGGTTGAACCAGTGTTGCATACTATAAAGTATGCTTGCACCTAGTTGGCTTGTGCGGGCCAATTACACTTGGTTCACAGACTACACACACACATCCAAAGCCACTCCAACACTACAATTACACTTACAAGCACTTCTCACCCTACATACAATCTCTACCAGACAGCCTAAGCCACTTGGTAGAGATACATTGGCTGAATCATCCCCACTTCACTCGGGATAGGCTGGTCCTGTAGTGGACACTCAAATGGCTGAGACGAGATATATATATATATATATATATATATATATATATATATATATATATATATATATATAATTTCCACGGCAGAATTACGTAGAGAATACTGCATTGCACCCTCAATGTTGTTTTGTTTGCCTTCATCAGCTGATACGAAATGCTGCTTTGTAATTGGCGAACACCTCCTAAACATATTTTCATAGAGCTGCTGTGATTTGCAGGGGCATCATAATGATGCTGTTGAAGGAAAAGATACCTTTCCGCAGAAAGGCACACCAAAGGTACCTTTTCAATTGTTTACCTGTACGAATCGGGTGTTCCATCAAAGGCACCTTTGACCTGCCGTACAAAAAGGTACCTTTCACCAACTGGCGCCATGACTAAAGGCTTGTTTTGATTATCCAGCCCCTGGGTTTGTATGTGGTGAGGGTAGTACGTTTAGTATGGAAAGTGAACAGGAATAATAGACGTACGTATATCTCTCTTAGGACAGGAGAGTTGAGAGAGACAGCAGGGAGGGTGGGAGGTACGAGTGTCAAGGTACAGATATACAGGAAGTGGACGGATCATGAGTTATGATCTCACTTGTATGGCAAAGACATTTAATATGTTTATCCAGTATTAGGAAAAGTAGTGCACTCAATGCCGGTGTGCCACAAGGTTCAGTCTTGGCTCCATCCCTATTCCTAATTCATATTAACCTGCTGTGTCCCAACTGATTTTTCACCACTGACACCCCCTCCCCCCCAATCCTCGCAGATTTTTGACAAAAATTTTTTTGGCTAAAACCTCCGGTTTCTATGTGAAACATTGGAAAATGCACCCCAAAGGGCTCACCTGAGCTTAGAAGTGGTCTAAACAGGTGACCCTTTAAGCATCTGATAACGTTTTCTCTGGAGCCGCGTTGCGAGTGTCGCGTTTTCTACTGTATGTAGCGGTAACTATTTCAAACCACTCAGAATAGGTAGATATTTGTTCATTTGGTATGAATTTATATGTAGTACAAGAATATATTGGTTTTCACACAATAATATAGGCGATTTAAGCGTTGTTTCATTCAATGAACACATCAGCTTACCACACCTTCCTTGGTGACATTACCTCATCACTTCCGCTCATTTCTTGCTCAGGCACCAAGTAATCTTTATCCTCCACATCGTCATTAATTGGGGAATCACTGTCGCCTTGGATTTCGCACCATGGTGTGACATGTCTTTACTGGCAAGGTCACTGTTGCTGAAACAATGGTGTGCTGGGGAGGGGGAGGTCACACAGGTTAAGGCAGTGTGCCCCCGGGCGTCAGGTAGAGGAAGGTGTCACGCGTCTACATACCAAAAATCATGAGCGAAATTTGAAAATTGTGGAAATGACGGACCATGCAAGTGCAAAATGTATGGATACGTTATTGGGATTCACTGTGACAAAACTTTGCAATGTATCCATACGTTATCGGGACGCCTCGGGTTAAAGATCTGTTATCCATCACCCATAATCCCATTCACTCATAGCAGATGACTCAACACTTCACATTTCCGTTACACTCAAACACCCATTCACAAAGTTTAATATTTCTAACCCACAACTTAGCACAGCAATCTCCATAAATCAAGACTTATCTTAAGATCTTTAAATGGGGACAAAATAACACTGCCCCATTTAATGCTAGGAAAACCACGTATATACCCTGTATATATATATATATATATATATATATATATATATATATATATATATATATATATATACAATTTACTGATAGACAGATATTGCCTTATTCCTATAGTACGTTCCATGCTGCTAATATCCTATCTCTAATAGTACTGAAATTCTCCGTGTTTCACAATCCCCTCAGCTGGACCTCTCATGTTAGATCACTTGCTAAAACTGCTTCAAAAAACTTGGATTACTGTACAGGGTCCGTAACTTCTTAACTGATGAGCATTTCGTTATTTTTTACAAGTCTCTCAGCTGGAATATTGCTCACCCTTGTGGATTGGATATGGAGAAATTGCACTAAAACAAGGTGACAACATTCAGAACAAGGCTATTAGAATTATTATTAGCCTTACTATTACAAATGAACTACCTTCTCTACAAGTAAGAATATTTAAAATGCCTCCCTTACATTATTTTACAGATACTTTTAGGGCAAATGTTCAGTCGAAGTTGCATCCCTTGTGCCTCCTCTCCACGCCTTTCCGAGCGCTACACGGGCATCTTGTAGCGCTCATGACTGGGCTGTCACACTGCCATATTGTGAAACTTCTGCTTATCAGAATTCTTTTATTCCCCGAGCTCCATCTCTTTAGAATTCGCTTCCCCAGAGTGGTTTCTCCTCATACTGCAACCCAGGGCGGTTCAAGTCCACCTGTAATAGATTTTTTATGAATGGAGGACACGTGTAATCACACACACCAGAAGGCCAGCCAGGAGATAGGGCGTGTGTGCTGGACAATTCCCAGGCCCTGTCTTCCCGCTTACTATTTTTTAAGTCAGCCCACACCCCACTGACCGGGCCAATGTATGGCCCGGCCTGCACTATAGGTGCAGGAAATCTTTAAACAACAACAACATATAATCTGGTGTATGGGTTATTTTTTAAATTAAATTGGTTTTCCTTCCTCTGTTTTGTTATTGTTTAAAAAAAAATTACTGAAGAAAACCAGAGTAATTTATCCATCTGAAAGAGACATAGGAAAGTGTGTTCAGGTCATGTGACTCTGTGTAATGATAGATAAATTAAGATATCATTTTGTTTCAGTAAAATTATTCTAAAATATATGATAAAAACTTATTATACATAAATCATATCCCCAACAAACATTGAACTATTGGCATAATAATGGCCCAATACTGGTTTTCCTGTACATCAAGTATTGGCCCCATACTTCCGGATTCGACTGTCAGTAACGGGCCAATGTAAATCCATTGTCCGTTTGCACACCAGCCCATTAACGGCAATGTATCATTCTGACTATGGGCCAATTATTGTCTTCCATTGTAATTCCAGTATCCGATATAGATAAGATTTAAGTTCATGCCTTCATTTTTCATGGAACTCATCCAGATTTCATTAATCTGCCAAGACTGTATGATACCATACCAAGCTTTCCTTACTTCCTGCACTGCGGTCAAGCTATGAATGTCTGAAATGAGAGAATTTAAATTACTTGTATAGGGTGGTTTTGTATCTGCGTCCTCGCAACTCACACGCCAGGACGCTGCCCACTGCACCATCGGGGATCCTTAGCTGTGAATGACAAGTTTAATAATTTTATAGACCTAATTATATATATATATATATATATATATATATATATATATATATATATATATATATATATTGTGTGTGTGTGTGTGTGTGTGTGTGTGTGTGTGTGTGTGTGTTTACACTCCTCTCTGTTGTATATGTGGTTCTGGGGAGTGTAAATTAAATGCCATATTAACATAGCCTGCCCTTTACATTTTTTTTTTTTTTCACTTAGTTCAATGGCAGAATAAGACAGTAATAGGGCCCTAACTACATTCTGTCTATCTTCGATCGTGACTGTCAGCATATTCTAATGCATTAGATTCTGTTATAACACATTATTCAAGAGAGAAAGATGCCAATTTAAGTAGAAACAGCATAGCAGGAACTATTCTCCTTATAAATGAAGCAAACAGTTCCATAAAATATTAATAAAATACATAATTGCTTTTGGAATATTTTGCCATTCCAAATATTGACATTTTGTTGTTCTCATATGTGAGAATATTGTCTGTGATAAAAGGTCTTCAAATTTATGCATGATACTGGGTACTGATAGTAGCTTTACAAGATTAATAAGACAATATTTATGTCAAATAAGCAATAGTTTCTAATATACAGTTGCTGAACAAAAATAAAAAGAGTTAATACCTCCTCTCAGTCCTGAACATGTAGGAAGTCATGGTGGTTAAGTGGATACGGGAATGATTGGTTTCATGTAATGTTTCAGGTTTGAATCCTGTCAGTTTAATTTTTATATATTTTTTTCTATTTTATATATATATATATATATATATATATATATATATATATATATATATATATATATATATATATATATATATATATATGTGTATATATATATATATATATATATATATATATATATATATATATATATATATATATATATATATATATATATATATATATATATTTTAAGAAGCAGTCTTTATGCTTATATTACACAAAAGTGTATACAGGTATGCCATATCCATTGATTTCGGTGTTTGGTATTCAGTGCTGCCTGATGTTGATAATCATATATTGTGCCAATAGAGATCCAATTCCTAAACATCCAATATCTTGAAGCATGTATTGGGCCAATGTGGAACCAGATCGTGCGTTCTAATACTCTCTGACAATGTAAATCGTGCACTGGGCCGATACAAATCCATTTCCTGCATTCCAGAATCTGCTATAAACGTAATGAATCCAATATTTTCCAGAATCGGGCCATTACAATACTCATATGTTTGTGGGGTATGTATATAATATTAATTCGTAATTTATTGCATGATACAAATATCTCATACACGTTTTGTCATGGAGGTATATATTACGGTGCACTCTCAGCCCTTAATTAATCACTAAAAGGGATACGGTAAAGCTCGCGAGAAAACTAATTTAACTTTACTGTACACTATAACACATACACACCAGGGAAACCAGGACTCGTTTTACAAAGGGGAATTCACATAGGCCTCAGAATACAAATATAAAAATCGTTATTTCTTACCTAACCAGATTACATCCAGTGGAGGCTACGTGCTCACAGAACGCGAGGAAATTGGAGAACTTGTTGCTGATGTAATGCAGATATAATTCACACACTAGTTTAAATGGACGAGTGAACAAAAAATGGGAAATGGTGCACAAACAGTGTGTTTTGTAATCACAGGCATGTATTGAGTAATATGTGAAAATATGAGGAAAAGTGCAACAAAATGTGACAAAAGTGTAATGTGACAGTAAGTGACAAAAAGTGCGAAAATGTGAAAAAACTTCTCTTTCCGATTGTCCTCGAGCTTATAAAGCAGACTTACTCCGCCTCTCTCGGCTAACTAACCACTAGGCTGTCTTAAGAATTATCTACAGCCACTTACAAACAATAGAGGCGCCTGCTAACAGTGGGAGCGTTACATAACTCTCACATAACCATTAGTAAGCCATGAAGAAAGCCAAGAAAGCGTTATTTAGGCTTTGATTGGCAAATACTCTCAATTTGCTCCTCCCACATTATAAGACAAATCCACTATGGTCAAGGACAAAAGGACTTTCCTCGCAATTTATGGGAAACACAACTAATGTGTTATCTGCCCAGAAGACAAAGTTGACCACTAGGTAAACACAGCTGAGGTTTAAAGTTATCCTTACAGCCAGCAAAACTGATAGGAAAATTATTTAATGTTCTTAACAGCTCTCTCTCCTTACATTATCATTCATCTTCTATTTCTTCCCTTCGCTACTGGGGCAACTTCGCCAGTGACACCCCCCTTCCTGAGAGAAGAAATTTCCCAAGGGGAAATTTCTGGATACTGTACAATTTTAAGTTCTGGACAGGTAATCTGCTAAAACATTACTAACACCTTTTACATGTCTGATCTCTAAGGCATATTCCTGCAAAATAGGGCCCAGCGGGTCAATCTAAATTTTTATCCTTAAATTGGGACAACAATTTCAGAGGGTGGTGATCAGTGTACACTATAACATCACCTGACCCTGGATCAACATACATAGAGAAGTGTTGAAGGGAAAGTATGAGTGCAAGGAGTTCTTTCGCAATATCTGAAGAATTTCTCTGGGCCTTCATGAACTTTTTGCTAGCCCCTAGGCCACTGGCATCAACAGCTAATTTAAAGTGTTTGTTAAAATTTGGAGCTTGAAGCACTGGGTGACTTGACAGGATGGCTTTGACTTTAGAGCAGTCATCCCTACATTCTGGCTTCCACTAATACTTGACTCCTTTTCTTAGCAAATCAGTGAGGGGAGCTACAAGATCAGAGAAGCCCAGGACAAAACGTCTGTAGTACCCTACCATACCCAAGAATCGTTGCAAGTCTCTTATTTTTGGGTTGGGGGGAATTTACTATGGCCTGAACTTTAACGTCAGGTGGACTCACTTGGCCTAAACTGACCACATATTCTAGGCACTGCACTCGAGCCCTTACAAATTCACATTTTGTTAAATTAAGCACTAAATTAGCAGAGGACAGTCTCCGCAGCAAGGCATCTAGTTGGCTCAAGTGTTGTTCCCAGGTGTCAACCCTGAAACAGTACACCTAGTTGCACCTATACACTATTAGGACACCTGGGTCTCACAGACCCACAAAATAGAAAAATTAAAACAAAATACTAGTGTTTTATTCACTGAATCTTTGACCAATCTACAACATTTTTGGTTCAGTTTACTATGCAATAATGAATATACAATTAAAATTAACATATTTAAAGCATTTTAGGGAAATTATTGAAAAAAATCTGTACAGTTTCTGTTTACATGGACCCCATAAGAATAGAAACGACACAGTGATCCTCACACTGCTGTCAAAGCTAGTGGCATGAAGGGTCTTCGTGGTGTGGAGAGGGCAATTCACAGGGTGAAAAAATTTGCATCACACAACAGTAAATTTTAGTCCCCGTTATCCAGTACACCTGGGTCTCACAGACCCAACCACGACTTTAGTGTTATACACCAAAACAGAAGGAGACCTGGAAAACCACACAGCTACCTTTAGCATGAACATCCAAACTTAGGAAGCTATTGGGAAGGACAGGGGTCCCTGGCATATAGTAGTTGCTGAACCAGTAAGTGGCACAAAGTGGCCAGGTCTCTCAGACCCAGGTGTAATGTTTAAGGGTTAAAAATAGCAACATCATCAATGTAAATTTTACAACCTTCAATATCCTTGGTTCAATAGCCTTTGGAAGGTGGCAGGAGCTTTGTTCATTATATAGGGCATGACCTTACATTTATAAGTATTGCCACCAGCCACAGAACAGGAAATTTCTTGGGCCTTTTCTGTGAGTGGGACTTGCCAATATCCCTTAATCAAATCTAATTTTGTGATAAACTTTGCACTGCCTATCGCATCCATACAATCATCTACTCTAGGAAGTGTGTAGGTATCAGTCTTGGTAAGGGAGTTACGATAATCAGTACAAAAGCGACGTGACCCATCGGGTTTGGGATCCACTATGACCGGGGAGCACCACTCACTTTGGACAGGACTCGGTTAACTCCTGCTGCAACGTATAGTTCAGTTCCTCATGAATGATGGTCTGCTTCTGAGGATTAGCCTGGAAGGGGGACTGCTTCACAGGGCTGGCATCTCCAACGTCCACGTCATGCTTGCCACTTCCGTCTGTCCTGGGGTGTCCCGGAAGACATCAGGGAACTTCCTGAGAAGGGCAACAAGCTCGGCACACCGCTCTGCAGTCAAATGGGAGAGTTTATCAGTCAGTATATTCCAGGCTTCCTGGTTTTCTCTCCAACTGGTCATCTGGTCCAAAGTCAAAGCGTAGCCCTCGTTCTCCACTAACTTGACAGCCGACACCACGCATGCAGCACTAGGGGGGTCCACGTCTCGCCTGTGGTACACCTTCAACATATTTACATGGCACAATCTTCGTTCCTTCCTCCGGTCTGGGGTTAAAACGACATAATTTACTTCACCTACTCTCTTCTCCACTTCATAAGGGCCTGCAAAACTTGCCTGCAGAGCCTAACCATGAATGAGAAGCAATACAAGAACTTGATCGCCTGGGTGAAACATTCTGTTCCTAGCTTTCTAAGAGTGGTCATATCACCTCTTCATCTTCTCCTGAGATGACTCCAAGGGTGCCCTGGCTACTTCCATACTATAGGCCAGTCTTTCTTTAAATTTTGACACATAGTTTAGCAAATTAATTTGGTCATCATCCTTGACCCAATGTTCCTTGAGGAGTTTAAGAGGATCTCTTACTTCATGGCCAAAGATTAACTGAAATGGGGAGTAGCCCAAGGACTTACTCGGTGCTTCTCTTGTTGCAAAAAGTAGGAAAGGCAAACACTTGTCCCATTCCTTTTCATCAATGCACAATTTCCTGAGCATACTCTTCAAAGTTTGGTGATACCTCTCTAATGCACCCTGACATGATATGCTGAGGAAGTGATCTGGTAGATTCCTAACTCCTTAAACGTTTACCTGAACAGTCCGGAATTAAAATTACTGCCTTGATCTGACTGACTTCCTTAGGGAGACCAAAACGGGCAAAGAACGTCAGCATCTCTTTTACAACTAATTTAGCTGAAATATTTCTCAAGGGAATGGCTTCAGGATATCTTGTGGCCATGTCTAACATTGAAAGGATGTACTTGTGGCCTGAGGAGGTTTTAGGCAAAGGGCTAACAATGTCCACAAGGACTCTAGTGAATGGGGCCTCAAACACAGGTAGAGGAATCAAAGGAGCCGCAGGGATGGGCTTATTGCTCTTACTGACTAGCTGACAGGTGTGACATGTCTTACAGAACTGGGAGACATCTCGACGGATTCCAGGCCAGTAAAAATGCTGCCAGATGCGGGAGAGAGTCTTCCTCACCTCTAAGTGACCTGCTAAGGATAAGGCATGAGCAATGGACATAATTTTTTGCCTATAGGGTCTTTGAACCACCATCTGATGTACTGTACAGTCTCCCACTCGTTATCGTGCGCAATACTAGGAGGTCTTCATCTTAGCATTAACACGTTGTTTGGCCTTAAATAATAACACTCTGTCAGTTCAGACTCACATTCATCTTCCCTAACTGCTGAGTCAATTAAAGTGATAATCTCTGGATCACATCTTTGCATATCAGCTACCTTTGCACTTACATCAGTATGAGGAGAACCATCAACTTCTGAGTCATTTAACTGGGCAAAAAAGGTATCACCAAGCTCAATATCATCATCGGCATTGTCAATGCCATTACTGTCAACATTATCATGGCTGGCCTTTGCTGTCATAGATCTAGTTACAGCACATGCGGGAAACAATTTAGGATCCAACTCTTTAGTCCTATCCTCACTCAGGGGAGTTTTTGACACGCAGGGAACAGCACTCACCTGTCCTCCCGTCAAGTCATTACCCAAAAGGAAAGAGACCCTTTGTACAGGAAGCTGGTCAACAACACCCCCACAAATTGAACCAGTAACTAACCGTAACTGGAGCTTCACCTCAACTAGGGGAACAGATACAAACTCAACTATACCCTGCAACAAGACACATTCATTATGGTCAGCTACATCAACAATCCCCTTCAACATTAGTGACTGTGAAGCTCCTGTGTCTCTTATTATAGCTACTTCCTTACCACCTTTTCCATGAAGTGAAACTAACCCCCTTAGATATAAAGTTAGCAAATAAATGATCTGGGGAGGAGTCACTTTGTGTACTGCTTGGGGGAGGCCACTCTGATGGAGTCTTATTACCACTCTCACTTGATCCTGATAGCTACACTGCTCTAGTCTTACTAGTGTCTAACTAATGGCTCTACAGGAGTCTGTCTGTCAACCACTGACAGCTCCACTCTGGCCTTATCAACAATATACACTTGCTGAAGTTGTGTCTGACTACCGCTAACAATATCTGTGGGTGGCTACTCTCTGTTGGTGTCAAAAGATCCCCAAGAGTTTACCAAAGTAATAGGTTTCACACTGGAACTTTTCCCTCGTTTTTTCCAGCACCAATCCTCCAAGTGCCCTGTTTTCTGGCAATACTGGCAGAATCTGACACCTTTGCTAGACCTTCTGGCAACACTGTCCTCACTTACTTTTGTGGAACTAACATGCTGTGATGTTGCAGTGTTCCCACTAGTGTCACCTGACATTAACTTGCCTTTACCAGATGAAGAGTTCACAAAAACTGTTTGGTTTACTCTCCTACCCTTAACAAATGACTGAGGCTTACGTTCATGCTTATGAATTATACTATAATTATCTGCTACAACAGCAGCCTCAGTTAGGGTATCTAAATCTTTCTCAACTAGGTATGTAGCAACATCCCTATCTGTGTTACCAGTGAAGTTCTCCAAGATCATTAACTCTCATAGTTTTGAGAAATTATCAACATTCTTAGAATGTAACCATTGAACAAATGTCTGTGAGTACACTAGCATATTCCACATGAGTCTGATCTTTCTGTTTAAAGGTAGATCTAAATTTAAGCCTATATGCCTCTGGCACGAGTTCATATGCTTTGAGAATGGCATCTTTTAAACAATCACTTTGATCAACAGATAGAGAAATATAAGCCTCTTGAGCTCTTCCTTTCAAAACACTCTGCAGCAGTACTGTCCAAGAGTCTTTTGGCCACGAGAGATGACCTGCCACCTTTTCAAACATATGGAAGTACTTAGTGACGTCTTGCTCATTAAAGGGCGGTACTAGCTTAATGTTCCTAGCAACATCAAAAGATTCCCTGGCAGACGAACTATTAGCTCTTGGTAAACTATCAGGGTGCTTCAGTCTGAATCCGTGATCAATTTCCTTTTGTCTCATTTGAGCTTGTAATTCTATTTCTCTCATTTTTGCTTGCACTTCAGGTTCTCTCAGCTTAATTCTGGCTAGCTCAAGTTGCACATTGTCACCAGTGTCATGAGGAGAAAAATCACCCGAGCCAGGTATCTCCGATGCCAAAGGCTCAGGGTCAACACCTTGTGCAGTATCAGATAGCTCAGAACTAACTAAGGAGGACTTACTTTGCTCAAACATGGTGTCCAATGTTAAATGAAGTAACTTAGTGACTGAGGCAGGAAATCTCAACTGTAAGGCCTGGGCAAGCAATAAGAGCTCGTGTTTTGTGAGTGTTTTCACTTTGGCTGGGGAAGGCTTAGAATCCAAAAATGCTTTCACATCACTCTCACTCATTGGAGCCATGATTTCTGATTATAGTTAAGCAGGTAAGAGTAGGCACTGTGTATATGGCCAAGGTTGCCAATATTATGTCACAGAGCTATCCTGGCAGGAGGTCGGCAAATTGTTATGGGGGTATATATCACGGTGCACTCTAGCCCTTAATTAATCACTAAAATGGATAAGGTAAAGCTCACAAGAAAGGAGCTTTACTGTACACTATAACAGTTTCAAGCTTTCGACTCCAGTAGACTGATTTATCCCCAATCGACCTTCCATCATTCATCTGCCCCTTATTGACCCCCAGCCAATTATCGCCCCCTTTTGAATCCCCAGCCTTTTATCGACCCCTTGGATAGTCCTATCGACCCCTGGGGATCGATATTGACCAGTTCAGGGACCTGTGATTTAACCCCTCCAGTTCAAAGAACAATTCCTCAGGTAAATCAGGTCGTCAGAATATAGCAACATTTTAGTGCCTCTTACACTGCAGGGGTTTAATAAGTCTATGTTTAGCTTCACCAGTTCGACGAGTATTTCCTTAACTGCATAACATTGTTAGGAGATACCAACATTGTAACTGAATGAGGGTTGCTCAGGGTTTAGTAGATTATTTCATTGATTGTGCATTACCTGTTTCTTATTGATTTCGGCCAACTACAATTTCACTATACTTGTTTTCCTTTCATCTGACCCAAAATTGCCATCTGTCCATCTTTAATGCTATTTAGTAACAGTAGATTATCATAAGAGTATGATGATAGTCATGAAGAAGTATTATGGAAAGAATTTGGTCACAGCCTTGCCTTTTTCTGTCAATGAAATGCGTAAAATAAGCAGGTAAAAGACAAAAATTTGGACGAAGTCAAAGTAAAAGGAGTATAATTTCAAGAAAGACGAAAGGTACCCGAATCGTTGTTACTATCACGGTTAACGTTTTGAGCAAGAATAAGAAATTTCATACTGTATTGCCCTTTACGATGGACGATTAAGCTCACGGTGCTGGAGAAGGACGCCTTCGTGTGGTGCCTCTAACAGAACCGGGCATCTCAACTGCCTGGTAATAAATACTTCCTTCAACCATTTCCCTGTCCTTCGTAAGGAGGAATATGGGCTGCAGAAAAGGGGCATCTTACACATGTAACCCACTGGGTTTTCATATTACTTGAGCCTGGAGCAATATCAACAACACCTTACAGAAATTTCATGCATTAAAAAGTTTAACCAATTTACAGGATAAACAAGTTTCCATGGCGACTCATTTTTATCAGAAGTGATTCTTTTTTCTTTTTTCTTTTCGTGTATTCTGTATGCGTAAGCGTCCCTTGCAGCAGCTCTGTCCGTCCGTCTCTCACCATCGAATTTCCTACGCTAAGTGCTTTACGCCCACACACTTTAGCGACTTTAGCGAAACCACACACCACCACAGCACACAAAATACCACCTCCTTGTATCAGACCACACATTTCACCCTCCCACACCACATCACACGGAAGTCATTAACCAAAGGGCGTGAAGCTTCCGGATCTAATACTTAAGTTTTGGTATACATGATAGCTGCCTGGGTGAACAAAAATTGTCAAACAACGGTCTTAGTCCTAATTAATGCTTAATAAATATGCAGCGAAGTCACAAACGGTTCTCAAATCCAAAGCCATAAATAATTAAATACCGCTCAACTTGCTCTCAGAAGCAATTAGAACGACACTAACCACAAAATCCACTGGATTAAAGCTGAAATTTTGTAGAAATTTCTAAAACACAGCAGGATTCCCTGTCGCCAGGCACAAAGATTGCTGCTAAGTGGAGGGTAACATCCCTGTATCTAACTGACAATGCGTTATCTTGGCAACACTGATATAACTCCTATTTAGTTCGGCACATTGAGGAGCGCTGGTACATTGGTGAATAGCCTACGTGTAGCTCACAACTGGAAGAATCCGAATTTGAGTCTCGGGCCGGTCACTGACTTAGATAAAGATTGTTTCACTTGTCCATGTTCACCCAGCAGAGTAAGGGGGGACCTGGACGTAACATTCATTGTTGTCTGTCATATTCAGCGACAACATTGCGACTTCTTTGCCTTAACGACTCTCTTGTAGCCGATAAATAATAATTTCACTACTATTATTATTATTATTATTATTATTATTATTATTATTATTATTTATCACCGTGTTTACGACCGTGTTATAAAACCAAGCAGACATGGATGCATCAAATAAACTACAGTCAAACCAGAATATGATGAGCTCTGGGGTGGAGAGGGGGATTAAGTACGGCGCTGCCACATCTTTACCAAAACAAAAACACCCGGTATCCAACGTACGAGCTAGAGATTTCGAGGGATCTAATAAAGGTCCTCTATTTGCCTTTTCTTGAAGGGATTATATATTTACATTATAGATAACTTCCTTAGCCTGGCTGTGTAGAACACGAGAGCGACTGGGAGATGTACCGTACTGTACTGTACATGGTGGCTGGTAGGTGGGTGGCCGTGACTGACCCAAACACGTGGGTCACCAGAAACGTGTCACGTGGTCTAAACAACGTTGTCACATGTTATATAGAGTCGTTGTTTATATTCTTATAAAGACAATAAATCATTACTCTGAATTGTTTTTATATAATATATTATATATGGAGTATTTCAAGCTAATACAAAGTTGTTAATACAGTATCTTAACATTCGACAATGTAAAATTGAAGGTGTAAATGTTTGGCATATACGCTTTTCTTACTTGCCTCACTTCAGAGCTCATATTCTGGTTTGACTATAGGGCACTTACGAAGATTATGAAAGCTTGAATCATCGGCATCAACATGTACACATACTTTAATGCATAAGCTATTAGCGCAAGATCATTTTCCTATAAAAGAGAAAAAAAAATAGTTGTGTAAAACTATAACAATTTCACTGCCAAGGGAATGAGCGGTTCTGAAATTATTAAAATAAATATTTCGTTAAAGCGTTCCAAATTGTCAGACTGGACTATAATCAACCACTATTTTTTTTCGGGGGCTCATGTCGGCACAACGCAGAGACTCGAGCAACTGCTGCTGTTAGTAACACAGAGAATGGAGAATATCATAAAATGGTGTACACACACACACACACACACACGCGGCAATCTCAACTCATCTAAAGTGCTCGTCAAATGATTACACGCCTCTTGTGTTGACAGGAACTTCGATATCACTGTTGACATTCCCCTGGCCCACGTGGAGGTGGTGGGTGAGGCTTGTGGCTTCAGTTGTTTAATCCACCACCTGCCCACGCCTCTCACCAGTGGCTTCTTCCCACCCATCTCACACACAACTGGCCTTCTGGACACTAAAAGAATAGCAAGCTGAATTTCTCTTGTGAATTTGCTCGCATATGAACTCATAACACATTTTGAAAAGTGTGTGGGCTGCTTGTCCATCAGCTACATTTTGATTCTTCACGTGATCCCCTGGATACCGAAGAAGGGCTGCCCAGTACATCTTGTTACTCTACCAGAAAATACAAGATGTCTTAATTAGTGGGTTGTGCTGTAGTAATGGGAAGATTGACAATGTTCAATTAGCCTCAAACATCAATCAACAAGTTAGAGCGAAGAAAATTGGATGAGACCTCCCTCCTGCATATACAGATTTAATTGTCATAGCTGCAGATGGCCTTCACTTAGCTCAGTACTTAGTGGTCTGTTTATGATTTTCAAGATTTTTACATTGTCATTCCCCTTATGGATGACCATTGTTCAGAGTGAAATAAATGAGTCCATTGTCTGGTCAGAGTCAATACAAGATATATAACTGAGTCCATTATTTGATGAGAACAAGATCTGTAAACATGCGATGCGTACGTGTAGTGCTGTTTCTCGTGGAAGCTTTGCGTGTGTTGGGGCTATTTCCCTACTACATCAGTACGAGTCAGTGTAATGTTGTACTCCACAAGCCCTTTCTGGCGTACAGTCTACTTCTGCTGGCGCTGGTACTGGTTATGCAGTTCTACACGCTCTTTACTTATTGGAGTTTTGAGCCATTATCCTCCTACTTTATCGATGAAATAGTGCATATGATTAATACAATTGTCCTCCATGTCTGCGTAGTCTTCACTGCAGTGCATTGGCTTATCTTTGGGAAAGGGGTTGCTCGCATCCTAAGTTCGGTGTTGAGTATCGCTTATCAGACAGTAAAGAGCAGAAAAATTTGACTGGTTATCCTTGTTTTACGTTGTTGTGGTCCTGGTCATAGACATTTATTTAATGGTGCAGGAATGGTCAATAGAATGCCCTATTCTTTTGAGGGTGCAACACCACACCTTCATCCTATTCTTTCTTTCCGTCATTTTCATTATGCCTGTATTTTTTCATGCCATACTTTGGCTTCTTGACCAAGTGTTAAGCTCGAGTTTTGCTCCCTTGTTTGACATGGCAGAGGAAAAGTTCTCCACCAAACTGGAGAATTATGAACCACAATCACTGTCCATCAGGGCCAGACGATCATAACCATTCACGACCAAGGAATGTCACTACCCTTACCATCTGAACATCGCCAGACTGACAGCAGTGAGGGCAAACGTTGTGGGATGACCAGCCTCGTGTCTCCGTCCCCGTTCCCATCTTCTTCTGTTGTGGCCACCCTCCTCCGCCCGTCATTGTCTGTACATCATCGACCAGTTGACGGAGGACCTCACCAGCCACCTGGGTCCCATCATCTGCGTCCTGCTCTTCACTGAGTTGGTGATGATCGTGAATTTCTTGGTCAGCTTTACCCAAGGTACCGACAACTTTCCAGTCTCCCTCATGGTCTTCTTGTTCGTGGCATGTTTTAGAGCCGCCCTCATCCTCAACGCTCCTGAGGCTCTGAAAAACAAGGTGAGATACTGATCAGAATTATCTAAATATTTCCCTACCTCTGCAGCCCAAGTACATCTTTTTCATTTTGTTGTAGCTAATGTCAGACACATTCGGCTTAGGAAACCCCTTCCCATCATAATAAAAGAGTTAACTTTGGAGAAAATAGATACGATTTGAGGTATCTCTTATAGTACTGCGGTTTTCGTTCATTTTTTCTCTGTTCTTTTGTTTTTATTTTTGTATTCCAGCAGTTCCAACATTTGATTTTGGTTGAAATGAATCAGAGATACGTGGCAACCTCTTTAAGTTATGATTTGAAATACACATGTCACACGATAGAAATACGTTAACTGACTTAAAGTGATAACATAAAGCATTGCAAGGATATCCTGCATGCATAGTGAAAACACGTTACCAAGTTCTGGGGTTCAATTTATAGTTATATCATTCATGCGTGAATTTTGTCTATTTAATGTTAACAGCAGAAATATGAGTAAAACATGAACAGGTATTTCAGCTTACTGTTCGTTTCTTCAGTACACGGTATTGAGCTATGGTACACCTATTGTTT